>NC_052046.1:59150106-59490106 GCF_015832195.1 Motacilla alba alba | reverse complement strand
TGCTTTTAACTTGCTGTTTTTATTTTTACTTATCTTTAGTGTGCATTGCATCCAGCTCTGTCACTGCACATTGGTGGAATTTTTCCTGTGGGAATCATGTGATTTATA
Source organism: Motacilla alba alba (assembly GCF_015832195.1). NCBI lineage: Eukaryota > Metazoa > Chordata > Aves > Passeriformes > Motacillidae > Motacilla > Motacilla alba. Next base: position 59,489,998 of record NC_052046.1, on the reverse strand, counting down.
GAGCTGGCTCTGGAGTCTAGAAATCTACATGTGTCTGCTCATTTGTTTCATTCTGACTGTCCTGGTATTTTTTCCAGAATTCTGGGCATAACTTCCAGTTCTTCAATTTCCTTATATTCTTTATCAGTGTCCAAGTGTCTATGTGTGCTAGTCCTTGAAAGTTGTTATTACACCTTGTCCATTCCTATTGTCTAGTCACTACAAGGCTGCCTGTGAGCTTCCTAGGAACATATTGGACATAATTTGGGTCATCCCCTACTAATGATGAATTTTTTTACCGTTCTTACTCACTCCGCCCTTCAACCATCCACTGCCTAGTTTCATCTTGGGGGGAACGGTACTCACACAGGTATTTCACAAACAGCCCAAATTGTCAAGCTGTACACTGTTGCAGAGCAGTGGTTTTGCATTCTGATGCAATGAAAGCAGGAAAATACCCCAATATTTTCAGTTAATATAATTGAAACACGAAGCAGAATATAAGTTTTAGTGATATCGAAACCTTCTGGGAGTGATCATCAGTAGATGGAAATAATTACAAAAACAACAACCACAACAAAAGATAAAGTAAGTGATGAAAGAAGGAATAAAATAGAGAATAATGCAGAAAGTATGACTGAATCCCACTTCTGCTAGGGTGGGTGCTTTGTAATCCCCCAATACTTCTGAATCTTCACCTTTATTTTCTTAGGAAACAGGCGTGAGGAATGAAGACTCTTTTTTCAGACAGCTGCATTGAATCCATTCTCCACCACATAAAAAAGCAATTCATTGGAGCTACTGCTGTCTGTCATTGTGCTCCATTTTTTCTTTCTTATCGCCTTGCTTAAACTTGAAGGAAGTGGAAAGTTCACCTATGTCGTTTCAGCTGGCAGCTGAAATTCTTTCTCAGTTTTTTAATGGAAGCAAAAATAGCTCCCAAGATCGAGCACTAGGTGTCCTGAGGCTTTCTTGGTTAGTAAATGGAGATGACAAGACTGGAATATATTCAATCTGTTGCTGTCTCCTGGGCATCATTTATAGATTCTCTGTCAACCCACAAGATCCTCTATCACTATGAACAGTGTAATTAGTTTACAATTAAAGTTAATCACAAATCTATAAAAGGAGCTTCCAAATATTGACAATGATTAAGAAAGTGGAATTACCATATATAGCTAATTAATTCATGGTTAGAAAATTGTGAAAGGAAATGAATTCTTAAAGCTCCTTATAATCCTGGTAGCAGAAATTGCTCTTTCCTAATTCCAGACTCAGCAATTATTTGTGTATCTCTATTATCCTGAAGGAGGTGATTATTTATAAAATATAAAAATAGTGTTTTATGTCTCCTTCAGTTCTCTTCTAAAAAGTGTGTTAAAGCAGCACTTCCCTACACAAAATGTCAGTTGTGTCCATGTATTCCAAGTCATCTTTCCATAATACTGTCACCCTCCTGGGGCTACAGAAAACACCTCAGAAAGGAAGAATAGCCAAATATAAAGTGTTTGCCATAAGAAAAAGGTAGAAGAAAAATGAAATATTATTTGGCTGACTTTTTTCTCTTTTTCACAATCATTTCTCACATCTTACCCATACAAAAGGTATGCCAACTTGAAAAAGGAATCTTCACATCTCTTAAATTGTCTTTCTTTATTTGCTTATTTGTATTAGTCTCCTGTTAGAGACTGAAGCCTTTCTGTTTCAGACATTGTCCAAACAGGAAGCAAAATACTGGTTCTTGCCTCAAAGGACTTACAATACCCCAAATGGATATAGGCAGATAAAAAGAATACAAGAAAGCAGTGGCACAGTAAGAATGAATGGCAACAGTACCAGTACATCTACAACAGTTTGTTTTGTGGGTTTGTTTTTTCTAATGGCTAGGAAAAAATAAGAAAATTTCAAATACATGATGCAGAGCAAAAGTTATGTACGATAAGGAAGCAGTATTATGCATGGTGATGGGAAAATTTTGGCCTCATGTAATGAATGGCATGGGGAAAAAGCAGAAAAAAGTTTATTCAAAATGTAGCAACTATGACATAAGGATATATATCATGGACCAGCCATGGATCCACCTAATTTCATGTCTCATATCAGTAGTGTGGTGTTATACTATAAGAAGTATTGAGAGTGAAGACAGATTACTCAGGCTTGATCTTATAGATTGAAGAGAGCTTGTGAAGGTGCTCAAAAAGAGGAGACATCAGTACATTCCTGGGCAAGCTGTGCTTCTCTGACAAAACGGTTGTTACATACCAAAGGCTGCCAACAGTCTGCAATGATTTTGTATTGTCTGCTTCCTTCCTTTGATTCATGAAGGGATGATGGAGAAATGAGCAGCAGTTTAGAGTCCATTATTGGATCTGACAGCACAAAACAATCACTGGTAGAAATGACAAAAAAGCACTACGATCATTCCTACGTTTTTCCTTCCTTGTGTGTGTGTGTGTGTGTGTGTGTACACGTATCTTTTTGTGTTTGGGCGTGGGTGGGGTGTGTCTATTGGTGTGGTTTTTGTTTCCAACAGAGAAGTCTGTATATCCAGAAGAATTGTAATACATGGAAAATTCATGGTACTGAGAATTTCAATGGTGTCAATCAAGAAAACAAAGGAGCATGTCCTATAGAATTTTACACAATGTTGTAATGCAAAGTGAATTTTTCATGATAAGTGTTATTACAGTGACTGACCACTTGTGCTAAGCAATGGTATGGACTCACGTATAACTATTTAAAATCTTCTAAGAAAATTGGTCAAAATTAGAAAATGAAAGATATTTCTTATATTCCCTTATATTCCATTAAGTATTGATGCAAAGAACTGCTAAAACTGTTTACCATGTGAAAGCAAGTAGCTCCGTACATTGCCAACTACATTGCAATTCCAGATGTTCAAGGCCATACTAGTTGGCACACCTGCTTAAAAATTGTTGAAGAAGCAGGTGGAGAATATTAAGCAAGGTCTCCCACACTGTGAGGGGATAGACCTTCACAAGCTGGCGTGCCATTTGCTCTCTGGCTGTCAGAGAAGGTGCTGCTGAAGGACCATATACACTTCAAGGAAGCCACTATGGTGGCTCTGTCTACTGCAGTATAGGAAGAAGAAACAAATCCTTAGACCACTGCAGGCCCATGGGGGCTGCTCATATATCTGCACAACTCCTTCTGCAAGCACTCCAGAACCCAGATTAGGACTGAAAACTATAATCCATTTTACTTGGCTTCATCTGTTTGGATCAGAGGTTGTTCATCTAAAGCAAATTAAGTACACTCTAGGCAAGCCAGAAATCTTAATCTTTCCAGTGTCACTGCCAGAAATTACTTCCAAGAAGATGTTGGTAGCAACAGAAAATACAAAAATTGTCAGTACCACTATTTGCAGCTCATTAATTGCTTATCCAAAATTAATGCTAGGACTGAAAGGCCATAAGTAAAATGAACAGTTTATTTTGTTGGTTGGAATAGTCATAGTTGCCAACCCACACTCCATCATACTATAAAAGTTATGAATTTCTGATGAATTCTGATGAAAACTTATGAAAGTCTGATGAATTTCTCAGAGACTAAAGAAAAGGTAATTTCACTTTTCTTTTAACAAGGCAAAGGCAAATGAAGGACTTTGGGAATTTCCCTTAGCCTCACTTCAGTAACTGCTAAGATCATGTAAAAAAATTGTACTGGAAACTATGTTGAAGCATAAGGCAGGCAGGGCAGTGATTAAGGACAAGAAATGTAGCATCACCAAGAGAAAACTGTTCCTTCACAAATGTTGGACTGACTGCAGAACCAGACAAGGGAAGGGCAACTGATGCCATCTTCCTGGACATCTGTGAGGTATTTGACAGTGATCTACAACATATTTTTGCCTCTTAATTGTGGAGAGTAGGCTTAATGTGGGTAAGGAACTAGCTGATTGCCACATCCACAGAGTTAGCCAACAGCTCTATGTGCGGAGGGAAATGACCAATAAGTGGAGTCCCTTAAGGGTCCGTACCAGGACCAGTACTGTTCATTACCCTCATCAATTACATCAACAGCAGGATGCAGTGCACCCCCAACAAGTTTATGGATGACACCAAGCTTGAGTGATGCTGTTGATGTTCTTGAGGTCAGGATGCCATGCAGAGGGATCTTGACAGGCATGTGCAGTACCCATGTGAATCCCATGAATTTCAACCAGACCAAGTGAAATCCCCTGTATCAATGCAGACTGGCTTATGAATGGATTGAGAACATCCCTAAAGAGAACTTGGGAGTATTAGCTGGCATTGTCTTTTTGTAGCCCAGAAAGCCAGTTTCATCCTGGGCTGCATAAAAGGCTGTCTGGGAGTTTGAGGGAGGTGGTTCTCACCCTCTGAAAACCCACCTGGAGTATTTTGTTCCACTTTGGAGTCCACAGTATGAAAGAGACATAGACCTGCTAGAACAGGTCCAGTGGAGAGCTACAAAAATGATCAGAGGGTTGAAATATCCTTCCTAAGAAGAAAAGCTGGGAGGGATGCAGAGTTGCTTAGCCTGGAGAAGAGAAGGAGGCAAGCATACTTTATTGCATCCTTTCAGTGGTTAGATGGCACTTACAAGAAAGATGGAGGAGGAACACAGCCTGCAGTGACAGAATGGAAGAATTTTAAACATAAAATGAGTAGATTTAGATTGCAGAAAGGATTCTTGAAGAAGATTTTTTTTTTATTATGAGGGTGCTCAGACACTGGTTTCCCAGAGAAGCTGTAGATGACACATCCTTAGAAGTGTTCAATGTCAGGTTTGGGAGAGCTTTAAGCAAACTGACCAAGGAAAAGGTGTTCGTGCCCATGATAGGGCAGATGGATTAGATGATATTTTAGCTTCTTTCCAACCCCAAAAATTATGTGATTCTGTCATTGGCAGGATAAGATATATTGGGTGGCTCACAGCTGGTCAAGCTTCCTATTAGTACCACTTTAGCCAGTGCATAGAGGGTCTTGGTGTTATTATGCAAGAGTAATTAGCTTGTTTTTCTCAGAGGAAAAGATTTGGGAAAAAAAAAAAGGTCTTTCAAATAAAATGATATTTCATTTTCCCAGCCTTGATAATTTTGAATGCATGTGGATAATGTAATGTTATATACAGTGTAGATCACTCTGTAAATGTTTTTTGTACCCAATTACAGTGCAAGGTCATTGCAATAAAGATCTATTCGCCCTTAATCTGTATGATTTTCCTTCTGTCCAGCTGCTATTTACTTCCCATTTTGCCCAATAGTCTTTGAGTCTGAAGCAAACTGCATATTGACTGGCTGCAGTGTATTAGATGCCTGAGATGTATGCCATGGTTCTAAATTTACTGTACAATATATTCTTTTTCTTATTGCATCTCTTCTGTTTTCCTCAGTTCAAGTCTATTCTTTACCTTCTGGGACTTTCTTAATGGGTTCAGTTCATCAGCATACATATATTTTTACTCTTCAATACTCTTTACAATCAAACTTCACTTAGCCATCTCCTTGCCTTCCTAGCTGTCAGGAGGATAAGGGCATGCCAGAGAGCTGAATGTGTAAGTATCTACCTTTAGAAATGTAACGTGTATTAGCAAGGAGGTAGCTTCTTTTGATACATCAAGAAAAATGTTCTTACCAAGACAGTTTGATTTATTCTCTCTTGCCCTTCTTCACTACGTGAAGTCACTACCTCCTGACTCCTGATAAAAATCTGTTCAACTACTCTCCCATGCTGTGTGTTCATGTTTCCTTCAAGTTACAATAAAATAAGAATTTCTGGTCCTGCACTGCGAATGAAGGCAGACTGCCTCTTCAATCACTGATTAGTTATATATATATAACATACAAAGTATCAGCAATCACTTTTCTTTCCACCCCCCACAAGCCTCAAAGATTCTTCAATGCTTTTCTGGGTGGCATGGCAGTAGGCTGATTTTGAAACTGGTTTAGTTAAAAAGATTTTTAAATGTGCTTAAAAATTTTCCTGCCCCTTCCCCAGTGCTTTGCAAGCTGAGCAATGGACACCCCAAAATCCACAATTCTCATGGCGCTAAGTATTACCCATGGGCTGATCTTTAATCCTTCTGTCTTCCATCCAGATGGAATGGATCAACCAAAACTAAAGATTTTAATACAAGATTTCATGAGTGAAGGAGATTGCAAAATTGAGGGAGGAGCATTTTCTCTCTACTCGTCTTTCCCCAGAAGGTGTACTGGATTTGCCCTTGCTTTGATCCATAATGTATTCCTCCAGCAGTACAACCCACCCTTCTGTTTCCATTTTTACAGCTGCAAATTGCTCTGAGTACTAAAGGGCCTTTCCTCATGTTATTGCAAAAAGCACTCCTGCTCAGTAAGCTGAAGATCCTCTTCATTTGACAAACATTTCCTTTTTTTTCTTTGTCCTAAAATATGCTGCATTATTTGTCAGCACTAAAACATGTGCTTTCTTGGTTCTGCTGTGCCTGGCTGCACTGCTACTTTGTTTATGCTAATACTGATTAGCCAAATTGGAAGGAGGTTTTTTGAGACCCTTGCTAATAACATTTTCTCAGTCTGAAATAAAGGTTTAATTATTTGTGGAAGGCAGTGAAAACATCACCAGCATGTGCTTCCTCTGCTGGGCTGCTGTCATCAGATCTCATATACAGAGCGTGTTCATACCTGGCAATTTCTTGGATGGGAAATGGCATCAGGCATGAAAATTCAGCAAGTGAGGGTAAATTGTTAGAATCAGGCAACATGCTTTTTTTGCCTGAGCCTTTACTGAACAGGTGCATCAGCATTGTCTCAGGGTCCTGAGAGAAGTGTTTAAATTTAATTCAGAAATAAAACCAAGCTCCCAACTGCTTGAGATGATTAAAAATCCCAAGACTCTCTTCCTAAGAATAAGAGCATGACCCTGATAATTTGGCCAAATTCTAGATAGTGAAATCACATTCTGGCAATATGAAATATACCTGTCATATCAACTGCAAAGCTATTCTGAATTCCCAAAGAGAACTGCTGTTGAGTTTTGAATGCTTTAAGTGGCTGTCTGGTCTGCCACATAGGCACAGCATTTCTGGGACCTCTGGCTAAGTCTGCTTCCAAAGCACATTCAAAGCAAAGAAATAAATTAAAGGCAGAATGTCATCCTTATTTTCTATGGTAGTGCTATTATTATCTCAAATTCCACTGAGCCACCAATTACTTTTTTTTTTTTTTCTTCTTAGTGGTGTTGATTTGAGATTCCTTACAGGAAAGGACATAATTGAAAGATAGATCTAAAAAGCAAGAAGTTTTGATAAAACTAAACCAAAACATGGTTAATGATTATGACACTTTCAACACCTGGACTCTGAAGGAGGGTGGAAATAAAAATTTCATGTTTTGAATTGTTTTTTTTTTTTTTTAAGTAAAATTTTAAAAAATTAAAATAATTAAACAGATGATGTAGCCATATTGAAATCATCTTATCTAACAATTACAAAGGTTTTTTTTTTTTTTTTTGTGACAGGTCTATAACTGCAGGTGGGAATTGGAATGAAGTATTCAATAAAATCTATGTGGTACCTCCAGCCTCCTGAGGGACTTATGAAACAAGAAAATTCTGTGTGGAGTTAAATTAAAAATGACACTTAAAATATTATAAGCTGACCAAGAAAAGCATCATTTTTTTATTGTGCCAGAGGTGTGATTTAAAGAGCCCAGGAAAAGAAGCTGCATTCACGTTATTCCATTTATTAATTGACCACTTATGAGAGAATTGGAGCTTAGGACATTTCTATTCCACTGCTAAAGGTGATCCTAGCAGCAATGATTTTGCGTCCATTCTTTATACTAACTGGACACAAGATGTACTTTGAGGGTTTTAACTAAGGAAAACTTTCTTTTACCAGACACATCATATACTACTGAAACTGTGCAGATGGGCAAGTACCATTAAAACCTTAGCCAAAGGAACCTTGGTTATAAGCAGTTTGTTAGGAACACACATAGGAACTGTTAAACTTCAAATAAATAAATATTGCATATGGTCTCTGCTTCCAGCAGTGTTTTGGTCACTACCGTCTGTCACTAGCAGACCTTCTGCCTTTGGGCTCAATTTTGGCAGCTGCTTTCATTGCCCTCATCTTCTCATTCCATCCCTAGGTTTTTATTTCCTTATTTCTGTTTTTCTGCTAAGGGCTGAAAAGCCTTCCTGCTCTGTGATGAAGTGCCATAGGGGCAATGTGCTTAATTTGCTGCACCCCTCCTTCCTTAGGAATTGCGAACATGAGCAGAACCCCAGGGCTTCATAAAATAACCCTATCTGACCTTACTCTATCTCTTACTGCATGTGAATTCAAGGCCAAAGACAGCACTGGGTTTAGGTATTTACAGTTATTTTGCATGCCTGAGAGACAGCAGCACTGGCATGGGCACAGGATATGGCCGAGATGTGCCATGTACCTTGCAGCTCATCTGCCTTTCTCCTGCATGTGCTGAACAGTAAGGCTGTCCCTGGATCCAAAGCTGCCATATAGGGGACACAGTCCTTTGAGGAAGGTGCCACACTTAGTTCTGCATGGAGTCTCCTAGACAAGAGACTGTACCCTCCTGGGATACTTTTCTGAGAGATATCCTTTGCTCTCCGAGATGTCCTTTTTTAACACCCCTTACCACTGCTCTTTAGCTCTAAAAGTGCTCGTTGAATTTGGGAGAAAAGGAAAATTAATATCTTTGGTGAATGTAACTTTTTGTTTGGGTCAACTGGAAGTCTTGGCCTGATGCAGATAAATAGTTTTGATATATGGGGTACCCTAGCTGTGGAGATTCACCAAAGGTCAGCTACTTTAGATCATGGTAGGCAAAAGAGTATTTTTTCTTTAGGTTTACTTTAAATGGAATCACAGTTTTTCTTTACAAATATGACTTTCTTGTTTACTTTATGACTTCCTTTCTCAAACTCTGCCCATTATTTTTCAAATGTTATCTAAATTATTAGGTGTAATATCAAGTAGGACTAGATAGAATATAATCTATCATGTCCGTAATTTAATCTGAATGATGGGGTTAGAATCATATCTCAAAGGCATATTACAATTTTGCTTCCTGACCCCACAGATAGTAGTGATATCAAGCATTTAGAACTCATGGGTTTTCCTGCTAGTTTTCTAATGTTGGAGCTTACTTGGTGCAGCACGCTCTAAGAGAATATGCATCCCTTCTGAAACATACAGCTGCTTAAAACTGGCAAATTCTTGGTGTTCTCAAATTAGCTTGAAATTAAACTATTCTCTCAGTTACAATTACTTGTATTGGTAGTTTCACTAGGTTGATTCCCAGTGTCAGAAGGGACACTTTTTTCCCCAATGCACAGATTAGAAAGTGAATGCAAGCAATGTGATACGCTACACAGGGCAACACTCAGGGAACTAAAGAACAAGAGCAGTCTTATGTGACTCACAGCCTTGTGATAAATAGTAACAAATGACATGCTGTCATTGGAGACCTGCATTCATAGAGAGCAAAACAAAAAGCTATGACAAAACTTTAATCTTTAGCATCCGGTATGTATTTTTACAGCAAATATACATGTAGGTCAAAAATTGGTTTTGCAGCTGTTAAACATTGATGACAGCACAGTTTTGTTTTATACAACCAAGGATCCTTTGTGAGGATTGAGGGTTGCTTGTGAGGGATGAGATCCATCTGATCAAGCAGAACAAAAACCATTATGCCAGCTGGCTAGCTAGCCTGGTGAAGAAACACTTGAATTAGAAACAGGGGAAGAAGATGAGCAGTAATACGAAGAAGAGACAAACGAGATTGGGGTGTTAAGTTGATACAAATACAAGAGATGTCATAATCAACAGATCTGGGTAGAAGGTAGTCCCACTCAAATATATCCACATAAATAGGGAAGTGCCTACCAGACAGAACTGCAGGGAAGATTCCCCATTAAACTTCCTGGGAAAACAGGATGACTTACTGCCTCTCTGAAGGGAACAAACTGTAAGACTTAAAGTGGACTTTGTCCACTTAGAGAGGTGTTATCTCATTGGAGTCATGGAGACCTGTTGGAATAGCTCACACAACTAGAGTACTGTAGTGGGTGGATGCAGGCTACCAAGAAACGGCAGCATGAGGGGACTAGCCTTTACATGAGACTGCAACGGGGTGCATGTCTGCAGACGAACAATAAGCTGAGCAGAGCTGATGGGTCTGGATTAGTTGGCAAACCACATGGATGACAATATGGTGGGTACAACAGACTGCCTTACTAGGAAGAAAATATACATGAGGCTGTCTTAACACAGCTGGAAGAGTCCTTATTTTCACAGACCCTATGTTTTATGAGAGACTTGAAGTCTGCCAATATATGTCGCAAAGAGACCACAGCACTGTATGGGAAATCCGAGCCATTTTGGGAGAGTGTTGAAGGCATCTTCTTGACACAGATCATCAGGGAGCCAATGAGAGGAGATGCTCTGTTGGACGTCACACAAACAGGGAAGAATTGGCCAGGATATGAACCTCAGGAACAGGTCATGGTGTCCATGAGGTAATAAAGAATCTGAAAGATGGAAACAGAAAAAAAGTAGGGTCACATCTTGGACTTTTGGAGAGATTCTTCAATACTTTTCAGAAATCTACTTAGAAGAATCCCATGAGTTGCAGGCCTAGAGAGAAGAGGTCTCCAGGAGAACCAATGGATTTTCAAGGTTTTCCTTCTTCAAGATCAAGAAAGGTCTATTTTGACAGACAGGAGGACATAATGGACGATCAAGGAGCTTCTGACTGAACTTAAACATGAAGGAACAGTGTAAAAGGTGGAAGCAGAGAAAAAGTACCCTGGACTGAAATAAATGAATAAACACTGGACTAACATAAAGGTATTGGGTTAGGAAAACCAAAGCCCTTCTGGAGCTGAAGGTGAAGTGCAAGAAAGAAAGTTTCTACATATACGTAAGCAGCAGAAGGAAATTGAAGAAAAGTATGGGAAAGGGATCTCATCACAAAGGACATTGAAAAGGTAAAAGGAGTCTTTGCTACTCTCACCTTGGTCTTTACTGTTAAGACCTGTCTTCAGGAATTCCAGGGCGATAAGAATCTACTCAAGCATATTTAAGCAAAACTGGACTTACATGAGACCCTGGAACGTGATGCACCTCTGAGTGCTGAGGGAGCTGAAGCATTTCAGTGCAAGAACAATCCTGATTAGCTTTGAAAGTCTCTGGCAAGTAAGGGAAATTCCTGTGTACTGGAAGAAAGCAATTGCCAGTTCTGCCCTCCTGAAGGAAAAGAAGGAGGATCCAGTGCAACACAGGCCAGTCAGTGTCTCCTTTATCTGATGCGAGCAGTGGACTGAATCCTCTTCAAAAACATTTTCCAAGATGTGAAGGACAAGAAAGTCATTAGCAAGGATTTATAAAGCGGAAATCATGTGTGACCAACTTCATAGACTTCTATGATGAGATGACTGTCATAGTGGATGAGGGGAAAGCAGTGGATGCTGTGCATTTTACCTTTAGCAAGGTTTTCAACTCCATTTCCTGTAACATTCTCACTGATAAACCGATGAAATTTGGGCTAAATATGTGGACAATGAGGTGGATTGAAAACTGGCTTTCATGATTGTGACCAGAACACAAGTCTCAGATTGAGGCCAGTCACTAGTGGAGCACTCCAGAGATTAAAACTGAGGCACATCCTATTTAACATCCTTTTTAGTGACTTGGGTTATGGGAAAGAGTGTTTCCTCAAAAAGCATGAGAAGAGTGGTTGATAGACCAGATGGGTGTGTTGCAACTTGGACGAGCCTGGACAAGAAATGGACTAGCAACAACCTCATGAAGCTCAACAAAGGTAAGTGCAAAATTCTGCATTTGGACAAGATTAATCCCACTCATCAAGAGAGGCTGGGGATTGATCAGCTGGAAATCAGAGTGGCAGAAAATGACTTGTCCTGGTGGACACCAAACTTGCCATGAGCCAGCAATGTGGTTTTGTTTTGTGGAAAACAAAAAGGTCAAAAGAATTAAGAGCTGCATGAGGCAAGCACTGCTCAGGTAGAGGGAGATGATACTTTCACTGTTCTCATCTGGAGTACTGGGTCCTATGCTGGGATCCCCAGTACGAGTAAGAAAATAAAAGACTGGAGCAAGTTCAGCAAAGGACTTCAAAGATGAGAAAGTAAGACAAGAGGCAATGGATGTAGGGAAAAATACAAGAAATTTAATTAAAATGTAGGGGAAAGATGGGTTGGGTTTTTTGATTTAAACATAGGGAAAAAGTGGGGTGGGGGTGGGGGTGGGGTGGGAGGGGTAAGTTGTTTTCTTTTTTTGTCCCTGCAAGACTGGTTTGTGGGACAGTTTGCCAAGAGAATGTGTAATCTCCATCCTTGGAGATATTCAAAATCCAACAGGACATAGCCCTCAGCAACCCACTCTAGCTCACCTTGTTTGAGCAGGAAGTTTAAATTATATGATCTGTGGAGGTACCTCTCAACAACTTTAGAACTGAGTGATACTTAATTAATTCTTTTCAGCCTAATTATTTCAACATCTCCTTAAGATGTGTTTGGGCAATAGTGCCAGATAAAACAAGCAACAATCTCTTCTGTAAAATGATCACTTTAAATTAGTTACAGAACTTTACATCAAAATATTTATCATGTGAAACAGAAAAATTTGAGGCTGGAAACAACATGTTAGGCAGGACTGATGCCTATTTGAAATCTGGAAATCATGTTCTAAATAAATTACAGAAAATACAACTGACCGCATATATCCTTGGAAATCAAATTACTTGAAATAATTAATCTGTGAAATGAACATGAGTGTCAGGATTTTCATATCTCATCTTCTCACTCTTTTCACTTTTACCTGCCTCCTTCCCTTTGCGCTTTTCAATCAACTGGAGTTTTTAACATGCCAAGAATTTGCAAATGATAAAATGGAACGTTGTCAAAAATAATGTCAGATGCCAGGACTGCTCTGACACTCACAGTACATTAAAATGGGATAAAAGTAATGTCAAATGAAAGTGTCTGCAGTGAAGGGAATTGATATATAACAGTGTAACATAGAAAAGGACCTTTGATTTAATGAGGTTCAATTTCATAAAAGTGCAGGTCTTCAAATGGGAATGTCATTGGAGTAATCACAGTCCTGCAACTTACATCTCGTTGTAAAAGGAGACAGATAATTAAATGTGGTTACCTCTTGAATAACAACAGAAATCCCAACCCAATGTGATCCAGATCAAAACTGAGGCCCAGAACCAAGCAATGAGAGAGTATTGCTCTACTTGCTGTTGAACACACAAAGCAAATGTTTGTGTGGTCCCACAGAATGGAGGTGATATTGCTCTTTGCCTGCTGCTAAAATTTGTTATTCATACTTGGTTTGAGTTGTAGGTGGTTCTTATAATATAGATGAGATTTTTGACTAAAATAGGAGAGCACAATATATGCACCTGTATTGTGTCACATGCATCTGTATTATACCATATAGAAAAAAAATTGTGTCTTTCTTCATGTTTAAAATAGTTAGAAAGATCTAATCTGCTTTAATTGATTCAGCTGTATTAATACTAGTAAGCACATGAAAAAATTAAATGCCTTTCTGTTCCTATATGACTAATGGGATAGACAGATGAAGAAAATGAGCAAAAGGTTAAGAATCCTTTGCAAAAGGCTCCCTTCTGACAGTGACATCAAGAAAACTTGTAGATGTTGTTGATGTCTTATTGGGAAGTAAAAGGTAGGTGCTAGCATATCTGTGTGTAGCAAAGGTGTTTCAGGAAAATTGGAAAATTCCTGGTGTGATTGTTGACTGTCCAGTATTGAGGGTGTTAGCGTGGCTGCTCATGTTCTCCAGAGTCAAGGTATATCTAGCAGTGCTATTATTATGGCTTCTCTTTTTTTTTTCTGCCCTGCTTGTGTTTTCCAAATCTCAGTGAGGGCTTTTAGAAGCTACATGTTGTTTCTTCCACAGCCTTTTATATTACGAACATGCTTATTAAATGCTTACTTTCTGGAAAATTTGTCTAAATCTAAGAGATTTCCTGTTTCCCTGTAAATATTTTTTACAAGTGTGGTAGACGGAGTTTGAAGATGTTTAATCTCTCCCTGCCTGTGGCAGTTTGAAGAATCACAGAATCACAGAATCACAGAATAATGAGGTTGGAAGAGACCTCTTAAGATCATCAAGTCCAACCTATGCCCTAACACCTCAACTAGGCTAGAGCACCAAGTGCCATGTCCAGTCTTTTTTTTAAACACATCCAGAGATGTGATTCTACCACCTCTCTGGGAAGGCAATTCCAGTATTTTATTATTCTTTCGGTGAAAAATTTTTTCTTTATATCCAATCTGTACCTTCCCTGACGTAGCTTGAGACTGTGTCCTCGTGTTCTGTCACTTGCTGCCTGGTGGAAGAGACCCACCCCCACCTGTCTACAACGTCCCTTCAGGAAGTGTTAGAGAGCAATAAGGTCACCTCTAAGCCTCCTCTTCTCAAGGCTAAACAACCCCAACTCCTTCAGTCGTTCCTCATAGGGCTTGTGTTCCAAGCCCCTCACCAGCCTTGTTGCCTGCCTCTGGACACGCTCAAGCATCTCAACATCCTTCCCAAACTGAGGGGCCCAGAATTGGACACAGTACTCAAGATGCGGTCTGACCAGCGCTGAGTACAGGGGAAGAATGACGTCCCTGCTCCTGCTGGTCACAGAATTCCTAATGCAGGCCAGGATGTCATTTGCCTTCTTGGCCACCAGGGCACATTGCTGGCTCATAGTCAACTGGCTGTTGACCAGCACCCCCAGGTCCCTTTCTGCCTGAACACTGTCCAGCTGCACTATCCCCAGTTTGTAACGTTGTAGGGGATTTTTGTGACCAAAATGTAGAACTCAGCACTTAGACTTATTAAACTTCATGCTGTTGGACTCTGCCCATCTATCCAACTGATCTAAGTCTCTCTGCAGAGCCCTCCTTCCTTCCAGTAGATCAACAAAAGCTCCCAGCTTAGTGTCGTCTGCAAATTTACTAATGAAGGACTCGATGCCCTCATCCATGTTGTCTATAAAAATATTAAATAGAACTGGTCTAAGTACAGACCCCTGAGGGACATCACTGGTGACTGGCTGCCAGCTGGATGCAGCCCTGTTCACTACCACTCTCTGGGCCCAGTCATCCAGCCAGTTCTGAACCCAGTGAAGAGTGCTCCTGTCCAAGCTGTGGGCTGCCAGCTTCTCCAGGAGTGTGGTGTGGGAGTCAGTGTCAAAGGCCTTGCTGAAGTCCAAACAGACAACATCCACAGCCTTTCCTGTGTCCACCAGGAGGGTCACCTGGTCATAGAAGGAGACCAGGTTGGTCAGACATGACCTACCCTTCATAAACCCCTGCTGACTGGGTCTGATACCCTGGCCATTCTGTAAGTGTTGTGTGATAGCACTCAGTATGAGCAATTCCATTATCTTTCCTGGTACTGAGGTCAGGCTAACTGGCCTGTAATTACCAGGATCCTCCTTCCTACCTTTTTTGTAAATGGGTGTCACATTGGCCAGTTTTCAATCGTCTGGAACCTCACCAGTAAGCCATGACTCTTGATAAATGATGGAGAGCAGCTTTGCAAGCTCATCTGCCAGCTCCCTCATCACCCTAGGATGGATCCCATTTGGTCCCATTGATTTATAAATATCCAAGTGTCCCAGCAGTTCTCTGACTGCCTCTTCTTGGGTAACAAGAGGACCCTTCTGCTCCCTGGCACCACCTACCAACCGCTGAGGACAGTTGTCTTGAGGACAAGCTGTCTTACCACTAAAGACTGAGGCAAAGAAGGCATTAAGCTTTTCTGCTTTTTCTCATCTTTAGTTACTAGGTTGCCTGCTTTATCCAATAAGAAACAGAGGTCGGTTATACCCTTCCTTTTATCATTCATATGTTTGTAAAAACTTTTTTTTTAATTTTTAACAGAAGTTGCCAGGTTAAGTTCAAACTGAGCTTTAGCCTCCCTAATTTTTTTTCTACATACCCTAGCAGCTCCCTTAAATACTTCCAGAGAAATCAGTCCCTCCTTAAAAAGATACATTTTTTTTGTGTCTAAGTTCCTTTAAAATCTCGTTGCTCATCCAGACTGGACGTTTGCCTTGTCGACTCATCTTTTGGCACACAGGTACAGTCTGCTCTTGTGCCGTCAAGATCTCTGCTTTGAAGCATACCTCTCTCTCCTGGACTCCTTTGTTTTCAAGGACTGTTTCCCAGGGGACTCTCTGAGTCTCTTAAATAGGCCAAAGTCTGCCCTCCGGATGTCCAACGTAGAGATCTTATTCATATTTCTCCTTATTTCACCAATTAACAAGAACTCTATAGTTTCATGATCACTGTGCTCCAACCTCCACATCACCCACCAGTCCATCTCTATTTGTGAACAACAGGTCTAACATAGTTCCTCCCCTGGTGGGCTTGATCTCCAGTTGTGACAAAAAGTTATCCTCCACACACTCCAAAAACTTTTTAGACTGCTGTTTTTCTGCTGTATTAAGTACCCAGCAGATGTCTGATAGGTTGAAGTTGCCTATAAGAACAAGGGCTGATGATCCTGAAACCTTGTTCAGTTGCTTATAGAATAGGTTGTCCACCTCTTCATCCTGGTTGGGTGGATGATAGCAGACTTCCAGTAGGATGTCAGCCTTGTTGGCCTTCCCGTTAATTCTTACCCATAGGGACTCAACTTCATCATCATTAGTTTCAATACCTATGACATCCAAAACTCCCTAATATAGAGGGCCACCCCTCCACCTTTCCTCCCTTTCTGTCTCCTCTGAAGAGCTTGTAGCCATCCAGTGCAGTGCTCCAACTATGTGAGTCATCCCACCACGTGATGGCGACTACATCATAGTTCTGCTATTTACCATGGTCTCCAGCTCTTCCTATTTGTTACTCGTGCTGCGTGCATTGGTGTACATGCACCTCAGCTGGGCTGCTGATTTCTCGCCTAACACAGTCTTACCATCCTTGGGCCTGCTTCCAGACAGCTCAGATGCATACCCTCCCCCCTTCAGACCTAGTTTAAAGCCCTCTCAACAAGGTCTGCCAGTTCATGAGCTAAAAACCTCCTGCCCCTAATAGAGAGATGTATCCTGTCTGATTCCAGTAGAGCAGGTGCTGTAATGGTTGCCCCATCATCAAAGAATCCGAAATTTTGCTGATGACGCCAACCCTTGAACCACTTGTTAATGATGTGAGTTCTCCTTTTTCTTTCATTATTTTTTTCTGCCACCAAAGGGACTGAGCAAAACACTACCTGAGCACCTGTCCTATCAACCACTTGACCCAGCGCCCTAAACTCCCTTTTAATCGCCTTGACACTCCTCTTTTCGATCTCATTGCTGCCAGCCTGGAGTATCAGCAGTGGGTAATAATCAGAGGACTGAATCAGCCTAGGAAGTCTCTCAGTGATATTTTGTATCTGGGCCCCAGGGAGGCAGCAGACTTCCCTGTGGGATGGGTCTGGTTGACATATGGGGCCCTCTGTCCCCCTCAGAAGGGAATCACCCACTACAATTACCCTTCTTTTCTTCTTGATGTTAGAGATGGTAATTCGTTTTCTGGACAAGTCATAACTGGGAGGCTCACTGGGCAGATGATTTTCTTGTAAATCATCTGGCTGGCTCTCTAGATCCAGGGCCCCATATCTATTCCGAAGTGGCACCTGGCTAGGGGATGGGGTGCAGGAGGGATTTTTGTTATTACCTCCCTGAGCAGGGATGCATTGGCACTCTCCTCCATCTACTAGATGTCCCTCTATTGCCTGACAGTGAGAGGCGTATGAGTCCTCTGGCTCTTGGTGGGCCTCCTTTAAAGATGTCAGGGCTGAACTCTACCAGACTATTTCCCTTTCACTATCTCTGATACTCAATCTTTCAACTTCCTCCCTAAGCTTGGCAACCAGTGAAAGAAGGTCGTTCACTTGTTCACACCATAGGCAGGCCTCCTCCACAACACCCCCTGAAACCATGGATAAGCTCAAACACTCCAGGCAGGAATGGGTCTGTACAGACACATTCTTTTTGGAGGGCACCATTTGGTCACATACACTTGTACCAACCACGGATTTCAACCAGGTTAAAACCATTGCTAGGAGAAAGCCCCAAATCAAGCAACCAATAGAAACACATCACCTAAGTAGCAAGAACCTGCAACCATGGCTGCTTGCCCTGCTTGCGTGAACTGCTGTGACCCTGTTTGCCTGCTCCTGTTCGCTGCACTCCGGGTTGCTGCACTCCCCACGGGCCTCTTATAATGAGTAATCCAGGAACAAGAAAGCTCCACCTCCTGCTCCTCAATGGCTCACATTGTGATCTTTGGTCTATGTCTGGGGTTGTTTGCTCCATGTCTTGCCATGGCAGTTGGAATAATTCCAGATTTTTCCCTGTCTATCCTTAAAAATCCTGCCCCTCTGTCTAGAGAATTCGCTGTCAGTTATGATTTTTCCTTTCTGCCATTTTTCTTTGTCTTTCCTGCTTCAGATTATGTTTACAGCTAGCCAGACAGTCCCCCGCTGGGTTTTCACCCCCCTCTGCATAAAAGTTGCTGTTTTCCTCTTTTTCCTGCTCTCTGCCACTGCCCCCTCTTCGAGCCACGGGGCACCGGTGACTCGCTGTCTCCCACGCCCTTCCAGCACCTGTGCTGTGCAGCTTTTGCAGCTGGCACTGCTTTCCGCCGTGAGAAAGAAGGACACCTGTGCGGCATCAGCTGCCCCGCTCCTGCTGCTCCTGCCTGCGCTGATGCTGCCCGTGCAGCCCTGGCTCCTGCCAAGAGAGAGGGATCACCCTTGTGGCCCCCGCCGTGGGGGGAGAGACTGCCACCGCCACTGCTGCCGCTGCCCATGAGTGTTGCGTCATCTGTCTCGCTTTGGTACTGCTGCCACCACAGGAAAGAATCCACGCTGACAATTCCAAGTGGTACCACCCTGGTGCCTTTTCTGCTGCAGAAAAGAAATAAAGCAACTCGAGGAAGCAAACAGAGTCCTTCCTTTTCCTTTGCCTCAATCCTTTGGCATTGGGTCCATGTCATCAGCTGCCTCTGGTAGTTTATGACCCCAGCCAGTGGCCGAACCACAATCCTGCCTGCCGGTGGCTAAGGCAGGGTGTGGCCCCTCCTTGTGCACGTCCCAATTGCCTCCCATGACTGGGACACAACATCATCCAAGTACATTAATTTCAGCCCACGCCAAATCCTAGGGCACAGAGCTTCCTACAACTCTGGGGCATTTAGCTGCAAACACATGCATGTCTCCTTAAAGAGTTTTCTTGGATGGAAATGTGCATGTCTGTCTTGACTCCTACAAGACTTAGAGCTATTCTTCATCATGTTGATAGATTCTCTCCTGAGTTTGCTTCTTTGGATTGGACAGCTTTTCAAAGCAGGGTTATCTGTTTCAGATTAACAGTTTGTTTTAAAATTCACATGAACAGTCCTGTTATCTTTCCAGCGGTCCTTAGAGTCAGTCAGTCAGTCAGTCAGTAAGTAAAGAAAAAGCCACTATGACAAGAGTCTGTTTTGCTGACAAATCTAAGTACAGACCAAAAGAAAACCAACCAACCAATGAAAAACTCAACTCAACTCATCCCAAACCACCAAAAAACCACAAAGCCAATACAAAAAATGCCCCTCAAAACAAAAAGTCAAAAAACCCCAATAAGAACAAGAAAACTAAGAACCTGAACACAACCCAAACTCCCAAACACCCAAAAAACCCACATCAGAAGAACAGTTAAAACGTCAAACCTTACTGAGAAACAATCTTATCATCCAATCATTGCTAGTGGCAAGGACTTCACTTCAAAGTCTATGTGATTTAATGTCTTTGCATTGATTACAAGACCCAGGGAAATGGTTTGTGTGATTTCATTAAACTGTACCAAGAGATTCCTAGGACTCGGTTGTTTGCTGATGAAATAACCTTGTCTGTTAACAAGATGCCACAGCAATGTGCCAGCATCTCATGCTGTGAAAACACACCTCAGATGGAGAAATGAAAATACCGCTTACACATCCACAATTATCTAAAAGATGAAACTAGATGGAGCAGGAGCTCCTCTCTGAAACTCTCTTTAAACAGACTGTATAATAAAGTGCTAAACCCACAGGGTGTTCCTATGTTCATTCTGTATCCCTTCAGGTCTACATTTGACCATTGCTCAAGGCCTTCCTGCAGAGCATTCTGTTTTACAGATAACACTGGAAGCGTCCAAATGCGAATTCCTGGAAAAGCTACAGGCAACATTCAAACATTTCATTGAATAGGGCACAAAGTTTACCTGCTAACATATGCTTAAGCATGTGTCACCTGATCTTCAATCTTCTTACTACATCCAAATGCTAGGAGATGATACCATCACATTTTTAATTTGCTGTGTGCAAAGTACTGCTTCTGACACAGTGGGAACAAGTCTCACCAAAAGAAAGGACTAATAATTTCCCTGCCTTATCAGATCCATTATCTCCTTAGTTTTCTTCTTGAATGTAATTGTGTTTGGTTTTTTTTCAAAATTTAAGTATTTGTATTTTCAAGTATTTCAAGTATTTTCAAGTATATTCAAGTATTTCCAAAATTCATGTATGAAGTGTAATAGCTTTATCCAGGGAAAAATGGCCAAAAGCATGTGCCAATGGAAAGTTACAGTAGCTTAGGTAGTACAAACACAATATATGGTCAGTTAAAGTCAGGTCAGAAACAGATTGTGGCAATTTCTTCTCTATTTTTTCATGCAATTGCAATGGATATAGACTGGAAACTTCAGTCAATGGAAATGACAGAATAATTACTGCAATGGTGGCCACTTCTGCTTTGAATAAAGTGACGTACACTCTCCATAAGAAAATACACATTTCTCTCTAGGTGAACGTTTCTCTAGACTTTTTCTGTATGTGCTTATGCATGTACCTGATTAAAACTTACTGCAAGCTCTGTACACAAGCCATTCATGCCATAAATATGGATGACTAACCATGAAAGTATTCAGAATGCACTGTTCAGGAAAAGAAACAGAAGCATAGGAAAGAAAGATGATTTGTTCACTGTCTGTGAGGGAGCTAGGAAGAATAACTCTGAAGGGCAACCTGCTTTTTAATTCCTGTCCAACGCTGTAATCACAAAGTTGTGCTTTCCAATTAGAAATAATAGTCATTCTTGAGGAATGCAGAGGGCCATAAATGTTTGCAATTGCAAAACTGCCTTGTGTTATATCTCTGCATATATCTCTCCAATCTGCATAGATTGGATCAGCAGACCATGACACTTTCCTTGAAATTGGAATCTTTGTTGTCTTCTACTCTGAATGTGTTTGCACATGCTGTGTGTAAACCCCTTACAACTGATGTTATGTTCTCATGTGCAAATGTGGAGTGGTGCTTGGCAAATGACTAAACTATTGTGTGGTTTAGGTAAGACAGGGTAGAAGATAGCGAAAGAAGTTTAAGAAGATTTATAAGTTTATATGGTTACGTCTTGGCTGGCTAAAGAAAACTTTCTCACAGAAAATGGTATTTCACTTAGCTGTATTACCTTTTGTTGAAAATGTGACCAAAAGACAGTGTGGTGACTTTATATGCTCTTGGAAGTGCAGCCCAGATTTCCTTATGATGGAAAGATCTTAAAAAAATTATTGAATAAACTGAGATAATAGCTGCCTCAAAAAGTCAGTAAAATCAGTGTAAGAGGATAACATATGCACTCAGCTTGTTGTGGTGTGCTAGCATTTTTCTTCAAGTAAAAGACTAAACAGTGTGAGTGCCTGAGGGATAGGAAGCAGCATATATTGGTATTGTGGGAACAGTGTTGAGAAGAATTACTGCAGATTAAGTACTGCGGAGGTAGGAGGGTTGTAAAAATAAATCTAAAATGTGGGAGTGGAAACTGGTAATGAAGCATGTTTCAGAATCTTTTACACAGACTGGGAAGCAAAGGAATGAGAGTGAACAAAGGGAATTTTAAACTAATATGAATAGCTGAGGACAAACAAAGGGGGGGAATGTAGCATCAATAGAAGGATTCTTTGCACTGAAAGATAGCCCTCCCTCTTGCAGTGTTACAGAGACAAATTTTGCTCTCAGTACAACTGATGTAAAGCCTGACTAATTCCATCTGTCACTTAGACTAGTGCAAATCTAAAAGAATTTGCAGAAAACACTGGAATTAATTTTAATTTACTTTGATCTAGAGAGCAAGTTTTTACCCTATCTTATATTTGGCAAGATCCTCTCTTTTATCTTCCATTTCAGGACAGTAATTAATTTACTCGATTCATTTTGATTGTTTTTTGTTTTGCTTTTGCCCCATTTCCCTCCCTTTTTCTTTTCTGCAGTGGTAGTTTAAGCAAAAGAAACTAAGATCTTCCCCCATCTAGACTCTCTTTAAAGTGTCATGTGAAATGTTTCTGCAGCACATTTCCAAGACCCTGATATATGCTGTTTATGTTGATATGATCCACTCTATAATAGGAGTGTAATATAAAGTGCGCCCTTATGTTATGCTTCAAATCACACAGGTTTCAATTCACACTCCCCCAAAAAGCAAAAATGAGATTAGCATCTAAATTGAAATTGATGCTAAAGGAATCTGTGAAAAGAGGAGGTCTAAAAAAACCCCTGAGTATCAGTTTTGGGTTTCTTTTTATGCTGTATCTTGGTCATTTCTCAGGAAATAAGCTTTCAGTAATAAGCCCTGTGCCTGGTCTTGCATAGGTGTGCTGAGAGATGAAAAAGGAAGAGATTTAACCCCATTTAGTTAATGTCAATAACTTCAATGAACACGTAGCTCCATCAGGAAAGCATCAGCCCAGCCAAAGTGTGGGCTGCAAGAGTTCCAACTGCCCCATCTTCCCTAATGGGAGATGCAGGTAAAGCATGCTCCCTGGTCAGCCACTGCTGTGTTTGGTCAGTATCTGTTGCCCAAACCCCCACACCCCTCTACCCCAGCCAATTCTCAGAGCTTTGGGAATAATTTGGACATGTAGACAGTCTTACTTTTGACACCATAGTGCTCTGGGAATCTGTCTTGCACAGAGATAGCAAATAGTTTGAAGAAAGGGAAACTCTTTTAAGATATATTGTATTTCCTTAGTTTCCCACTGGTTCTCATGTATATTCTGAAAACAGTGTACAGAGTGAAGCCAAAAAAAAAGCTTTAAATTATTCATTCTTGCCTCCCCCAAAAATGCACAGTATGGTTTCCAAAATTGCTTTACACACATTCGCTGATGATAAGTAAGGAGATCAGAGTGATGCATACCTCCTCAATTCTCATTACCATCAGTGTGCAGGGAAGATATCAGGAGGTTTGCCACAAACCTCCAGTGACAGTAGATTTCCCCCTAATGAGCTTTTTACCTTGCACCACCTGTGAGTGAAGGAGTCAGAATCTGTGTGAGAAAATCTAACAAAATGAAATGAACTAAAGAATAAAGAATTGAAAACAAAAGGTGATAAAAAATGAGAATGGGCTGAAGAAGTGCAATGGCATCATCACTTTTTTGCCAATTTTCAACACAGACATGTGATGGTGAAAATCTGAGAATTGCACAGTAAATATTCTGACGCTAATGGAATGTGCATTTTAAATGCACTCTAATATCTTTCTGATGAATAATGTGTGATACTTAAAAGAAAGCTTGACATGATGAAAAAGAAGAGAAGATACATCCTCTGCTGTGGTATCCCCTCACATATTTCTAAATGTGAACAGCTTGAGCACTTCGAGCAACTATTGCTTATTTCACTCATAATGAATAGTTAGCTGTTGTGTTACTGGGGGAGAAAGGGGTGTTTATGTGACACAGACTTTCATAACAGCACAGCAAAACCCAATAAGTATGTGAAGCAAAAGAGTGTGTTGACATATTTTTATTTTGTGTATGAAAAAAAACAACTACACCCTCCCCTCCCGCCGAATTCTTGAAATACATTCAGCCACTTGCTTGACCTAGTTGTATCATCAGTCAACACGTTAATTTCAGCAGGGTTTCACTTGAACGTAAATGAAATAAATAAAATCATCAGGATTTGGCCCATAAACATATAAATCTTCTGTTATCAGATTTAGTTACTGTTATCAGTTTAAACCAGCAGGCTAACTGAGACAATGTAGGGAGCCTGTTCCCACCCTGCCCATTTAAAACATCAAGATGGACTTTTTCAGGCAGGTCACAATGAGTTTGGAGTTTGAATTCCCATGAGGAGGAACTAATGCAGGAGCAAGTGCTATTTTCATTTCACTAGCAGTGGACTACAGTTCCATAAATCTGTGCATTTATAAGACTTAAAGATCCCATGACTCTGTATGAAATCACATCAATCGCACTAGCAGAAATTGAAAAAGGACATTTATAATGACTTACTAAAATTCTTGGTCAGCAATAAAATAAATTAAAATGTGTCTCAAAAATCTCAGGAGTTATGTGCTGTATTTCCAGTCAATAAAGATAATGACAGCATGCAAAGCTGTATTACAGCAGTTTTATAGCCAAACTTTTACAGGAGTGTTGTGAGACTGACTGAAATGCGTGTTTGGACTTTTGCCCAAGAATTACTATGCTAGGCAGAATACCATTAAGAAAACTGAGAAGATTCAGTTAGAAACATATTTCTTTAGAGTTCTGTTAGATACTTTTTATATTACTATCCAGATGACAATTCCTTATCCTTTCCTTACTCTTCTTAATTCCTTGTACAATAGCCGTCATATTTATGTGAATTTATGCACTCAGTATAGACAGAATGTAAAATCTTCTGTTATTTTTGTCTACTTGCATTTTTTTTAGCTGGCATTTTCCTTGAAGCACTTTTAGTAGTTCTTATTTAACATCGTGGGAGAAAGAAAAAGAAACTGGACTTCTCACCTGATCCACAAACCTTTAGACCTAAATATTGAATTAAAAACATGACCTTTATTCAAAGTAATATTAGTAAATAAAATATATAAACTCCAAACTAATATATCTTTTTTGTCTCCATGTGTCATTCCTGTCTTCCTTCTTCTCCCTCTTATACAAGTTACTCTGAATCAGAAGCATTTTCCTATATTCTGGATATAGATTTTACTGAACAGCCCATCTATCAGAATTTCAGCTAAGATATAATATGAAGCTCATCTTGTCATATTGCCTTGCAGAAAGTCTTCACCTTTCTGAAAGTTAGATAACAAGTGGTAACAGATGAACCACTATCAAAATTCCTAAAACATCTTTAAGGTTTATTTTAGATATTCCTCTAAAAACCAAATTTTCTTCATTTGCTTAAGAATATTAACTATTGCTTCTGCCCTCTAAAAGTTGTAAAATGTTATCTAAAATAACACTGCCAAAAGAGAGGGATTTGTGTCATAAGACTCAATGGCAGTTTTGATGAATTAAAGAAATATACAGACAGAACTCATTAAAACAAACAATTACTTTGAATATATAATGTGACTGCATCAAGAATATAAGAAATGTAATCTGAAGAGTTCTGTCAATACAGGAATTTAAGAGGTCAGCTACCTTTGCCAAACACAACTATAAGATATTTAACATGGAATACCTATGAAAGATACTTGCAAGAAAGATTGCAAAAAGAATGATGCAGGCAAAAAATCTGAACATCTTATTCTGCGTGTCTCAGAATGTGAATCATAGGACTAAATGGAGACATTTAATCTGAGTTAGTCACTGTGGTTTTCCTGTCTAATCTACGACAATCTAATCAAACTAGCCACTGGTGTCCTGGACATGATTGATTTCTTCTGAAAGTATATATCTAAAATAAGCCAGACCAATCAAACCTGAAAAGTGCCTATGAAGTTACTTCTCAGTGAAGAAAACTTCAGTTATTAAAAAAGAATTTTAGGACAGTGGCTTAGACATGTATATGTACACTGTAGACATATAAAGCTTGAGATGAGATGAGATGAATCCTGTCCTTGGGCTCTGTAATTTATCTTCAACAGCAATTGGCAGCTTAATTTGAGGATTATTGGGTCAGATCCTGTCAGTGGAAAGCAAAGAAGAGACTAGCAGAGAAAATCAAATTCCAAAATCAAATGGATGAAACAAGGAGAAATTGCCACAACACTGCTCTTCTCTGACTCAGCAGTTCTGAAATTACATCAGTAATTATATGGATAATAACATATTAATACATAAAAAGCTGCTATGTCAATAATCCTAAAATATTGAGATATTGTGTCATGTTCTGCTACTTAATTGGGAAATGCTAATGAGTTAAAGCAACTGGGATAATTACTCGTGTTCTCCAGTTCTGGAATCATGTATTTGTGAAGCCTGGACTTTGTTAAAACAGAAATGTAACTAGTGATGTCAGCAGAAGGGCAGCAAAAAAAGAGTGGGAGGAATACCATAAATTTGAATGAACATTTGCCACTGGGCAATCCAAAGCTTGAAAATCTAGAGTTCAAAGCTTGAAAGACACAAGAGTTCAAAGAGGATGTTTAAAAGACTGGGTAAATTTTGCACAGGTAATCTAATGAAGCAACATAGAAAAAAAGACAATGAGCTGAAGAGAACTGATTGGTGAACTTACTCTAAAGAAGGAATGGAAAACTGAATCACACACTGAAAAATTTTCAAGCGGTCTTGGAGCACATAAATCTGCTTTGTAAATTACAGAGTGCTTTCATAATTGATTGTTGTAGCTGGAATCAATATCACAGTAGAGATTATTTAAAGCTAATCCAAAGAGCTAAGTCACGGGGCCTTAGCACTACAAGAGTCTGCAATGCAATAACCAGTACCATTGCTTGGAAACACTTGAGAATCACATTGAAGGCTCATGTATCTTTATGCTGTGAGGTAGCTCCCAATGGTGGCAAACCCATAGAGAACAGTTGTGCTGCATTTTGTTCTGTTTTGTTCTGTTTTGTTTTGCGTTGTTTGTTTGTTTGTTGTTATCTTTGGATCAGGAGTCTGAGTGTCTGAGTGAGTTGCAAATTGCTACCATTCTCTAGATCCGGGTAATCTGAAAGCTTAAATGTCAGCACCACCCTAGCTGTTCCCCACATGGTAGTTACTTATGTCATGCTTATGCCATGTATTGCTTTTACATTTTACATTTTGGTGCAGCCTCTCTGTAAGTCTCCAGGGAAAAAAACCACAGAGTGAACCGAAGCAGGTTAATCTCACTGACATTTGGGGCATGGAAAGAAACTCTGAGTCTTTTGTGAAAGCACAAGAACGTAGTTAGTCCCTGCAAACTTCCAGATATGGTAGTGGCACGTAGTGGGAGAGATAGGGGGGCCAAATGAAAGGAACTAAGTGACTCATGGAAAATTAGGAGCATGAGCAGAAAATGAAAGGTTTGGGATGTTTATTTAAAAGCTGAGCTTCACTGAGACACTACAAGATGAATCGGTTTGTCAGGGCATAAGATTTGTGTTACAACCAATAAGGCCATTAAGTGAATTACACAAACTGTTCATTAAAGTTTATCTTCCTAGTTATGAATATTTTGTTACTTTGTGTTCCTCAGACTCTATATATTTACCTACAAAGAAATATAAAGGAGAATATATACATATGGATATATGTGTGTACATGTATTTCTTCATGTCTGTGGCACAAACTTCAAGCATCATTATTCCACAGTGAGTATGAGAAAAGAGAAATTTCTTTTAAAGAGGACCCTTATACTTGCCTAGTGAGATTTGTGATTATGCTGCTGGAAAAGTTAGTGATATTAACTATTTCAACAAAGT
Organism: Motacilla alba alba; assembly: GCF_015832195.1. Taxonomy (NCBI): domain Eukaryota; kingdom Metazoa; phylum Chordata; class Aves; order Passeriformes; family Motacillidae; genus Motacilla; species Motacilla alba. The sequence goes on along the minus strand of NC_052046.1, from coordinate 59,462,317 downwards.
TAACAATCAGTTTACAAGCAGGGAAGAAAGTGAAGAATATTACTGGGGTAGGATATTTTCATTACATATCAAAAAATTTGCTGGTGAATTTTTTTTAAGTTATACTGTGCCAGGATCTAAGTTGCTAAATTAAAAATTAACATCAGTGTAAGAACAGTTTTCCCAGCTGTAAGAACATGTGGACTATTTACTAATATATTCATAAACACCATTTTACTTCAAGTGTACATACACTTTTAAACAAGTTGGAATATATATGTGTTTTGGAAGAATAACATTACACAAAAGAAGTAATTTTGTGATGAGAATTAACTTTAGTCTATTTTTATTTTCTGATTGTTAAAACTATAGCTGAACAAGAATGATGACATCCTTGCTTCAAGTGAGACCCCCTTAGTTTTTCATTAATGGAAAAATATGTAATTAAAAAAAAAAGCTGTTTGGGTCTGTAGCAATAACTGTGCTTGAAATGATTGTACAGCAATCCTTCCTGAAGACCTTGGAGGACCTAACAGGCTTCTCTCTCAGATTATTACTGAGATGAGAATAGCGCAGAGGTGAGTTGGGTCTATTGACTAGCAGGCTTCAGTCAAGATCATGATGTGCTTTTGGGGCTTTAGAGGTGGCTCAATAGCCCAGCACCCATTGAAGCCAGAGATCAGCATCTAACTGTGTCAGGAAAATGGAAGACAAATACTGACCATACTTTCAGGGACCAGAGCTGTTTTCACAATGCCTTGTTTATCTTTTAAATGCTGTTAAATCAAGGCAACATGATCTGTTTTAGAGACTATCTCCATGGAAGATGCCAAGTGAAATTGTGGTAGGAAAGGATGGGTCCAGGCACACTAGGAAACATTTTTGAATTGGTGACAACCAGTGTTGCTCACCAAAACAAACCCAACTACTTCAGCATCTCTTGATTTTATCTAATGACTTTTTGTCTTTCCTCGCTATGCTATGAGGCTTGTGTTTATGTTTAGTAGGCAGGATTGCATGTACCCAGAAACTTCTACTTTCAACCAGCTGGAAATAAGGATAATACAACAATAATTTTATCAAAAATAATTCAGAGTTATTACAATAGCATGTCTGAGCTGCAGAAGCATGGGCAGAGACATGTCAAGATCAGACATAGCACAAAAATTCAGGATTTCTCAAGAAAAACACTTAGAAGAAAAGTCTCTGATTCTTGCTGGTCTCTGGAAAAATAGGCAGGAAGGCAGGCACAATGGAGGAAAGGAGGAAAAACCAGAGAAACTTTCATGACAGAAGTACCTGGGAAAGAGAAGTTTTTCAGAAAGTAACCTGTGTACAGTCCAGGGAAGAACTTCATGCATTGAAAAACACTTACCAAGCAGAATTGTCAATAAACACAGTCAGAGAGCTCAACAAGCATATTTTTAATAAGAATCAGAAATTGAACTCTGATGATCATTTTAGTTTCTCATGAGACAGGAATGAATTTAGGAGTAGTCTTTTGTCTCTTTTGAAATCAGTGGAAGATCTGTCATTGACTTTGTGGCACCAGAACTTCCTTGCAGCTGTTGGAGTGTGAACTTGGGACTACCCTATTACTCTCATGGGTTTTACTCAGAAGCAAAAGGATTTGAGGCTGAGAGAAGTAGATCTCTTCTTGTGCTAATTTACAACCCAAAATAGATTTGTGTTTGATTGCTGACATTTACAATTGCTTTTCTTGCTATTTTTTCTATGTATAGGATTCCTTTTCTACCCTTTCCTGCTACTGGCTCAGCTGTAATGCCCTTTTGCCTGGAGGGAGAAAGAGGAACAGATGGCATGCAGCTAGGCAATTATACAGCATAGTAAAAGCAGTAAAGTTCCAAATTTAACTTCTCAGGCTATGTCCTTAAGTCATTCCCCTTGTGTCTATCAGGCAAAGTTAATGATTGTAAAATTATTTCTGTCTATCTATCTATCTACAGTCTTAACTGATATTAAAGTGACCAAAGCTATTTTGATTGACATTTTCTGAGGCTCTTAAGCCAGTTATTTCTGATCAATCCTAATTTCCCATACTGCTACAAGCATTATGTACCTCAGCCAGCAAAATAGGCCATTCACCAGCTCCCAAATGTGGACTACTAAATGCTCAAGCCTCAGAAGCCTGGGAAGCTAGTTACAAAGCAGTATGGGCAGAACTCAAAAGAGAAAAATGAAAAGGAGGGGAATTAACAAGAACAAATACAGTATTCAAAATAAAGATAATCAGGCTATTTGCAATGTAAATGAAACATCCTCTGAAACATCACTGCAGCTACACTGATGCTAGATCACATTCTCTCCACAGAAAGGAAATAAAGGAAAGATGTTGATTTTCTGGAGTAAATGGTTATCCACTGTGTTAGTGTTAAAGAGCAGATTGAAGAAATTATAAAACTAGCGTAAATAATTTTAAGTGCGTAACAGCATACAGCATCTATTTAAATGACCTGGTAATTTGGCATGAACCCAAGGAATCATTCCCTGAGCTGAATTTATGATGCATGTTTTCAAAAAGCAGCCAAAATCCAGCATATAAAAAGATGTTTGGAAGTAATTTCCCTTATATTGGAAAAGACCATTAGGCTGTTCTGTTTTTAAAGGGCAGAATTACTAGCTCCAGGAAGGTATTTACTAATCCTGAAGAGAGTTAGGCTTAATCTTAGTTTTCCAGCTGGTTCTTAAGAATGTAATACACTGCCTTGTAAAGGTGTGTAAAATAGATACCCAGCTGTAAACAGCTTCCATTTTACTTTGTAGTTCTTGCCTTTTAAAAATGTAATTAAAGAATGTCTGGATATCAAAAACATTTTTTGATTTTTATTTCTTTTTACAGTGGTCAGCTCAAATTCACACAAAGATGCACATGCTAATGTCATTCCCTGAAATGATCCAGGTAAATTCCAAGTATTATATCCAAGTTCATACTGTAGACTTTGTCGACAGATCTTTCAGCCTTTGAGAAACTCATTCCTTCACATATTTGGCCTCTGCATTCTGTATGACATTTGATAGCTGAAACCCAGATGGGGTCACAACACAAAATGCTAAATGTGTTGTGTTCTCAGAAATTCAGAAGCTGCAGGGGATTTCTGAGTGTTTCACTGGTGTGGCTGTGAAATGGAGGCATTCAGCCTGCTCCAAGAGAACAAGGGTTTAGTCAGCTGCGGACCCATTAGCCACATCTCTTATTCTCACTTGCTGTTACAGAGCCTTTTTTTAGCTGCTGAAGCTTTTCTCAGAGAATTAAAGGGCAGAAAGAACAAAATAACAGTCTCATGTGATCTCCTGTAGTGTGTGATTTTTCCCAAAGGTATTTCCTCCCGAAATCTAGCAAAAGTAGAATCCACATGGGTGTGCATTTACCACCTCAGCAGTTAGTTTCTTATTTACCCGGTCTGCTAGGAACCAGGAAGTCTTTTTCTGAATCATTTATTTTAAATATGCTGAAGATACATTCTATTAGTGTTCCTTCATTACCTTTTCCTCTGTACATTCCTAGAGCTGTTTCTTCATAGCTAGCTGTATGAGAAAAACACAGCACACACTATTTACTAGTAACCAGAGTACAAATATGCTAATACTGAGAGTAGAAAATAGTGTTGGAGATTAGAGATCTGTCTGAGGAAAATCTGGAAACAAGCACATTCCTACTTGTGCTTGTTGTGTGGAAAGCATGGGTTTGTCTTCCATACTACTCTGGTTTTCCTGGATTAGACTGTTTCTAAAAAGTGTTGGGCTGGTTTTGGACTACTTCTGGCTCTGTATTCAGAAACAAATAACAGAAGCACCTACAAAACAAGAGTCATTGCTGGGAGACTGCTGACTAGGAGAATAATATTAAATATATGGGTGTTTGGAAGTGCATTGGGATCAAGATTTTCAATCTGGATGTCCTACTTGTTCATTGCATTTAACACAAAACATGGCTAAGCAGTAACAGAAGACAAGATTTCTCTGTGAGAGACTAACCTCACCATTGAAGGAAGGATTTTATAGCTACTAGAGAGGGAATAGAAATAGGCACAGAACAGCCTTCTTTTCATGATCTGAGGAACAATGATTCTTTTCTTTCCATTAGCAATTGTACTTGGACCAAGCTCAAGTTTATAAAATAATGAGCATAACAGCAACAAGTACTGTAAGTTGCCTCCCCTCCCACCCATCCATGTATAAATTTAAAACAAATAATATAAAACAAACAGGCAGCTGGTGCTTCAATCTGCCAGTTCCAAAATACTCATAAAATAAAACTAATTTTGTTTTTTCTCCAGGTAGCTATTAATTTTTGTTTTTTGTATTTTTCAGTTACATATTTTTGTTAGCAGACCAAAGAAAACTAAAAACAACAGTGAGCAGGAACTGACAACACACCTGGAGGTACAAAGACTTTAATTTTCCAAGCTCTTCCTTTTTCTCTCCTCATCAGTGTCTGCATGTAATGGATGATGTGACAAACAAAACAAAGCAATACAAAAAACTCAAAGAGACAGTAAGAGAAAAAAAGAAATTGATGCTAAAGGCTGAATATAGAAGAAAATGGTCATCATATCCAAAGTGCCATCATCACAACCAGATTGCAGCTGGTTCTTGCAATCCAGAACACAGACATAAAAGGTTTAGGAATCTTGAGGAAGCATGAAAACATATATTGCCTAATCTAGTGGCCAGCAAGTCCAGATACACAAGATTGAAAAAGTGGATAGAAAAAATATAGTTGAATTTCCAAATTTATAAGCATGGGAAAGGATGATGGGGGAACAGTTTTCAGAATGGTTAAATGGTAATTGAATGCCTAATTGCTGTTCACAAAATGAAAAGTTTTCCCATAGGGGTTTGTCTGGTTTGTTCTTTTATATGTGTAGTTATATGACCATCAGATTTGGCAGAAAAACTGGCTCAGATGTAGCTGCCAAAAAAGGGTATTATTGTTAACTAGTATCACTTTTTTTTTGCCTGGTTAATATTATAGTGTAATACGCAAATGAATTGGCATGGCTGATAAATAATATCCACGGTAAAAAAAGTAATGAAAGGAATTTTTATAGCCAGTTTTTCTGGCAAAAAGAAAAAAATCTATTATGTAACTTCATGGCAAGATTCTCAACCTCCAAATCATCTATTCCTTTTCTTATTCTTGCTGGTTTATCTGTTGTAAGATTTACTAATACTGATTGCCCGAGAGAAATCCAATCATTTAAGAATGAATTTTTTAAAAGAAGAAAAAAGATCAGCAACCACTTCTCAATGTGTGTCAGCCTTTGCCTAGTCTGGGCTATGTGGAACTCTAGTCTGAAGCCCCAAGCAAGCCAAGCTGTGTGATTAAGATGATGTGTATATGAGAAAATGATAATAACAGTAGGAGAAAATAGAAAGTAATGAAAATAGAGAAAATAGAGAGTAATGATAAAACCCATCTAGCTGACATGACACCTTGTTGCATCATGGGTCCATTTCTTTCATTATAACAATTCTTTCATTGTAACATTTCCAGTAATAGACAGAAACTGAAAACCTTTTGATGGATTTTTAAATCCTTACAAAAAATTCTCCAGTTCTTGATTTATCAAAAATTTTGTCCATCATTTATGTTCTTGTATCACACTTACCTGGCTTGAGTCTCAAGAAGATAAACATCTTCCTTACTTGGTAAACCAAGATGAGTTTACCTCTTATTTTACATGCACATTTTTTATTATTACATCACCTGTATGTAAAATTATAAAACCATACTTTCATGCCTGTGATTATTCCCCTATCACAAGAGAAGTCTTGAGATAAATAAAAATAACTTTATGTTTTATCCTGAAAGATAGTCTGATTCTGCTTTGATTAACTGATTTTGTGAACAATTAATTAAAAGTATCTTTAGTGAAGATGTGTAAGTATCTTCAGTTCTTGAGACTCAACATTATATCACATTTTTCTACTGATATAGAAAGAATCAATTACTAATAAGTTTGATACAACTTATTTGGACATAGCTGAATGTGAAAACCATACAAATTATTGTGTACAAGTCAAGGTGCCCATAAATTAGATTCCCTGTAGACCAAATTATTGTACTACATTTTACTACATTCAATATTTATCATGCAAATATGTAGCTACCATATGTTATAAAGAGGATTAAATTATAGGATTTCCCAATTTATGGAATGTTTTTGCCATGGCTGTTTTACTTTCATGGTACTGAAAATACATTATATGGCAATTTTTGAAAAATTCTTGTGTTATTTCAGATACTATATCTTTAACCCTTAATGGTGCTGTATTTTGAAACATTGCATTAGCTGTAATACAAACTGAAAAATAAAGGAAATTTTGAATATATAAGTGAAAAAAACAATTTCAAGATTAAAGAATGTTGAAAAAGCATTAAAAAGATGTGTCACATGCTATCAGTAGTCTTCCTAACTCCTCATGGCAGAGATTACTACTCCATTTCTCCTATTCCCAGTACTTTGATTGAAACTCTCTATGCACTATCCAGTCCCCCATTTAAACAAGTAAGTGAGCCTTACACAGTGTTTTCCTCATAAACACTTCCTAACTACAACATTATCCACTAGAAAAACTCTGGAAAGTTTTCAGAAAGTATCACGATATTTTGGGGTGCCATTGAATAAGAAATACAAACAGGCACATTCTATATATATAGCATATATTAATGCATATATTAATATTTTAATATAGCATATATTAAAATATATATGAACAGTATAAATTATATAAATTATGCACATACTGTATGCAAATTAAGCACATTATACAGACAATGTATGCACATACATATATATAGGTTTATGTATACACAAACGCAAGTTTATATCTATATTCATATCTATATACATGATTACATGTGTATATAAGTATCCATAGATACAGAATATCTCTATCTATTGGTAGATTGATTAGTAGGTCAATCAGTAGTTTCTATCTGTGGTCACATAAATCAAAACATTGCACTCAGCCTAAATTTAAATTTCTAATTGGCTTGGAAATTCTCAAAACAATTTTTTTTCCTACCTCTGTCTTTTCACTGTGTAAGACATGAAAAGGCAAATGAGAGGTTGCTGCTAGGCCCTGGAAGGTGAAAGTAGTGTACTCTAAAACAATACAATTATCTTTGCTCTAAAGTAAATTACATATAAAGTTAATGTTCTTTAAAGGATGTTAACCAATGTGGTAAAATTCAGATTCTTGGAAAGTGATGAGTTTTTTGATTTTCTCATTTTCATTATTATTTCACAGCATAATTATTAATTTTTAAAATTTGGGTGTGTTTGTGTACACATGGATCTTCCAACACCACTATTAGGTAAATGTATTTTTTATAGTGCACTTCCAGTTGCATGTGAAATGTTGATTAAAATTTATAGCTTCAGTCTAAAAGGTACAGAACCTGTAAAAGAAAAGAGCTACCATTTCTGTTATATCATTGATACATATTGGTTATTCTTAGGTAATTCAGAAACATTCTTGTGGGCTTGGTCACAGCTACATGACCCCAGATATGATTTTTAATGATGCTGATGTGTTTAACTTTGAACTTGATTCTTTCCTCCCCCTTGGCCTGCTGCCATTTGTCTCTGGAAGAGGACTTAAACACCTGGTTTCAGAAGTCCTCACACTAAAAAAAGAATTTGATCTTCCTTAGCAGCACGAGATTTATTGGAGTTGTCTTTGTTCTTTGGGCACTCACCTAAAATCCCAGCACAATACTCTAAGTAAAAAGGGAAGTTGTATTCCCCAGTTCCTGTCTTTTTAGACATTATTCATTCAGATTCAGTTGTGTCAATGTTTTGGGGCATGCGTGCGTCATCCATTTTAATGTCAGAACTTTTTCATCATGTGACTATCTTCTTCACCCACACAGGTATTAAGAAGGCCAAATTCTGAATTTTACAATTGCCTGGATATTATATTTAAACATGCACATCAGACTGTTTAAAACATAATAGGAACAGTAGTTTCTGTAAAAGCAGGGCTCTTTTAGGCCTGTTTATGGTGTGTTGCTATATGACTATCGCATAAAAATTTCAGCACTGTCTGTGCTTCTCCAAGTGCCTTGGCTGTCACAGTTTTCTGTGCAGGAGGGGTTTAGGTGTTGTAAACTAAGTCCTCTATGGAAGTTTTTGAAATATTTCTACATAGGCTGAATCTGAGAGAAACACCAACATTTAAAAAAATTAAAAATTACTTGCACAAACAGTAAAGGGGAAAAGAAACTCTGAATTGCAATAATTGAATGTATGGTTAGATATTGAAAGGCTGAATGCCCTTCTTTTGCCTGTTGGTCCATTGACTTGCTGGTATTAAGTAACTGCTGCCAAGTTGACTTGCAGAATGCTAATGTTGCCTCTCCCGCTGCTCTCTCCATCTGTTTAGGGCCCAGTGTTGCCCTTTTGTTTCATAATCTCCACTTTATTAAATGTTACCGTACTGGGTTATGTATGACTGAACTATTCTGTAAATGCTCACTTCTTTTCCACAGCTTGTTAGGTTCAATACAGCTTTGGTTTTGTGTTTATTCTAATAGATTTTAAAGATGTGTAGACTACAAAACATGGATGACACAGTATGAATATGTGTATCTACATTGGTTTGAAAAGAGGAAGAAGGGAAGAAAGAGGGGAGGGAAGGAGGGAAGGAAGAGAGGGACAGAGGGAGGAAATGAAGAAAGGAGGGAGGGAGGGAGGAAGGGAAGAAGGGATGAAGAGAGGAAGGAAGTGGCAGAAGGAAGGAAGGGAAGGGAAGGGAAGGGAAGGGAAGGGAAGGGAAGGGAAGGGAAGGGAAGGGAAGGGAAGGGAAGGGAAGGGAAGGGAAGGGAAGGGAAGGGAAGGGAAGGGAAGGGAAGGGAAGGGAAGGGAAGGGAAGGGAAGGGAAGGGAAGGGAAGGGAAGGGAAGGGAAGGGAAGGGAAGGGAAGGGAAGGGAAGGGAAGGGAAGGGAAGGGAAGGGAAGGGAAGGGAAGGGAAGGGAAGGGAAGGGAAGGGGCGGAAGGAAGGAAGTGGCAGAAGGAAGGAAGGAAACAAATGCTAAAAGAAGATAAGTCAGTAGGAAGAAGTGAAGATGATTAAACGGTCCAGCAGCCCTACAATCAAAAACTCAGGCCAACCTAACTTGAAATCTTTTGCGTACATTCCAAAACTCTTATATAAAACCCCAGTCACTGCGATCATTTGAAGAGATTAATACACATTGTAGTATTCCTTTGTAGCTCACAAATCCATGCTGTTTGACCCTGAGAGTTAAATTCATGCCATATCTGAAGGTGTCTCCTGTATTTTGAAAGTAAATTGCCCTCACTGTACATGTTACTGTTTTTGATTCATAAAAATCTCTTACTTCCTTTAAGAATTAATCCAAGTTTCCTTAAAAATTTACATGCATGTTATTGCCCCTTTTCTGACCTGAAACAATGAGACAAATTTTCTTTGTTTGTCCTGGGATGGGAACAGTCCAGGAGTGAAGGGCAGCCTGGTGAGGCAGATTCTTCCTGTGGGAGGTAGCCCTTCAGTGTCTTGGGCAGGATGAACTGAGTGGGGTGATGGCATCAGATAATGCCTAAGAATATATTACTGGTTGCTCCTGTCACTGGGGGGATGTTGGATTGGTGTGGACATCTGGGTTTGTTCCAGGAGCCACAGGAAACAAACTTCAGTTCCGTGAGGATCATAAAACTAGAAAACAAAGCCTAAGGAAAAAAATAGATTTCTCAGAACACTATAGAATTAATGGGGGAGCAAGCAAGTTTCAGGCTAACCTGAATATGCTATACAAGTAAGATCCTTTGTATTTTATACCTTATATGAAACAGTGGTGCCAAGGTATAGAAAAAGAGCCCAAGCACTTTTCTCTGTTTTGACATTTCCTATGTAATAGCATGGATAAAAAATAGAATCAAAATATTAACTCTATAAACCACCTGTTTGGTCCGGAATGAGGTGCGCACATTAGTTGTAAATAACTATTGAAAAATCCCAAGTGAGAAGTTGATTTATTTAGCTATTTAATTTGAAAAGAACTTTCTCTGACAGATTTTAGAAACAGAAGGCTTTCAAGACAGGCTTTCACTTCCCTTTAGGCCTGCATTTATTGCTGCCTACCTTGAATGGATTTTACAGGAATTCTCTTGTGAACAAAATCCCTTTCCAGACACTAATAGAGTGATGACATTAATAATTCTAAAACAAGTAGATTCATAGCTGTGTAACTGGAGACAGAGCTAGCAACAGTAATTTGTACTTGCATATCAGTCCTCAATTTTCATACTGGCTTGTTATGAATATCAAGTACACGGACATTAACAGTATTTTAAATAAGAGTGTGTGTGCTTCTTGATACCTTACTGTGATAAAATATTCTGCCCCTATGGGTTGATAATTATGATATCCACAATGATATGGCATCTGTAAGCCCATTTCTTATGTATGGGGCTGTGCTTCTTTGCCATGAGTGGGACACAACTTCATTTGGAACTGTTTCACTGCTTCCACTGCTGTTGTGGAGTCCTAAATAATGTAATGGCACCACACACACACAGACTTTATTAAGCAAAGTAAAATAATTTTAAATAAACTGAAAACAGCTTTTCTCTCTCCTTTTTGGGGCACTATAATACAAATAACCTCCTGCAATGTCCAAAGAACAGTGATTCCCCCATCATTTGATATCCCATATGGATGTACCAGTACCAACAATTTCAGCATTCTTTGTGTTTCACAGTCTGAACTGACAAAAGACTTTGGAAATAAACAATTGAAAAAGACATTCCCTAAAGGTAACTATCAAGTCCAATAAGGCTCAAATAAAATGGCCCAGCTGTCAGAGTAAAATACTGCATATCCACTTAGCTCTTGAAAGGAAAAGGTAATGCTAACCAGTTGCTGGAGACAGCCCAGAGAGGTAATGCCAGCTGCACAAAAGGATGCACTGCATAGCAGTGTTCAGATGAATGAATGGCAAACAATGCATAATAGCTCATAAGTAATTATCTTCAAAGGACAAAATAAAGAACAGAAACACACTTTGTTTAAAAGTTATCATTACTGATTGTAAAACACACACAGAGAAATAGAAAAAAGCATAATTTGGAAGCCAAATGAAACACATTTAAAACACAAGCTTTGAAAGTTGTCCTAGTTTGAAACAAATACTACCTTTTCAGAAAACATTTTATTAAAAACAAGGTCAGAATGCTTGTAAGGATTAGTATGTGTCTACCCTTGGGCAAATGCTAAAAAAACCCAAAACAAAACAAAACCAAAAAAATAGATACAGAACAGAATGGGAACTGCTCAAAGCTCAAGTGTAAGTCTAGGTCATTTCAACCATATATGGAGAGCGCACATGCTTTAGAACAGCAAGTGAAAAAAGGATTGACTTTTCTACTGCCAGAACCTGAGTGGCATAGGTCATGCATGATGAAGTGGTTGTCAGGTCATTTCTGATGGCCTAGGATGTGCCACTCTCTGTTGTACAGTCTACCTCTTTGTCTTAGTCAAACTACCACATTGCCTTCAGTCACAGAGGAGGATGTAGAAGTTTATGGTGGAATGGTTCATTGAATCATTTGCTTTCAAGTAGCACCCAGATGTAGCTCTGTTTCTGCTAAAGAAAAGACTTGCAGTGAGAGCAATTTCTTAATCTTCTAGTTGACATATTTACTTTTCAACATACATTATTTAATCTTGGAAATAAAGCAAAATTATAAACAGTCATCTGATTGTTGCTGTACAATCTACTGGAAGATAATTTTCAGTGCTTGCTTGGTATGAAAGCTTTTTTAAAAATTTTTAACCCTTCCTATTACCCTGTATCAGAATGCTACAGGTAAGTATAATGAATTCCTTTCTGTATGCTCAACCTGTTCTTTTTGACAGCCACTGCATTCCATATATTCAGCATTTTGCTTGGGCAAAAGGAAAGAGCTCTTTCAGGACTGCCATAGACATTGACTAGTTGCACGTTTCTCTCAATTTTCTCACTTGTGCAGGGACAATTTCAATAATTCTAAAAAAAATGAGCTGAAAGGAGAGGAGCACAAAAAATGCTTCAGACAAGTGAAGAAGGTGGGCTTTAAGTACCTTGATCAATTCAGAAAAAACAATTCTGTGAAACTTAACCACCATGCTGTTGTAAGAGAGTGTGGTTTTTTTTGCTCTTCCTGTGTCAAGGTTTTGTGTGCACTCACAGTTATCTGCTCATGTACTGAGCTTGACTCATCCACCCACACAATGACACTGTCCTCTGCTGTGATGAGCTCATTCACAACAATGTCATGTGACTAATCCTTTGGGATGGAGAGACAGGGAGGATGCACCAGAGAGATGAGAGTTTAGAGGCGGATAGGATGAGCACTGCAAATACGGCATTAAATTTTTGTATGCAAAAAAACCCTGCAGGATGTACTCTGTACTCCAGCTCAGCTGAGAACATAAAGATTTTTCTTGGATGTGGGATACTAATCATGGCTTGATGAATTTTAATTATCCTATTTTTCTTTTCTAGTAAGTATTCAAATCAAAGATAGGCTTTGGGATTCTCTGTTATGCTCTTACTTATGTATTCTGTGTTGAAAAGATATTCATCAACAAGGTGGAGGTTTGTTTGACACTAAGCTGAGAAATTACATCTGCTACCTGCTCTCTGCCTGATCAGACATGTTACAAGGGATGGCCAAACCAATAGGCTTTGGGAGATGTTATTGGGAAGTAGAATCTTCCTCAGAGACCCATAATTTTTGAAACAAAACATTATTTGGGAGATCTCAAATCCTGGTCTCTTAGGCACTAGCTAAGCAAAAGACTCATCAACTTATCAAGAATATGACAGCTAAGCACATTGTCTGAATAAAGGACATTAGTCTAAGCAGCCAAGAGACAGTTAAAGACAATCACTGTTTTCAAAAGAGAGGATATGCTGCCAAGCAGCACCTTTCCCTGTAATGAGAATATTTTTTCAAATGTGTGTCCTCACTTAAGCCTGATTCAGGCCAGAGTCCTCTATATGCCTGCCAAACACTTAATCAGATGAGGACATTACCGGGAGCATGGCATCTCTCCCAGTTCAGCTGCTCTAAATTGTGCTAAAAACACTTCTGTAACTATTTGAAAAAGGAAATCCTTGAATTTTCTTTTGAAGAATTAATTGTGCACCCAACAAAGAAACACAGTGAACAGATCAAGTGTCCAACATGCCTTCCTAGCTACAGAAAGGCTGCATCCTTTAAGATTCAAGAGTTAGTGACCCAATTAAAAACTGAGAAATTATGTCGTCACCTCTTGCATTTAGCCAATCATTTTGTTTTCCCTGACTTCTGATTAATTTGGCTGTCATTGATCTTCTATGTGCTGTCTTGTGAGAGCTGCCAATCTACAAGAGCAAAAAAAAAAGGTAATTCAAATTTCAAATTAAGTTTGCATATTATTGCCTACTGCAACCAGAATACATCACTGTTGGTATTATTGAAGTTTGATATGGCTTTTATTATCAAAGGTTTGGTTTTTGTTATCAAAACAAATTAAAAAGAAAATGTAATAAACCCATAAAAAACATGCACGTCTCTGCACTAAATCTATGCAATGGCACATATGCATATCTCTGGATCTCAGCATGAGAGAAAAAAGATTCCGAAAGTGCTTTGGGGCTCCAGAAACAATTTTTTCCCTTAAAAAAGTGACCTTATTTTCCTCTGTGCACCTATAATGGTAAAAGAAACCCCAAACCCTCAAAAAAACAATACCAAAAAAATCCCACCTGTCACAGATTTTTGCCTGTATTCCTCTCAAGCCTGTTGAATCTATCAAGTGTGAACATCTGGGAATCATCGTATTTTCTGCTGACCACTGAATCGGCATAAAGGGAGGACATGATAAGCTCCAGCTGTTAAGCCTCCTGCTTGGGGGATTAGAGAAATTAACCCACAGGATGTTTCATTACAACACCAGGAGTTGTATTAAAGATACATGTGGCATCTTCTCCACAGGGAACACAGAAGGAAGCTGAAAGAAAATATGCGGGATAGAGCTGCAGGAATGTCATCAGTCCGGAATGCTTCCCAATCTACCCTGTTTATAATGGCAGAAGGAATTTTACCTTCTGAACTTTTTCTAAGATTATAAACCTTCTACATCTAGTTCTTTTTTTTTCTCAAATCACAGTCCAGGGGAACATTTATTGAATGAGCAACTGAAAACAGTAGTAAAAACTTTTGAGAATCGTGTCCTTTGGTTTGGGTCCTTACTTTAGCTGAGACATTTATGCACTTGTACATTTGGGCTTCAATGCATCAAAACATAAAAATTCTTTATCTATAAAAATCATATCTAACAGGCAGACACATTAATTTATTAAAATAACAACACCCATATATTAAATATAAAAAATATGTAAAAAAAAGAGGAATTGTGACTGACATTCATTATCCTGCTTATTGTCATTGTTACTAATGTTAACAACTTTTTACAGCCTAGATGAAGAGTTGAAAAGGTTTAGAAGTCTGTAAAAAAAGACTTATACCTACATAGCAACAAAATGTTACTCTTAGATCACCCTGACTCCAGATTGAAACGAAATTACAAATGTTCATGCAGCTATCTTGAGGAGAAATTACTGAGTTTCTGCCATCCTCATGATCAAGAAGGTAAGGCTGAATAATTCACATTATGAATTAATTATATTAGAAAATATGTAATTAAATAAATCTCACTGTTTCTGGGATTTTTTTGTGATTCTTTTGTCTCAAAGTATTTAGAAGAATGGTCAAATTTAGCTGAACAAACCCCTGACCCCATTTCTGGGGGCTCACTTATTGCTTTTATGTGCAACCCTATCTGCAGCTGTAGCGTGAAGCAGGTCACCACCTTAGCAATGCTGGCACAGCCAGCTCCTTCCCTGTGGGGAAACTGGGTGTCAAATCAATCAGGAAAGAGCAGAGCAGATCCCCATGGACAATCCAGTGTCTGTTTCTGAGCTGTGAGGAGTGGGTATCCTGCCCACATATTTAAAAATTACAAGGAAATGGCATGAGGTGCCACTTCTGAGACACATCTCCCAGAGCTACCTGGGACTGCGAAAGGTAGCAACTGACTTACTACTTGATGTGTATTTTTGTCATTCACCTGCATGAAGACATATTTGTATATTTATGCATTAATGAAATGAACCATATATGCCTCTTTTATGTAAAAGCATCTTGACAAGTGTTTGGCAATATAAAGAATCCTTGAAGAGAACAGACTGCAAAGGCCATGAGGGCTTAGGGAATTTAATCTGTAAGACTGTGAGGCCTAAGAAACTTCTCCATGAGTTTGAATCAGGTTCCCTGGTACAGGGAGGAGCCTATGAGAGCAAATCCTGCATCATGGTATGTGTAAAAGAAAAAGGTTTTATGTATAACAGAGGGGCATTGGTATCCGTTTGATCCTGACTGTTGGATGCACTCATAATTGCTCTGATCCTTTCCAGTTTCACTCACTTTTCATCATGATTGTCTTGCTAAACATGTTGCTTTCAGAACTGAGGTTTCTACTTCAGCAATGAATTTTTTTCAGAAACAATGTTTATCACAAGGTTATTTTCCACTATGGAGAACAGTTGTTTACAACATCTTTTTTTAATCTAGAGTGCAGTAATTGTGCTCTTGGCTGCTTTGAGAACATACTTGATGATTCTTAAATCATAACCTGACTTTTGCCTCAGTGAATATAGAAATTATTTTAATTTCCCCATTGAAGATGCTTTTATTTTTCACTAGATATTCAGAGAATACCATATGCAGAGAAGCACTTTTAATCCAACGTTTTTGAAATATTACAAAACAGAGGGCAAGAATCTGTGTTAATCAAAAGAACTTTCAAACTGCCATTCCCTGTTCTTGTCTCCCAGGCTTTTTTCTTTCAGATGTTTGGTACCTATGCGTTCAGCTGCCATCAAGTCTGAAAGGAAGATGGTGGACACGGTTATATCTGGCAGTGACATGTTCCTTAGCTGGCAGATGAGGCAGTTGGCTGACTACCTGAATTAGACTTGGATAGCTTAGCACATTTCAAAAGAGACAGTTTTACTAAAAGTGACACACAGCTTATGGACCCAGATCTGTAAATGTAATTGCCTTTGCTATGTGCTTGTATGTGAGAATTGCTAGGTGTCTGATGCACAAAGCTGAGCAGGACTTGCAATATCAGCTAAGTTAATGTAGATATTAAATATAGTAAGTGGAAAATAAGTCAGACCTTGCTATCAGATATTCTGACATTATTCACAGTCCTGTCTAATATAGACTGAATTCTGTACAGGCTTTCTTGGAAACCTTGAACCTAAACTTCAATGTCTTGTGCCTATGAGACACCAGGCTCTTATATTACCTCCTTATCCATGCCTAAGTCTTCTGTACTAAAATAGCCCAATTCAAATAAACATTCTCTAGAAGCCATAGGTTATTTATGTACCCCCAGCCACACTTGGAGGCCCACTTTCCTTCTTTTTTTTTCCTCCAGAAAGAAAGAAAAAGTGAGTGGCAAAGTGAAATTCAGATGATCACCTGTTTTATTTTTGAAACCAGAGAATATATGCTTTTTTTTTTTTTCTTTGAATCCCAGTATATATTATAGATATCTTCAAAATGTGAAATTTTAAAGCATATTACTTTGAAGTCTAGGCTACTCACAGGAAAAACTATCTTAATGTGAATTTCCAAACAAAATTCTTCATTAATATTATGCATGCAGATGATTTGATTACATAGAATGAGAACTCTTTCAAGCTGTTCAATGAAGCTATCATATAGTAAAGAAAAGAACTTCTCTGCGGGATGGCATTGCTCATAAATTCTAGATTTTTTTTCAAGTGAAATTAATTCAGTCTTCTTTAGACCTGATATATTATAGAAGCAAAATGAAATGCCATTAAAACAGTTTTAAATGCTTCCCAAGAATTTTTGCATGTTGTATTTCAAAGGTATAGTTCATTATTACTGGATAAAAAATATTTGCCTTCTTGCAACTGCAGACAGGGTCTACACTAGTATTAGCACATGCTTTCTATAAAACATGATTGGAAATGGGAAGGGCATGTGCAGAAGGGAAGAAAATCATAGTAAAGCTGAACTAGTTGAAAAAGAAAAAAATTTTAGGAAAAGATCAATAAATAAATAGAGTTTCAAATAGCATAAGTCATAGAGACTTAGCTGTTCTGCAGAATGTAAATAAAGTATATCTGCTTCCAGCTTTAATACATTTTCACTTTGGAAGACATTGTGTTATATAATGTGGTTTGGGAAGATTATCATCCACTAAATTTTACTATTTATTTTCACTTCTCAAATATCATGCCCTCTATTATATTTCCTCCTCCTTCACCAAATATAACCTGAAATATTCCAGGAAATTATTCACTTGCTTCAAGCATGGCTGTGAAATGAAGGTTTTTTTAAGGATTGACATGTAGACAGCTTGTATTAGAGTTCTTTATTTTGTCCATTTTTCACTTTAATATTTGATAAACAGGGTTTGGGGGTGGTTTTTTTGGGGGGGTGTTGTTGTTGTTTGTTTGTTTGTTTGTTTGTGTATGTGTCTGTTGTTTTCCATGGCAGCAGAAAGAATGGCCTTCCATTCTGTGACTACCAGGTTAATGTGAAATTATCATAGTGATCTTATGACAATTTTCTCCCGGATTGAAAAACTGTGCCATTGCTACCATAGTTTATCTTCCAAAATTAACATTGTGTATCTATGCTTTGTGATCTTGTCAGCATCTATGGGATTTCTCCTTGTGCACATTCAAGCAGGCATACATGAATAGACATGAACTTTGTATTTTTATTTTACTAATGGTGCCTTAAAATTCCGTTTTGGCAGCTTTGCTTTTTCTTCGGGTTTTTTATTCAAATAATTTAAGCAAAAAGTAAAACTTTCTGTTACTTATCTGACAACACCAGCCTTCCCTCCTCTGTGAAATGATGTAGTTATTTATTGCTGGTTTTGCACTGATACATGTTGTTTTCAGCCATGGACTGCCTGGGTAATAGAGCTGCCTAATCACTACCACTAAAGCTGAATATTTCCTGCAGAAAGCAAGTCCTTTCCCAGATGGAGGAAAAAGAAGATGATTATTTAAATTTTAGTCACAAGGAAGTTATTATGAGCAAGTCTTTGGCTTAAAAACCTGAGTGAAATCAGTTTACTATAATGAAATGAACATCAATTTCATGCAATTTCAGGTGAATTTATCTAGTATTTTGGGCAGATACCAAATTGCAAATTCCTGTCCACTCTGCTGTCTTTTCCACAGTCTCTTACCTTGGATTCTTTTTGTCCCAAAAGAAATGAGTGTTCTGTAAGTTATATTTATGTATAGTGCTTTAGAAATTTTCGTATACCACAAACTGAGTTTCCCCTTGTAAGAAGATCTGTTTGATGTGATGCATAATAGTAAACATCTGGAATATGGAGACTGAAAATGCTGCAGAAATTATATTGTGCATGTGAAATGAAGGACAAAAAAATCAAAAAACTGTTCTAATCTTTCAAAAATCTAGCACCATGATTCCAATCTTCTGCATTAAAGTATTAATGGAAAGATGACAGTGCACATTTCTGTGCATCCAGTTTGTTCAGATATGTTAAGATCTGCATGCTCTGGACAGAGGTAAAATATATACACTAATGTTCAGTCTGAAAAACCTGAGAATAGTTGAGTTATTTTTGTGGTTAGAAATGGAGCAATTACTGCACAAAATCTTAATATCTAAACTCACCCTGTCTTTGAGCAATTTTTATCTGGGAAAAGCTCTACTTATAAAATCTCAGCAAAGCTTTCAAGGTTTAACTCTTTGAATTGGCAAGTACATGAGAAAAAAAATTAAAAATAAAAGATTTCTCCTTCAGTAGTTTTTAAATAATAATTTCTCAAATACTTTTGCAGCACAGAAATAAAATCTGTATTTACTAATTATTTGGACTTATTAATGTTTGGCAGTGAATTAAGAAAATATATTATTTCCTAATATTTTGTAAGATTAGAAGTATAAATATTGGGTTTGTGCTCATTTTTTATGATGATCATGACAGTAAGTCTTTTAAGCTGTAGAGAAATGACTCTGCATATTTGATGGTTCAGACCCATATACTTCCAGAACTTATTATTTCCCAGCACCTTCAAATTCAGTTAAATTTCTATGCTTTATGAATACAAGACCTTAACTTTCTAGTGGGACATATGTTACCAGGAAGGCTTTGAGAAGTGTTTAGCTGTTTTATTTTATCTAATGTTATTACAAAATGCTTCCCTTGAGAATAATTCAGAAACTGTAAATAGTTAGCCATCACTGGACTTGGAAATACTTGCTCTGCAAGTAGGTCATGTCTATAACTATCCAAAACAAAAAATATCATCAAACTGCTGAATGTTTTTACCCCACCATCTTGAAAACTTTCCTGAAAGACAGGCTTAAGACTCCCTGATTACTCTGTTGCTGCTCCTGATATTACAAGCCCTCTTGCCCAGCCAAGTCCTACAGCAGATCTTAGTCAAACAGAACTCTGGCTGTAATTGTGGTGGCAGGATCATTTAAAGGCTTTCATGGTTGCTCCATGTTGAGGAGGCAACTAATCAAGTGGGTGTGTATCACTTCAAGCCACATCTGTCCCAAGATAAATCTGTCATTGAAAAGATATTTAATGGACCCTAAAAATTCCTAATACCCCATGTCTAGATATTTACACCCTTATGAATGACTTCTTTCCTCTCTCTGAATAACTCAAAGACCCTTGGAGCTTTGTTATGGTCACCACTTCCCTACAGTTGATCTCATCCTGAGCAGGGAATAAATAAAACAGCATTTGATGCATTTGATTAAAGAAGCTGATAATTCAATATTAATCACTGCAAATTCCCACCAAAGTACAGTGCCGAGTTTGAAAGAATGAGTTGCAATCTGAATGCAAAAAGTTCTTGTTTAAGGATGTGCAGGAAATAAAGTTAAGAACTGAAACAAAGATAGAAAATAGCTAATACAAATATTCCTGCCAAATGTTTACTTTTCTAAGTAAATCTTCAGATGCTTGTATACTGCCTCTGTTTTACAAGAGTTTATGGAATTTTCAAGGATAAATATAAGCCATTTTATTGAGGTTTTTTTGCTCACATGTAGTAAAACTTGGCCCTACGGCTATGCAAAATGTTTATGTTGTTGAAGAGATGCAGTCTTAGGAAAGGGGAGGACAGGAAGAGACTGATTCATGGTGCTGATCATTGAAATGAATATCTGCAGCAGCATTACACACAGGAGGCTGTTTCATTGCTATAGTCTGTTGTTTCTCCAGCATATTTCAGATCCTTAAATTTTCTTTAAAGAGACATTTCATTCAAGAGTAGAGCCTTGACCTTTCATGCGTTAATGATCACATATCAGTAGAAGTAAGCCATATGCAGGCTAAAAGTAGTGAAATCAAGTACTCAAGATGCACATAGGGGATCTGATACCTTGTAAGGTGGATTTAATTAGTGGGAAAATTACCTCGTGTATCTGCTTTTTCTGACAGAAATTACTGATTCAAAAAGTAGAATTACTTTGTGTCTCTTGGCTGATCCTCTGAAGCTATCTGAGTTCATGTCAAAGGTCAGAAGCTGAGTTTCAGTGTACAAGTATTTTCTAGGAGCAGTGCTGGGCATGACACACTGTAATGGTGCTGAATATTACTGGTGAGCAGACGGTTACATCCCTTAGTCATAGGCATAACTTTACCTTCCTGCTAGACAGCCTCTCACCACTTCTGCCATCTTCTTGGGTTTCTGAAGTGATGCAGAAATGTGTAACAGTGTGTGGCTATCTGGCGAGTGCTCACACTTTCCAGGCAGAGTGCCCGAGTTCAGCTATTGTTGGAAGTGCTTCCATGTGAACAGTAAAAAGCAAGCCTGAGAAGGGTCAAAAGCAGTTATTCAGATGAACTTTTCTTGCATCTTATGCCCCTAAGAAGGAAGGTGAGTTAAATGTGTGGCTGGTTGTAGCAAAGGCTGCCCTTTCTATAATTTCTTGCAAGGGTAGGATGCTGTTCTCCTGTGAAGGCACCCTGAAGGCACTTAGCCATGCAATATGAAATCCATTGAAAAAAGCAGTGCAAACTAATCTATTCAGCGCTGGTCCTATCACCAACTCAGTGAAAAAACAGTTTTTTTAAAGACAAACTTCTGCAGCTGATGGTGCTATAGATATTTGTTAAATATTTGGTCCACAGAAAATTATTCTTCTTTTGAAACCAAACAAAAAACCAACCAAACAAACAAGCATGTAAGAAACCTAACACTCATCACTTTCTTTGTTGAATATGTCAGAAAAAATGAAGGTATTCACCGAAGTATAGATGTACGGTGGTTATTTATATTAGGCTAGCTTTACTAGTTACTGTGACTCTATTTAATGTATTCCTTGGCCAAATTGGTCTCCTGTCTCTTTCAGTACTCTTGTTTTCTTTATTTTTTTTCTTGGCTTCAGTTTGAAAATTATTTGTAGGTTCTTAATTGCAAAGCCTACCAGAGGGAGAGATCAGAGGAACACAGGATTTGCCAAATGTGATGAATGTCCTGCCTCAGGGAATGGCCAATACCTGATTTGTCAGAGGAAGGCCAAAAAGCCTCTAAATACATTCAGTCAGTCATGTAAGAGATCCCAACAGACAAATGCCTGGAAGCCTAGCTCTAAGTACATGACCTTACTTGAGCACAATTCTACAAACGTTATCACACCCCTGCACTCTTTCCTGTCATCCTTTTCCCACCAGTCAAATGTATTCTTTCCTGTGTAGACAAGTGGAAAGTGTGAAGCTCAGACTTCATCTACCTTAGGACCTGATCCAAATGTCAGAGCAGAAGAGTAGGATTTCTTTTGCAGCAAATGAAGATGGATGTGTTCTGCCCTCTTTACTGAGCCGAGCAGAACTCCACTGAGGCATGGAGATCAGTCTGTTCTGGCAACTGTGCCCTCTGTCAAGGTGAGACAACACTCTTCAGCTTCTCACCTAAGTCATTATTTATATTTACACAGTAGTACACAATTGCATAGCCCACAATGTACCACATTTCGTACCAACCCCACAAATCTAGTGTGTTCATTGTCAAAATATCTCTACATTTGCCGTTGCTACCGACTGATGTCTTGCTGATGTATTAAAACACTGTGTGACCCAGTTCGTCACATTTTTCCTCCATCTGTAAAGTGGATCCAGAAATATCTTCATCAAAATCTTTTTCTGCATTTTAATTGTTTCATGTCTGAGAAAGACATTTGGTTTCTGGAGTTCAAAACATATGATAAACTTTATTTTACTTTTATGGTATTGATGCTGAAGTTTGATTCAATGATATCCTCATAACTGCCTCAGTCATCTTAGTTTGGAAGCCAAACAGGTAGAGTAAAAGATTAAGAAAACCCTTTTTTATCATTGGTGTACTGTTTATATAATGAGTACTAACTTCTGTGGCTTGGCTGGAAGAAATTAAGAAGGCAATAAAAATGTCAAACAAAGTTGTAATGAATTTAGAAATAATCACTCATAAATTAGAGTTCATCATCCCAAAATGTTATTTCTTCATTTGAAAGGCTTAGGTCATTATAAAGAATGTGATCCTTCTTGCATCTGAATCTACATAAAAAAGGACAGTAGTTTATGGCTGCTGTATACTTGATGAGATGTAAAATTTTGCAGCATAGCAAAAGATGGAGGAAGGGGGCAAGGGGAAATAACCATTTGAAGGTTCTATTTCCCTGGCCTTTTGTGGTCTTTGTTCTAAGTAAGTAAGCATAAGTGGTTTTCATTTTTTGGGTTTTCTAGTTTTTTTTGGGTTTTTTTTTGTTTTTTTTTTTTTTTTTTTTTTGTTTTTTTTTTTTTTGTTTTTTTTTTTGTTTTGGTTTTGGTTTTTCTGTTGGTTTTTTTTGTTTTGTTTTGTTTTGTTTTGTTGTTGTTGTTTTTTTTTTCCTTTTACCTTTTAAAATTTTAATAGATTGCTTCATGTGCCTGTGTATGTTTTGTGCATAATTAACTTTGAGAATGTATGGAAGATGCAGCAAAATGATTTTTAAATTTCAGTTCACATAGACCTCTGTGAGTTGCTAACAAGGACACACTATATACCTTCTCATACATTTAGCATGAGAATAAAGGCTGCAGAATTCGGCCCTTCCTTTATTTTGCTTTTTTGCTTCCTGTCTCCTATCTCTTTTCCACCAAAGCAAGATGGCAATAGCCCTTTCCCTTTTACCCTTCTCTTCAACAATTTTTCCTCTTTGCTAAATCTCAGGGTATGTTTCAACATTCACAAATTTTCAATATTGTGTCACACAGAACAAAACAAAGTCTTCTGGCCCAGCAGGAAACATGCTTTTCAACTAATCATATATTGTGAATGTCATTCAGGTGCTTCCATTAATGTGTAGCTGCCAAGTGTACTGTTTCTGTCACAATTACATAGAGTAATAGTGTCAGAAATGATTATTAGGTTTCTTTTAGTTTAAAATGTTTCTGTGTTGTAAGTATTTTGTCACTTCGTAGTTGATGTATATCTTTGGAATTAATTGGATATTCTCTGCTGGAAGATAATGACATTCTTTAAATTTTAGTCACTTTTGTCCATGAGTTTTGTCCTCCCCTCTTCTCTCCAGCCCCAGCTTAATGAACCTTCTGCTGTAGCTCTCCATCAGTATCTCTTTAGAAAGGCTGGGAACTGATGCTGACTGTTGTTTTATAAAGACTTCATGTAGATATTGAATGGAAGTCTTAAAAAATACATGTGCAAAATCCTGTGATTCTGTTACATTCTGCAGGCTGAATCTTCAGTGACTCTTGGAAGAGTAGCTTTTTTATTATGGCTTTAGAACATTCCCACATGGGCAATCCAGTTAACTCCATGGGCTAGTTATGATCTTGGGAAAGATTTATTTAAGTTTTGCTTTTGCAAAGTTATGATTGTTCAGCATAATAAAATATAGATGAACCTGTGCAAAACAATTCTCTTTCATGATTATTGGGTGCTAAAAACTCATCTGGTTCTTCCTTCGTAAAAAAAGTCCACAAATGATTTCAGCAGTAGCTACAGATAGTCTTGGGTAACTCCACTTCTACCAATCATGTAATTGCAGGATTTTCAGCAGAGGGATCATAGGAAATCTTTCCTAAGGATTAGGTACCTGACTGTGACATCACTGCTTGAACTCCTAATTTATTTATGTTGTCCTCTGGCCAGCTGTGAAACATTTCTTTCAAAAGCTACTCCAATATTTAACTTCTGTTACCATTAAAAACTGTACTCATTTTTCCCCTGCCAGTGACAGCAATTTTATTTTTATAATCTTCCCAAATCCTATCTCTAAACTTTAAGGATGCAGGATGATGCTTTGCAAAATAGAGAAAGCAAACCATGCCATTCTCATCTGTGGTTTTGCATTGTCTTCCTTTACTTATCTGAGGTATTATTAAATCCCCTACCCTGTCTTATCCTTATGCCTATCCTGTACAAGCCACTACAGCTACCTGATTATTTTCTCCTTGAAGGTCGATTATTTTTCCTACCAGGCAATGAATCTGTGCTACTAGGGACATTTTTTACGTGTGTTTATAAGTCTACTTGGCTGAGGAAGCTCAGTGAAATTCAGACTGGGCTTAACTCATCTTGTTTCAGGTGCCACCATAAAAATCTTCTCTGAGCATCTTCCCTGACTTTCTGAAAACAGTTTTTGTTATGTATGCTGATGTGCTCGTCAACTTCTGCTTTTGTCACCGTATCTTCTGAGCTTCTTGGCACATTCCATTTCCTTCTTACTTCCCTTAATACACCTATGTCTCAGTCTCTGCTGAGCCTTGTAGATTTTGCCTGCTTCCAGTTTAGTAGAAATGACTCAAAAGGTTCACGTTTCTATTGCAGTGATGGGCAGCAAACTTGATATATCACAAATTCCATCAGATACCATGAATAAATTTAGGGGAGTTTTTATCGTAAAAATAAAAGGCAGCAGCACTGAATTCAAACAAATAGCTTGAACGAATTTTGCTTGGGATGTCTGTTCTGCCAATCCAAGTACAATGTTTTCAAATCTTGGGGACTAAGACATCCCAGGATATCAAATACTGCTGGGACATACAAATGAAAGAAAGCCTCCCCCTAGAAGATGTGTTCATGCATGTAGAAAATTATTAAGGACAATAAGGACATACAGAAGAACATTCATTTATTATGAATAAACAGGTTTACTATTAATAGATCATGTAAACGTAAATTCAAGGCTTTCATTTTATGCAATGTTGAGATTCAAATTTAATCTGAAATCTATGAGCTGCTGCAAATCTCATCTGTTTGTTAGGTTACAAATCCCTCAAGAACTGAGAAAAACAGCCTTCTCAGGGCATGGTAAGGCTATCAAGAATGTCTTTTAGACATATATTTTACTTTCCTCTTTAGCTTATGACTGGCAGAGTTGTGTCCCTTATTCAGCAGGGACTTTATCTATTAAAGTGACATTGTTCATTAGAAAGCTGATGAATCAACCCCAGAGAGCCAGAGAGTCACATTTAGGTAAGTACTCACTGAACTCAATAAAAAATGCATGAGATGAAGACCTCTATTTATACTTTTCATTATTTGAGGAATATACAAATACATATTATTTCAATTCACTCTGAACAAATTTCAGAATATTATATAATAATATATACAGATGCAAATTAAAAAGAGATTTCATCACTCGCAAAGTTATGAAATATTTGATAAAATATTTGTGAAAAAACCTACTATTACTTTAATATAAACAGGGTTTATTTTAATAACCTATATATATATATATATATATATATATATATATATATACACATACATATATATATATATATACATATATATATATGGAGTTCCAGTTACCTTCAGCATGATTAAGGATAAATTTTGGTGGTAAACTAGAAAAATTGACCTAGCCAGAGAAACAAATAATGCTCAATATTCCTCAAAGAGTCTTTTAACTCATATTTAGGAGGCAGTTATTGTGAGTAATTATAAGTTAATTAAATATTGATTATTATAAGAGTCCCTCATTTAAAAGGTAAAGCTATAAGATAAACTGTGTGACTTTATAATTTAAATTTACAATGGTAATAAATGTGCAATGACATTTTATTGTTATTAAGCAGGATTTGTCTCATTATTCAGCTCTAAATGGTATTAAAATTAAACATGCTAGATATTGTTAAGCATTGGAGAAACTCTTCTAAACATTTACTATAGCTAGAGATAGTAATCATCCTGAACATTCAGAGCATTTCTTTCAAATCTGATGATGCTAGGATGTTTATTGCCAATTGATTAATTACATCATATTAATAATCCCAACCTATTTTAATTTCACAGGCATGACAGCTTGATTTATCTTCAATATTTCCTCTGGAAATGGATGCTGAAGTCAGAAGTTTTTCTCCTAACAATCAATCAGTAGTAAAATACTATACATCAAGTAGAAATATTTACTTTTAAGTGTTATGAGTTAGTTTTTAGGGCCACAAAATAAATAGTTAAATTTTCTATCATTCGTTCAGCAGCCAAGCAGGAGAAACTTTTTTAAGCTATAGATAAAACCACTGGATATTTTTACCTCTTTTTGTTTTGGTAGAGGGTCTACAATATATTTGCAATGAAAGGTGATGGAAAACACCTGCTTTCCTAATGTATTACTTGAAGCATTGTTCTACATCTTTGTTCAATGTATTTCTGTCAGTTTTCTGCCTATCTGGATCCACTTATCATCTATAAATTCAGGTGTAGCTTAAGTTAGCAAACTATATTTTTTTTCACAGGTAAAATGGGGAAATCAAAGCACAGAAAAAATTTAATGCCAAGACATGAATAATTTTAGCAAGAAACAGAGAATAAGAACTTGAAACTACAGACTTTGGGTGAACTGGGTTAATCTCATTCATAAAAAATCAAAACACAGAATAAACAAGAGGCAGACAATAATAACTGAATTAAATGCAGTTTCCCTAAGAAAATGATGTAAATACATAGTTGGATTTACTTATAAATCGTGTGACTTAAAGCTGTGTAAGACCATAGTTGGCTGGTTTGCTGAGAAATCTGAAGATAATAATTTTTCTATCTTACCAGTCTTTTCTACTTTCAAGGGGATGAGAAACAAAAAGAAGACATTGAAAAGGGCACGTAGGGAGGATGTTTGCTTTAGAGTCTG
This sequence comes from Motacilla alba alba, assembly GCF_015832195.1. NCBI lineage: Eukaryota > Metazoa > Chordata > Aves > Passeriformes > Motacillidae > Motacilla > Motacilla alba. Next base: position 59,435,087 of record NC_052046.1, on the reverse strand, counting down.
TTAAGAACAGACTAGAAACTTCTCAAGAATAACACTGGGGAATTTTTAAGTTTTATGAACAGAAATGACCAATATCAGATTCTGTGTAATATTCCAATACCTGTTTCAGACTCTTCAAAATGGTCTGAAAAATAATGCATGAAAGGCGCGACAGAAAGGATGATTCTCAGTAACTGGAAAAGGTTCGGGGGGTTGCTGTTGTTCGTTTTATTGGGGTTTTGGGTTTTTTGGTCTTGTTTTGGCTTGTTTTTGTTGGGATTTTTTTGGAGTTTTTTTGGGTTTTTTTTTGTTTGTTTGTTTGTTTGTTTTGTTTTGTTTTTGGTTAAGGGGACGAAATATGAGACCAGCTTTTATTTTAGCTAGAATTACTTAGATCTATCAGAGTAGGTAAACAAGGTAACACTGGCCTGATTTTGAAACTTCATTGTTTCTCATGAAAAACTTGAAGGGTTATCAGTAGGTGAGTAGGCTATACTATATGAGAGAGGAAGAAAATACTGTGAAATGATGCTTCTTCCCAGAACTGTTAAGGAAAAGACCCACAAGCCCCTTGAATCTTGTTGGAGAAAGAAACCTACTGTGTTGCCTGTGTGGTGTCTCTGCCTTCAGGTGAGCAGGCAGCATGCCCAGTCTACTCCTCCAGGCTGTCACAGAGGGCCTTATAAGTTTTGTCACTTTTGCAAAAGGAATGAGAAACAAAAGAAGATTGCAGAGAAGCAGTCTTCACAGCCAACCTCTGGGAGCTGTCCCAAAGGACCACCTATGCAACAGCCCTATAGCTCTGGCCAGGTCCCTTGTGCACCCTCAGGAGCAGGATCATCCATACCAGCTGATTCAGTCACTCCTGACTGATTGGATGCGCTCCAATCAAACATATCCCAGCTGTTGAAAGCACAGCTGGATTTCCTGTTAACAATGTGGCTGCTGCTGTTCTTGCTTCTATTTTTGCTGCCATTTCTTGTGAAGGCTGGAATCCTGGTAAACAAGTGTGGCTGTAAGTTGCTCTTACACAATTGCTTTCATATCCTGGGGCTGTCTTGCAGCCTGCAGGGTATGACTGTCCTCTCAGCTGTGTCTAACCGGAGGAAAAAAATATGCAGGTTAATAGAGAGGAGCTGTCCTGTTAAGACTATGAACACACAGATGCTGGCAGACATTCCTTTTGTGTAGGAACATGTCAGAGGCCATAGCTCTGACAGAGCAAGTGTACATAAACATGCTTATATGTACATGTATATACACATAAAAAGGAGATAGTGCTGAGGGATGTGATCAGCTGCTGGGTTTATCAGGAAGAGATTGTTCCTTTGCACATCTGTACTTGTACTGAAGTGCCACCCAAGTAAGGACTTTTTATGTTGTCATTTTAAATACATATTTTAAAAGCATATTAAGCTTTTTCTTTATTAACTTGCTGTAAGCTTCAATGTATTGTTTTCCACCAGCATAGTCGGAAATATTAAGGAGGCACTTCCCCTGGACTAGTAACATCTCCAAGAAGGAACGTATTGGCAAAAAATCACACTTGATTGTTTCATACAATAAAACTATGTTGAATTGGTGGCCAATCTTGTCACTTATAAATATGAATCACAAATATATGTTGTACCAGGGCATCACAAATTTATTTCTCCTCAAAAGATTAAAAGAAAAGGAAAGAAGTCAAAAGCTCAAGTCAGCTTTCAGATTGAGAGTTTGTTAAAATGAACAACAGAGCAAAGGTGAATTTTGGAAGGTTTTATAATATTATCAGAGTTGCCCTGAAAATCTTACTTCAGAAGAGAGGGCAGGGGTTTTTTTTTTAGTAATTCAAATGTATAGCTGCAAGTGCAATTACCTATAAATGATCAGTGTACATATGTAAAATATGACTAATATTCAATGCTATGAGCAACAAAGGCAGGGGAAATAGTACTGCACAAAAAACTGAAATAGCACCCACTAATGCAGATTGAATTTTAATAATTGGAGAAGTTAATAGATGCTCTTTGGTGTCATTCCAGGCAGGATTTTTATAGACTTGTCCCAACAGAATTCTCTGCCACTTGCATTACCAGGAGAAAATTGCACAGCTCATTGTTCCCAGCACTCTACCATTTTCCAGACTCAGAAATTCAAAGCCTTTATGTTTGAATTCATAATAGCAGTCCAGAAACAGCATTGCCAAGCAAGACAACCACTTAGCCAACTGGGAATCTGTCAATTTCAAGACTTCACCAGTTTTCCACCGTTGTAAATCAATGTCTTTGATGTTACTAATTCTTGTCTACTCCAAGGATTCTAAGATGTGCTAAAGCCTTACTAAGACATGAATACCAAAGAGAAACACATGTGATGCATAGTGGATATTTTCAGCATTATAAAAATTTTTTTCCTTACTATTGACGATATCCACTGGCCAATCCTGTGGTTTATGTGGACAACACTTTGTACTGTGCTGCATGACACTGAATCCAGCTCTCCCTGTGACTGAGGCTTTAGTGTTCATCCTTCATTTAGTAAGGACATGAGTAAGAGTAAAACACTTCTATTAATATTACTTGTATTCTGTGCATCTCTAAGCATATCTAGGAAAGTTGTTTTGCTCTTTTGGAAGCTCATACTTTTTTTTTTTTAGCATGTACTTTTTTAATGCAACCTCCCATCATATTTTTTCCTCTCCAATTAATTTCTTCTCCAATAAAATTCTGAAAGGAAGGACGCTCTGCAAGAAAAAATGTTCATGTTGATTATGGACAGAACAAACTAAGAGTATTGGTCTTAATTCAGGACGATGCTGAATGTCTTTGGACAGAATCAATAAAACACATCAAATTATATACAACTTGGAGTGTAGGAACAGACAGCATGATTTCCAGCTAACTACCTTACATACATTATCTTGGGCATATCAGAGCCTTGCGCTACCTATGCCAAACAGGTCAGCTTCTTTAACTACAGAAGTTACAGTGTCAAAAGAGAATTGCAAACCACACCTAGGCTGGCGGTGAGACCTTTCTGGTGTTCAAGTTTGTTCATGGAGAGATGAAGTACTTACACTATTAAGGATTATGTACTTACAGAAGAAGCAACAATTGGTTTCTGCAAATGTGATGTTGCAATTCTAAGACTTTCACTGGTATAAAAAGAGAAGCAGGTGACAAAAATGGTAACTTAAGCAACACCTAAAGTCTAGGGTGTCAAAATCCCTAAAAAACAGTAGGGGTAAATTGCACTTAGGTACAGAAATGCTTTTCTAAATAAAATTTAAGGAATTTTATCTATCTATATCTATATCTATATCTATATCTATATCTATATCTATATCTATATCTATATCTATCTATATCTATATCTATATCTATATCTATATCTATATCTATATCTATATCTATATCTATCTAATCTATATTATTATCTATATCTATATATCTATATCTATATCTAGCTATCCATCTATATATCTCTCTCCCTCTCTCTGTATGTATATATTTACATCTGAGGGAAAAACTTGGCCCTTTCAAATCCATGTATGGGAACATGTAAAAAAATCCTCCTGAGAAAAGGAAACGATCTCATTTCTGGAAAATGCGTTAGTTTTGTGGGACATAAAAATAAATTGCCTATTGCAGTTACACTCTCCCTGGTTGCAAAACGTTTAAAACAAAATGGTCCAGGAGATTTCAGTGCAGAAAATAGGCTTTTAAGAAAATTTTGAAATCAGCAAGGATGAAAAAAAGACATAAAACTTAGTAATCTTCAGTATCAAATTTAGAATACGTGTGTGAAATTATTTTTAAAATATAATTTCAAAAAATAAAAAATTATAGCCTCTTATAATTCTGGACTTCTTCAATTTTTACAATTAATTACAGAATATATTAATATTTCAATTTTTTAAATTGAAGAATATTACAAAATTCCTTGGTGTCACTTGGAATCAAATTTAAATTTTGATAACTTAGATTTACATTGATAACACAAATTTATTTGTGTCTGGTAACCAAAGGTTCTTTTTACTTCCAGCTGGCTAATACTTAAGATAGGCAAGACTTACAATCCTTTGCAGACATGCTGCTATGTGAAATATGTGGAAACTGGACATTGCTTATTATTCTGTTTAAATGCATTAGGCTCGGGTGCATCTCCATGATATTATGAAAACAATTACACAAGAAAGTGTAACTTGTATTTGATTTTTTCCTGGGGACCTCAAGTTTAACAGGTTAACATCTGTTGATACAATCTACTCTTTGTTTTTTAGGCAGATATTGTGTTGCTGTATTTTTTAAATCAGATCCTTTAGATATTTTCTCTCTCTGTCCCATAGAACAAGTACCTTCTGATTCATTAAGAAGTACCTTCTGATTCATTGCTGGGGGAAATACCATTCACCTGAAAGCATGGTGCTGCTTTTTCTTCAATGGAAGAAACAAGTAAGAGGACAAAACAGGGAATATGACAGAAGAAAGAACAAACCCTACAGTCAGTTGAAAGAGTACAGAACTTTAAAAAAAAAGCCAGCATGCCTTTTTTTTGTGACACTGATGTCATTACCAGTGTCTTACAAGGAGCTTGAGAATTCTTGCTACCATAAACATTAATTTTATGAACAGCGGATGAGTGAGAACAAAACTGTAGTGACACCACCTATGAGTGATGCACCTTTTTTACTGCTTTCAAATGCATTTCCTCATTTTTGTCCTGTCCTTTCATAAATCAACTTAATATCTTGGGGTTTTTTTTGGTTTTTTTTTTTTTTTTAATAAAGATCGGTTAATTCATCACCAATTTGCTTTGGAACCATGAAACCTTGCATTTGTGAATTTGTGATAGTCTCAGACATACTGAAACGATCTCCTTCCTCTTTCTATTCAAATTGTCACTGATCCTCCATGTCATTTTCCTTGTCTTCCCATCATATTGCAAGAAACAGAAAAGTTACCTCATTTATAATATCACAGTCTGCAGAGTCAGCTAGTGCTGCGAACAGTGTTTAATGACTTGATGAAAGTCTCCCTGTGTGTCTGAGGCCATACCAGCAAAGAGGTCTGTGGGAGGTGGGCTGAGAGAGGCATCGGGGATGCCTTGGGAGGAGGCGTGTGTATGAGGCAGTCCCCACCTGTCAATCAGTGTGCCACTCACCCGCTCCCCACTCCTTCGTTCTAGAAGGTTCTGTTGTCCTCTGTTCCCCATTAGTCCCCTGCCCTGAACCACTCCCTACCCTCCTTCCCGTTGGTCCGTGCCCTGTCAACCCGCCTTAACTCCTCCTCACTCTCCGCCTTTACCCCCCTCGAATATATACCCGGACCCCCCCCCAAGGTCGGTGCTTTTTTGCCTCTGCTGCCCTTCGGGAGAGTTGTGCCCCTGCTCCCTTCTATTCCTTTCCTGAAATAAACTCCTCCGGACTTGGCAAGCAAAGAAGCCCCCCTGCTCGTCATTTACTGGTGAGGCGTCGATACTATCCGGGCTTGGGCGGAAGGTCGGCTGTAGGCATCCATCCAAGGGACCTGTCGGGACCTGCCCAAGGACAAGACACCCCCGCAGAGGTCCACAATCTTCAGGCTGTCTTCTACTTTTTCTGTCTCTCTAGTGCTAAATTTAAGTGCAGGAAAAATTTTCTTCTCACTCCTTTCCGCATTATTTTGAGATCTCCTCTAGTGATTTCTTATGGAAACTATTTCAACTTGTTCCTGTTGGCCAGCAGATGCCATCAAAGATGATTCCCCTCAGGGCAACTTCAGGAATCAAAAGGATTCTCTCTGCTCAGTACAGAGGCAAAAACTTGTCCCCTCTTTGCTGACTTCAGACTAGTAGGAATAGCACTCTGGGGTTTCTCCCTGTATTTTTAGAGATTGATTCATGTAAATAGATGTAATGCTTATGCTCTCAGTTTTTAAGAGCAAATAAAAATAGTGAAAGATGTAAACATGTCTCCATTTTCTAATTCAGCTATTTTAAGGATTTTTAAAGGGGGAGCCATCAAAGCTGCTGACATGCCTCAGGCTATATAATTTCCAGAGTGACTGGAGGGTCATAAGTTCAGAGATGCGGCAGAGGGAGTCTGCTCTTACTGTGAGTTTAATAGGTCTCACAACAAGCAGAGTCCCAGCAATGTGATGACCAGACCACAATGTGCACACTGTGCTTCACCAAATCTTTTCTCCCTCTGCCCATTCCTCGCTGGGGAAAATGACATTCCCTCACGTGTATAGTGCTGCACTTTGTTTGATGAATGCCCAACAAGCAAGTGAACAAAACAGGGAATATGACAGAAGAATGAACAAGCCCTACAGTCAGTTGAAATGTTATATGCAGATACAGAACCCTAACAACCCCAGCATCAGAGCTGTGGATGTACACTCAGGTCCTGTGCTTCTGGCATTAGTACTATCAAACATCACTGAAAGTAAGCCAGCAGGTTTCCTTCATCCTGGCAAAGAGGAAGTCTGAGAATGAAGAAGGAGTGCCCAGACCACAGCTGTATGCGCTTGGCTCTTTTTTTTGTGGTGTGTTTCATTGCCCAAGACCAAAGGGCCTCCCAAGGCACCTCCCAAGAGCCAGTTTTGCCTGATAACTTTCCTCAGCCAAAGACCACAATCATAATATCTGGTTATTTTATAAAGCATGAAATGCTCAGACACGTTGATTGTTTTAGAAACACATATGGAAAAGATATGGAAAGTGAAAGGAGTCAGAGGTGCTCATTGGAGGGCAGAATGTGTCTCTGTGTGGTGTTTCGCCACCCTGGGAGGAATGTCTGTTGCATTGCATTAGAAAGTGAAGATGGCTGGACACTGTTCTGACAGGCTTACCTCAAAATCTCCTTGCTTTTGTGGGTTGACATACAACCACAATGTTATTTGAACACATTTAATTAAATATTGTAGCTGTTTGAAGTCTCTGACATTATTATTATTATTATTTTCATGTCACTATGGACTGACACTACTGCTTGCTAGCCATTATAGAAGCTTCCAAGATCAGAGCAATTCATTCTGGACTCAAAGTTAATCTCATGGAAAATCCAATCAGTAAATTGATTAGGTATTAAATTGCATTCTTTGTTAATGTTCTCTATTCCTTCCCTTACACTTCAAAAAAACCCATTAATTCTTTTGTCCGCTATTTTTCTCCCTTCCATCTCACCCATTTCAATTAATGTTACCTTACCATCAAATATACTGCTATGGATATTACTCTACCATCAAATATACTGTGAGGCTACATATGGATTGTAAGTTACTGCTTTCTCATTATCTCATTTCTGGTTTGGAAAAATCAGAAATAAGAAATATGTAAAATTATCTCTAGTCCCTGGATGACCTAGAAATATTCTTTTGACAATTTTTCAGAATGTGCTTCAGATGATAACTTATGTAGAAAATATTGTAAGTAGCAGTACACCACTCTGACTATGCAAACATTTTGTTGTTTTGGTTTTTTTTAACCAGAAGAACCTAGAAGTTAACTTTGGAAAACAGGGTATTTTTGAGAGGTTTTTTTTTTTTTTTAATTGAAAACTTGTTTGGAAAAAAAAAATCCAATACAGTTAACTACACTAAGTTCTGAAATCAGTGGGAGCTGCAATTTTGTCAGGACCAAATGTGGTATGTTGAACAGAAACTCTGGAAGTCGTATTAAAGAGGCTGAGCTAACATCAGGTTATTGCTGCCTGCATTTGCCAGACAGCCTACAGAAATATGTCTGTGATCATGGTGAGTCAGGAGATTAGCTGTGATTCCTGCGATTGCTAATAGCTCCTTCATACTGAGTTCATCAACAGGAAGTCTGCCACTGCATACAATACGGTCAGGATTTCATCCTTCTAATTTTGTTAGCCTTCCTTACAAAGTGAAGGTAGATTGTTTGCCTTACATATACCGTTTGTCTCGTATTTCAGTTTTCAAGCTCTCTGGGACAAGTTTCCAGACTAAGAATGTTTTAGTAGAGCACAGACCTCTATTTGGCCCAGTGCTCTGAGATACAAACTCCTAAAACAGTCTCAAATGAACGCATGTTTTAGTAAGCAGCAATTACTGCTTCTGACAATTCCCGGGACTGTTTTGAAAGATGCTTTGCTTTTGGTTTTTACTTCTTTAGTGTTCCTTAAAGAGCTTTTGCAAATTTTAGTCCCAGTATCTTTAAATCTCAGTGCAAATTTTTACCACTATTTCTAAGTGCATTTTGAGTCAGTATCTGAACTCCAGTCTGTGTCACTAGAATAACAATTAATCCATCCTTATCTGCATCTCATTTCAGCTGCTCAACAGAATTCACTGTCTCTCTTTTTAAAATTAGTACCTCTTAATTCTGCCTCTCCTTCCCTGAATATGATGTAGACCCCTAGTTGTTTTTATCTCAATGAACACGCCATTTTAAATTGTTTGCTGACATCTTGACATAAAAGTAGTTTGAAACTCAGCTTCCCAGTGTGCTTTCTTCGGAGCACTCCCTTCTCTATTTTGGTGTCAGCAGAGTCCCTATCTGCTGTTCCTTTCTGCGTCTGTCCTCTCTCCACCTCCCTCCTGAGTGACAGCAATTGTCTCCTGCTGCAGCTCTCCCCTCATCAGGCAGAAGGGTGCCTGTCTACAGGAAGTGTTTTACTGGTTTGGCCTGACAGCTTCTGCTGTGTTCTTCACACATTTTACTTCCAGTAGATTCAGGTCCCTCAGTTAAAACCATCCTGTTTTATTTATCAGATTAGGAAGTTCTTCTCTGTTCTCATTTAGAGATGACTTCTGCAGAATTCAATTTTTTGGCCATGCTCCTGGGCATTTATATGTTTAACACTTCTGCTATTTCTTCCTCTCTCTGTTTTTCACCACACAGACATCCAAAGCATCCCTTCATACAGCTCTCCTGTTGTCTTTTCCCTCTGATTTTAATTCCTTGAACTGTGTCCCCAAACCAATTTGCCAAAGCTCCATGTTCATCTCAGTCAAATTCATCCTGAAAAGTCTCATCCTGTAGTCTGCCCTGAAGACTACAAAAAAAAAAAAGTTAAATCAAGGTTTACCATTTTGTTTTTGCCTTGTCAGAGAATATTATGTGTCACTGTGATCTGTCTCTATTCTTTATTCCTTTTTCTGCATCTGTATTCCAGACTTCAAGCTTATTGAAGGTAAAAATCTCTATGCTTTTTTCTGGTGAGGCATTTAACTAATCTGTGGGTTGGATGCAAGTATAAAATAATAATTATTGTTCCAAGGATGAATTTATTAATACACAAAGAGCCATTAAATTACTTTTGTCCTTGCTTACTGAAGAGATAGGCAGTTCTCAGGCAACTACAGGAGCAAGATCGGCATTTTTGAAATAAAACATATATGCGAGTGAGAGCTCTCATTGAAATGAAGGGGGTAAGTTGCAATGTTTTTTACTGCCCTGAATGTCTGCTGGATCAGGATGTTCAGTGGCAGTGTGATAAGCCAAATCTTCCTTGCCAGAGCCCTTTCCTGAACACCTGACACCGCACAAACCTCATTTAACTGTCAGTTATTAAGCAGAGCTGTCAAAATTGAGGGGACGGATTAAAAAAAAAAAACCAAAAAACCCAACCAAACAAAAAAACCTAGTCAATCTAGCAACAGTCACTGGATTCTAACAATAATCTCCTACATGTCACTGATTACATTCTTAGAGATGCAAGAGATCACTGTTTGCTTTTAAATTACTAAAGCATGGAACTGTGAACATGGAGCCATCACATACTGTGAACATGGAGCCATCATAGAGATGTGGTTTAGTGAGTCCCTGTATTTAAAACTGAAAGGACAAGTAATCCAGTATCTAATTCATTCCTAAAAAGAGAACAAATTTCCAGTTCAGGGCTTACTTATTTATTTAATGTCTTTTTATCTGATAGCAAAAATTGTTGTTGTGACTCTGGCTAAATGTTAACCAGAAGAAAAGTGAAAAGTAGCATAATGATTAGGCACAACCTGGATGGCATGCTTACATTATGGACCATTGTTTGTTTCTTTGGTCTTGGCTGATTAGATAAATTTTTAATCTGAAAATATAATGAATAAATATTTCATGGAGTGAGTTTAAGTTAGTAATATAAAATATAAAACTTAAAACAATAGCTCATCTTATCACGCCAGAAAAAAACATAATGAGATTTCAGCACCACTCAAAAAATCCTCATGGGTTTAGCGCAAATACTGGTATTAATGTTATACTAGACTCAAGGTATAATTCAAAATGTCTAATTTATCGGGCCAAGTAATTTGCATCAGCTTCTGTGACTTTCGTACTTTGAGATTAAACTTTGTTTTCAGACTGTGCTGTGTTACAAAAAAGGGTATTTCCAGATTCAAGATGAGAACAAGGAGTGTTATTTTGTTATGTTGTGCTATCAAAAAAATCCTACTGTATATTGTTTTCAACACCCAATATGAAGTAAGTTTTTTTGGAGTTCAGACCTTAGAATCTTCTGATGTTGATGCCTGTGGCAAAGTCAGAGATTTCTCAAATAATATGTCTCATAGTTGTGCACATTACTGTATCTGGGCAATTCTCAGCTGGGTATTGCAGAGGAAAGCTGAAAAGAGGTAGACAAAGGACATCTCTGCAGAATGTGGCATTTATTTGCAATTCCAGAAAACATTCCTTGCACAAAATCATCCTTTTTATTCCACCACATGCTTGTAGCACAAATCCCAACATAATAATAAGTTAGCACACAGCAAAGCCTCCTAGTAGTTTCAGATCCAAATCTCTACTTTCCCTGCTATTCAGGGATAGATTTTAGGATACCACAGCCAAAATAGATTTATAGTTCTGTCGCTATTTCTCAGGTTCAGGCATTTATCTGAACCTTTCCTCCTCTATCTGCCCTGACTATTTGCAAAGGTTTTCAAATTCTATTGAATAAGTTTTGGCTCCTTCCTGACATGCTTTCCTACTCAGATCTGTGTACCAAGTGGACTGATAACACTGTGAAAAAGGAATTTTAAATCCAACACAGCCTCTAATTTTTTCCTTGCTGCAGTGGGAAGTTTATTCTGCTCACTAACCTCCAGACTAAATGGGACCTTTGAGATAAATTTTACATTAGTTTATCTCTCAAATTGAATATTACATGATTCTGTATTTAATGTCATGGGATTAGCTGTTAGCCATGCATCTGCAAAGATATTTCCACCATGATGGTGTCAAAACCAAAAATAGTGATTAACAAAGTGAAGTAAATGAAAGGGGAACAGCAAGTTATTTGAAATGATGGCTATGATATATGAATACGATTATCTTTTCCGTAAAGAATATTTATATGATTATATGAATGCAAAAGGCAATGCAGTATTTTAGTCTTTCTTTAGTCACTGAACACTCTGAAGCAGATGGACTGTGTGACTGATGATTCAATAATTGCACTCATTAAAAATGTTCACGCTTTTAATCTTTCCCCCCTCACATTCTGTGAAGAGCTGAGGAATGAAATGGTTTTGTCATTGTCAGCAGATAGATAATTGAGTTTGCTGTGATTTCCTGGGGTGGCCCTTCCCCATCCCCATGCTGTTGGACTGACATCTCCAGAAGTGTAGCAGACCATATGAATCAGACCCAACTGTCTTAAAGGAGAAAAACATAATGGAAATACTCCTTTCTGCCTCTCAGTATTCACTTGTGTGCACTCAACCAGCAGCCTACCTTGGCAGAAGACAGCATATGTTTTTTTTGCCAGATTACCTGCCCCTGATACAGTTTCCTACCTATGGTGCTCAAGGAAAAGAAAGATAATTCTGCCTTGAACTCATGCGCAGAATACTTCTCCTGTTTATTGTTGTGAACTAGAATAAAGATGATAGAGGGAGAGGGTGTCCAGCTGTGCAAGTGCCTGATGCCTGGTGTTACAACAACATGAAATCAACATAATCTCACAAAACACCAAGGAAAAATGGCAGGGGGAAAAGCAGCAAAAAAAAGAGCTATCATGCTTTCTCTGAAAGTAAGGATAAAAATATCTCCCAGCTCTGCTGAAGAGGTGCTTCTTTTTGTTTCTGCCAGTAGGATTTAAGTAAAGAGTTTGCATTTAAATTTGAATCGCGTAACAGCAAAAGCATTTTCCAAATGAGGCATTGTATCCACTTGTTCTACCTACTCTATTGTCTGGGCACCCATTTTCCAGATGTTGCTCTGGAAACAAATATAGTAGAAGTTGTGTAATCCGTGGCTTTCTGACAGTTGCCAGCTGCTCCAGGAGACTCTCACACTATCCATCATTTGTATTTTGCAAACCTCTGACTGCAATCAGGGCATCAGAGTTCAGCCTTGCTCAAACATGACATGACAGAGCCCTTTGCAACTCTGATTAAAGTCTCTCAGGCAGACTTTCATTGCTCCCACACTTAGGTTTTACTATTTGGTACCTGTGAGCAAAAGAAAACTATTTTTTCTGCAAGGATGTTCTCTTTTTTTTTTGGCTTCTTGGGTATGCTCCTGTCGGCAATGGAGAGAGACGAGGAGACTGACTCAGTGTTCAGAATCTGATTTTATTGTGGGACACAAACACTTCTGTACTATTTCAGGGAGGCTAGTAGTGTCTACTACAATGATTAGGTTAAAATCACATACACAAACTTATGCATATAACAACATCTCTTGCTTGCAGAGTTTAATGGGATTTTCTTTTTCTGGTAAACCCGTTCGATTTAATCTTCTTGCAATCTAGGTCTAATTTTCAATGTTCCATTCGCTTTTGCCAAGGCATCCTGTTACCAAATCTCTTATGTTAACCAGGTCCAAAGTCCATCATTTGTCTTGTGTCCACCAGCATTCCAACATGCTCCCTAGTCTCAGCTGCTCTGTAAAACAATTATGAGCTGCTGCTAGAGCACTTACACATCCTGGGCAGACTGCATAAGTGCTTAGACACTTCTACAGCCCTCCTTCTTGTGTACACTCTCTCTCAGATGCCTGCCATCTGAAGAATGCAATGAACAGATTTTTACACAAAATACACAGATCTGAAGTAAGGTGTTAGGTTCTGATAACACCCTTTTTCTCAAATTCACTGCACACTGTTATTCCTTCTGTCTGTTGGGTACAAGGATTTTTAGACAATTGTGATGTTCAGATTCTTCTTCATATATTGTTCCAACAATTGAAAAAATGTCTCTGTCAGAAGAGCAGGACATTTTCATCAACTGCCTTTGTTAACTTCCTGGACTGTTCTTGTCCCTGTGCTTGGCAGAAGGCTGCATCTTCAAACCAATTCCTTGCTCTGCACCCAAAACACCGTTGCTCCTTTTTCCTTCCTGTGTAAGTGCAGATGAAAATGTTCCCAGTTCTAACACTCCTTAGCCAACAATCTGTTCGCAGTTAAAACTGTGAATGTCACTTCACCTTCCCGTCCCAAGATGCACTACAGCGAGGGCTTTATGTATGACACAGTGTATGTATATTTCACAAACAAAAACTGTAAAGTATGAAGTGTATATGCATCTTCCAAGTCATCCCAACATGGCCGATTTAAATGGGCTTGCCATTTGGGCAGCAAAAATGTACAGCTGTACAAAAATGTACAGGATAAGAGCAGACACTCGCATAGGGAAGCAACCTGATTTGCACAGAAGTCAGTAGCACTATTCCTTAACAAAACTGGTTAAATTAATATGTACAAGAGGTTTTTAAGTCTTATACTCAATAATGTGACCATAGATACTTGGGAAAATGGATGCTTCAAAGGTTCTCAAGGAAAAAACTGCCCATTGGATGGGGAAGTTTCTAAGTGGATGTCATGTATAGAGGAGAGCAGACTGTTCTCAGCAGGGTAGTAGTGGTTTCAGGAAGTCACCAAAAGCTGTCTTGAAGTATAAAATACCACATAATTAGCTACATTCTGATACTGTCTGTGGACAGCTATCAGTTAGAATGCACAGATTTGTTTGAAAGGACAGGCTCATTTAGAAATAATGCTCAGTGTCAATCACACACCATGAGGAACAAACAACAGCTCCCCAGGAATATGCAAGCTTCAAGATGCAGCGTCAGACTTTATCTGGAGCTAAGCATTATGGCTATACAGTTTTTTTTCATTGATGATGGATGAACTCAAGTTCATGCACTCTACAACCCTCAAACACTGGAAAACTTTGGATACAACTTTGGATGCCTGGAGCCAGAGCCAGGGCAGTACAGAGTTTCATCTTATTTCAACTGGATTATTTATAGACATATTTCAATCAAAACATTTCTCTGTCAAAGTAGGACATCACTTTTTAAGAGCCAACACAACACAACACATGGCAGGTCTGTACTTTGTTTTGAATGAATGTCTGAGCCCACATTCTAACCCAAATACATTCTATACATGCACTGACTGGCTCAATCCTGCAGCATGGGTCCAGGAGCACACCTCCCTGCCATGTGTCTAACATGTGTCTTGCAGAATCATTTTATAGCCAAGGATAAAGTACAGTCTTAAAAGTAAGCTGGAACTATAAGTATCCATATGCCTCTGATTACTAGCCCAACATCCTCCCACATCAGAGAATCTGAGTGCACAGCTCCTGGTCAGTAAAGTGGGCATGTTTGCATCCACTTCTTGGCCCACACACAACCTCCTTATCTCTCAAAATTTTCAAGTTCTGAAATTTCATGTTTGTATATTTTTCCTTTGTCCCCTATCTCCCCTCCTTCTCTGAGCCAATTGCAAGGTGATACCCTGCTCACAGCAAGCTGTGAAACACGCCACTGGATACAATATCTGCTGGGACATGGGCAAAAGCAGAAGATGGGTAAGACGGACATTGGCATTTTTTTTCACTTTAAGAGAAAATGCTAAGACATTGATCAAGACAATAAATAAACATTGGTGTGGTCCTTAGGAACTGAGTATTTAAAGGCACTGTTCCTCTGTGAATTTAAGCACTGAAACCACTTTCTTCTTAAACTGCTGGTGAGTCATTGTTCATAATTGGGATCTATTTATCATTAAAATTATTTTTGTGCATCATTGCCCCACATGAAAAAGGTGATTTCACTTTACAACAGGATGTGACTATAAATTGGACAGAGCTAGAAATAAAGAATAACCAAAATGAGAAACACCGTCAAAACAGGGAAACACAAAGAAAAATACAAAAGCACTTCTACTAACATCTAGCTCCAGTGTCCCTATAGAGTGGGAGTAATGTGGATAGCTTTCACAGAGGTCTGAGATGTCAATTTCAACTGTTCATTTGTAGCATGGAAATCAAATAATATTTATTACAAACTGAACTTATTTTTATATTATTTATTTGGAACTGAATATTATTATATTTTATTGTATTATATTTATTATTATTTATTTGGAACTGAACTTATCTTTTCTGAAGCAACTGTAAGGGCACATCCGCCAAGCTCTACAAAACAGATTGTCTGCTCAGCCTCCAAGGGAAAACAGTCAAGTAAGCATTGTTTAGCGTGGGTGACCTTTGCTGGGATTCAGTTCCAGGAATCCACAAGATCGACAGAAAAACTGTTTAGGATGGCCTTTAGAGGAGAGTACCTGATGCATTTTAGAGTCTTAAGAAATTTTATGGAAACATTTTTTGTATAGGATTCATTCTTCCCTTGATAAATAGCAACAGTCTTTTTACATAATTTCCTTTCAATGCTGATGCAGGACTTCATCATCCTCCCTTCTTTTTCCAGCAATATTATGTAACTGTAATACAACCCTGCTTTAGGATAGGCTGCCTCTTAAAAATATCCCTAAACACAATATAATTTCTCTAATTTTTGCAGCCGGTGAGATCAGAGTATTGTCTTTAGGGCTTGTCATTTTTTTAGACAGATAGAGAAAAAAATGTCTTGCCTGTGTGGAAAATTTCTGTTGTAACTGATAGCAAATACACAAAGTTTAATTTGCATATAGATGTCAAAGCTAGCAACAATACTCCCCTGAGAGAGCTCTTGTTGTTTAACTGTGTACACAGTCTGGCACTATGCTGCCCAGCACCTAATAAAAGCTACATTAAAACTTTAAAACTCTGAGGCTGTGAATGTCTTTAAACTACCAGTTTACATTTGCAGAGAAAGGGCAGAACCATACCAAGCTAAGCCTCATTTAAGAAGAAAAGCAGAGGGTGTGGTGGCAAGGGCATGGGAGAAATAACTTTATTTGAGAGTAAACATCAGTCAGATGTACTAATGCTTTAATTCATCAGCCTAGATGAGCTTTATCACTATGCTGGGATCCAGCAATATCAAGGAAATAAAAAGCAGTGCTGTGTAAAGGAGAGACAGATGAGCTGAAGATTATTAACAGGGCTGAGAGAAAAACAGAGACAGAATACCTGAATAACAAGGAGACAATAAAATGGAAGGTGGAAAGAGCAGGGGTACAAGTGGAAGATTAAAGTAAAATCTACTTTTTTCTTTCTGATATCCTATTCTATTTTATTTGAATTTTCACTGTTTATCACAGACTGTGCAGTGAAGGGATAATGTGATATTGTGCCAAGAGAAAACTAAAGGCTGTTAGGGAAAGAAAAGCAACAATACATCTCTTTTCATAATATCATTAAAATAAACTATCAGAATATTTTTAAATAAAGTGTATATTAAAATAAAAAGTAACATAATCTCAGAACTAGAATTTACACAAATTTAAGTCAGACTGAAGAAAATCCATGAATCATCACAGGATCAAAGAATACCTTGCATTGGAAAGGACCTTAAAGATAACCCAGTCCAGGATTCCTACCCTGGGCAGAGATACCTTCCATTAGTCCAAGCTGCTCAGGGCACCATTCAACCTAACCTTGGACATTTACAGTGATGGGACATCCACAGCTTCCTTGGACAACCTGTTCCAGTGTCTCATCACACTCTGAGTAAAGAATTTCTTGCTGATACCTGATGTAAACCTCTAAGTTTTAGTTTAAAACTCTTCCTCGTTATATCACTATCAATCCTTGTAAAGGGGTCACTCTCCCTCTTTCTTCTAGGCCATGTTTAGGTACCAGAAGGCTACTTAAGGTCTCCCTCAAAGTCTTGTCTTCTCCAGGTTGTACAACCCCAGCTCTACCAGTCGCTGGAAGACTAGAGATGGTCCTCATGGCCCTCTTCTGGACCTGTCCCAAGAGGTCTGCATCTTTCTTGTGCTTAGGACCCCTGAGCTGGATGCAGCACTAGAGGTGGGGACTCAAAGGTCAGAGTAGATCACCAGAATCATCTCTCTTGACTGGCTGCTTCTTTTGGTGCAGTCCAGCGTGCAGTTTTTATTCTGGGCTGTGAGCACACACTATTGGCTCATGTGATGGTTATTAAAACTCAATGGAGAACTTAAAACCACTCAAACTGCCCTCTTTTGATAGTGGAGGAGAAACCCAAAAAATCTCAGAGCAATTATACATTAGAGTGACAATTTACCACAGAAAATAGCAATAAACACAGCAATAAAAAGAAAATTATACAAGAGAGAGAAATAGCTTAACCAGCAAAGGCAAGATATCACCTGGGCCCCCCTATAGCAAGACTAGGACTGCAGAAGGCACTGATGCTGGACATGGTATAAGAGAGAACAAAAAGAAACAATATGACAAATGAGTTCACAGGGTTTAATGCTCTCCCCAGATCTGGCAAACCATGAGGAAAAAGGGCAAAGCAAAAACCTGGAAACATATTTCATTTGAGTAATGAATTGTGCTGCTGGTATGCTGGTTCGCTGTGGTGGAGGATGCTGGCATCATCAATGGTGTGGGTATAAACGACATCTCTTCAAAGCAGAGACCCCAGCCCTCTGTCCCTTCTCCAGCCCCGGCCAAGAGAGATCCACACTCTTTTGCTATCTGTCCCTTTGCCTTTCCTGACAAAACCACACCTCCCCCCTGCCCCATGCAGTGATGTGGATTGTATTGAATATTCAATAGTAAAACTCCACTCTCCTCTTTTGTAAGAGTTGAGGTCTGGCTTTTTATCCAGAAGAAGCTCCAAGTCCTTCTCTGCAAGACCACTCTCAGTGAGGCCTTTTCCAGTCTGTAGCCACGTCTGGGTTTGCCCCAACCCAGGTGCAGCATCTTGCTTTTGGACTTGGTGAACTTGATGAGGCTCTCATGGATCACCTTCTGAGCTTGTCCAGGTCTTTGTGGATAGCTTTGGTTCCTTAATATGAAAAGATTTTTAATTCTATAAGGGGAAGATGCAGAACAGAAAAAGGACGTAATGGGCCACACTGTCTGATAGCTCTAGATCCAGATTCTATCAGCAGGATATAAGAGTTCCACTAACACAGAGCAAATTACACACATTTTGAAGAATTCTTCTATCCTGATTTTAATCCAGTTCTCCCAATGCCTGTTAAAATGAAGAATGTCTTGTGAACTTCTATCTGAACAGCACTGTAGCATCCAGTGGGACTTTGAACATGGAGAGAGATGATACAGAGCCTGAAGGACAGAAAGAGGACACTACTGAGGGATGCTTCTACAGCCTTGTCCTACCAGGAAACAAAGAATGGAGACTTTCCTAAATTTATGATTGTCCTTTAACTCATGAATTAACAATCCAGTTAATATGAGCATGTAACCCCATCCTGTCCTACCTTTTAGAGAATACTCTTCCTCTAGTCCTGTCTTCCATTCTGTGTCTCCTTACTACCCAGTGATAGGGACCATCTGGATGAAACTAAAGTTCATCACTTATCATTTGATTTAATTAGTATTCATACAAGTGTTGCAATTGTATTTTCATTTTTATACCTACATAAAATTGAAATGGTGTTCTTACTATTCCTTTCACTTACAGTTCTCATGTTTAAAAAGAAATATTTGTCCCTTAACATTTTTCACTCAGATTTCCAGTTGTGGTAGCATAATGCTCTCTATCATGCTTCTGCTTATCTCCAGATAATCTAAATTATTTCCAAAATTAGTGTTTCCTGGCTAGTGTCTATACAGTTCTCTCAATAATTTCATCAAGCATGTGCAGGAATGGTAAAATTAGCATTAATAATAACATATTCTAAAGGAACAAGGAGATCTGCCTACAACTTGTGCCTAGAGATCTTTTGAAAGAAGGCCTATGATGCTATCCAGATTTTGCAAGTTGTAGGAACTATAGGGAAAGGAATACATCTTGTATCAGAGCGTGAGGGCCAGATCCACCTCAATGAATCCCTGTACACGTGTGTGCCTTTCTTTGGTATAAACCTTGGGTATGCTTTTGACTCACATCTCTGGATCACTCAGTGTTCTGGTTCACATCATCAAGCTGTTATTAAGGACATGAACTGTACTTCTTTCAGGCATGGCTAAAATTGAATTGGTGGTTCAGGAGCACATCCAATCTGGTGAAGTTGCTGGTGGACAATGGAAACACTGGACCAGGCAGCAGCAAGCCTGAAATAAATTCTCCTGGTATACCTGTTGCATGGGCATTGAATCTTCTTCAGCTGCTGTTCTGTGCTTTAGATTTACTCCTACAGGGCTGCACTACACACAAATACAGCCATCACATGTATCCATTGAAACAAAGCCGAGCTCTGAACATGATAGCTGCCAAAAACACTGATGGTCCTTGCAGGAAGATCCAAAGTCATTATATCCCTGGCCTTTTGACAAATAACAGACACAAAGTAATGAATCATTCATTTACTCCTCTAAAGCAGTTTTATTTTGACTTTATTTAATCATGTAAAAACAAAATCTGTTTTTCCCTCAAGTGCATTAAGTACGCAGTCTCTTATAGATTGCATAATGTGCTAATTTTGGATCATATTAGTCAAAGAAATCTGTATGTTATTCTATTTGCAGAGTGTGCTGACCTGAGGAAATTTATTTTAACCCTGGTGAATTTGTTGGTTTGAGGATAATTCATGGGCATCAGAAGGTTCACAGATAAAAATGTTGCTTTGACCTTCAAAGTGCTCATCACTAACATGTCATTATGCAAGTTGGAACTTTTCAATCCCTTCAAAATGCATCACCTAAGAACATCCTTTTTGCTTGTCACTCTATATTATTCCTGTCTGAATGTCTTTATTATCTCTTCATTTTCCATAGCATCATATGCAAATGTCTTATTTGCACCTTCAATGCCCTTCACAACTATAATCTTTCTGTTTAATCAATTTTTTTTGCTTTTCCCTTCAGGTTCATGGTGGCAAGCCCCTGAGTATTCAATGGGATCACATCTCTATGCTTCTGTACGTAATAGTCTCCTTTCTCTTTCCTGGTATTAGTTCCTGTGGCAAACCATTCCACATCACATTCAAATATACATCATAGTTTCATGGTCTGCAAGCAATCAGTCGCTAATCTTACTAGGGGACCTCAGTCCAAAAGAGATTAAATTTATTTGTTTATTTATTTAAAGAAAATAAAATCATTCAGACTGTATCAAAACTATATAGAACTATTCAGATTTTCTCTTGCCGCACTTTCTCCTTCATGCCTGCTGTTTGCAGTAATAGCTTATGGTCTCTTTGTTTCACATTACATTGTATGTTCTTTGGGATTAAGATTTTGTTTATAACAGTGCTCATCAAACAGTACAGACAGCATCTCCACGCAGTGCTGTCAATCCAACAGTAAACCATGTATTGAACTATATGAACTCCAATTCTTGGTTTGTCCAAATAGGTTAATCACACTGCATTGCTGACACATCATTTCCTGAGTACAGCATGTAAGCATTTATCTCTGACTGTAATGCTCCAAAAAGTCACAGAATATTGTATTTGTTTACATCCATGCTCTTCCATCCTGAAAATGACATGTTGTTAGGAAGCCCAGCCTCTGACAAATGGCACTGGCACAAAAAGTGGGCAGTTAATGATGCTAGAATGGCAGAAGTTTAATTATTTAATAAAGAATGAGGATGTCCAAGAAGAAAAAATTGCATAAAGGCACGTATTTTCCCTGCCAGCAGTCCAGAAAACCTTTCTTATTGCCCTTATACAGAAAACTGAAAATATTTAGAATGGGCTAAGGACATCCTCAGACAGCATTTATTTTGTTAATCTCTTCGTACGGGTTTCCTAAACTCCCCATTGTTCTGCTAATGATAATAATTATTTTTAAAAGCCTATCAAGAAACTGGAATTGGGAAAAAAGTTACTAGTTAGAATAAACTACTTACTAGATAGAATAAACAGCCAAAATTTGCCCTGTCCTTTGGTATTATATTTGTTTATTGAAAGAATTGGCAGGCTGATGAATGTTTTCCAAAAAAGAAAAGTCAGTTTTATCCATTTGCATGTTACAACTTTGCTGGATTACATATGTGGATAAAAGCAAGAATGTATTTTTAGTCAAATAAGTTTGCTCTAAATTAAATACTGCACTTCTGAAATGTTATAAAGGTTATCAACATTATATTTATAAAATGAATTCTAAACATTTACACATTTGTCCTTGCATTTTCTTCTATTGCAATTCTTCATATTTTAGGTTTTCCATGTGTGTTCTCAAACACAACGTAGTATGTTCCATTTAGAAAAATATAAAGAAAACAAGCTACAGAACTGTAGTAATTTATATTAGCATTTAGAAAAGCACCTTCATTTGGATTTAGTTGCACAAATGTTGGATAAATTGATACTTGATAATTGATGTAAATTGAATTCACTCATTTAAATTAAATTGATTGGAACTATATGTGAACACCTGCATTTGGAAAAACTATATAAAAATTCCTTTATATTAAAAAATAATGGTAAATGGACAGCATATGAACCTCTTTGTATGTGCTAATACTTTTGCATTTAGCTCTTTTGCAATCAATGTATTGAAATAAAAGTAACACCTTCAAACTATTTTAGGAATAGGGGGATAAGGCAAAGTAAAGAAAGCATTTGACTGGATCAAGAAGAATGATTACTCATTTCTCCTAAAACCAGCAGCCTATGCCAAGGAAGATACACTGAAGTCTGAATCAGATCACACAGAACTTCAAGAATAGCAGCATAACATAGTAGCATAGATGAAGGATTTTTGAAGATCAGGGTCCTTCCTATGGAAAAAAAACCCCTTATTTTTTTCTTTGTCTCACAGATAGTACAAAAGGAATTGCTAAATTCTTTTCTCAGTCAAATCTTGGGATAAACCTGAACTGTAAATTATATGTAAAAAGAAATTATGAAGTCAAGATGCCAGAAACAGTGAGTTAGCTTCATGTTACATCAAATGGGTTACAGAATCACAGAGTAATTAAAGTCCAGCCTTTGTCCAAACACCACCTTCTCAATTAAACCATAGCATTGGGTGCTATGCCAAGCTGTTCCTCGAACACCTCCAGTGATGGTGACTCCACCACCTCCCTGGGCTGTCCATTCCAGTGCTTAACAACCCTTTCCATTCCATGAAGTTCTTCCTGGTGTCCAACCCGAATGTCCCCTGACAGAGCTAGAGGCCACGTCGTCTTGTCCTGCTGTCAGTCGACTGCAAGAAGAGACCGACACTCACCTGGCTACACCCTCCTTTCAGGTGCCTGTAGAGAGTGATGAGGTCCACCCTGAGCCTCCTTTACTTCAGGCTAAACACCCTCAGCTCTGTCAGCCACTTTTCATAGGACTTACACTCTAGACCTTTGCCAGCTCCATTGCCCTTCTCTGGACATATTCCAGCACCTTAATGTCTTTCTTGCAGTGAGGGCTCCAGAACTGAACACCGGATTTGACGTGGGCCTCACCAGTGCCAAGTACAAGTGCCCTGCTCCTGCTGACCACATTATTCTTTATACAGGCAGGATACCATTGGCCTTCTTGGCCACCTGGGCGTGTGCTGGCTTGTGTTTAGCTGCAATTCACCAGCACCCCCAGGTCCTTTCCCTCCAGACAGTTTTCCAGCCACTTTTCTCCTAGCCTGTAGTGCTGCCTGAAGTTATGGCTGAAGAGCAGAATCTGGCCCTTGACCTTGTTGAGCTTCATGCATGGTCTTGAATCCAGGTATCAATCCAGCCTGTCGAGATCCCTCTGCAGAGCCTTCCTGCCCTCCAGCAGATCAATGCTCCCATCCTATCTGGTGTTGTCCAGGAATTTACTGAGGGTACCTTCAATCCTTTCATCCAGGTAATTGATAAGCATATTTGAAGAAAGCTGGGCCCAGCACAGCTGGGCCCAGCACAGCTGGTGACTGGCCGCTAGCTGGATGCAGCACCATTCACCTCCACTCTCTGGGCCTGGCGTCCAGCCAGTTCTCAAACCAGTGAAGGGTGCACCTGTCCAAGCCATGGGCTGCCAGGTTTTCCAGGAGAGTGCTGTGGGAGATGGTGTCAAAGGCTTGGTGAAGTCTAGGTAGACAAGACCTACAGCCTTCCCCACATCCACTGGGCAGGTCACCTGGTTAGAGGAGATCAATTTGGTCAGGCAGGATCTGCCCTTCCTCAGTCCACAATGGCACTGCCTGATACCTTGGCCATCCAGTATGTGCTGTCTTATCTCACTTTAGGTGATCTCTTCCATAACCCTGCCAGGCACCAAGGTCAGGCTGACATACCTGTATTTTTCAGGATCATCTCCTCTGGACATAAAGAAGATGGAGAATGGAAGAACTCCCAGAGATGAGGAACAACTAAATTATAGTGCCAAACTCAAAAGTAATCTGACAGAAAATTAATATTTCTACCGCAAAATATATATTAAAACAAATTCTGGCCAATGAGTAGTGATAATGCATAAAAAAGAAACCCAGCAAGAGAACGGGAATCCCAGATTTCAGGAGAGAGTGTCAAAAATACCAGTTTTGGTTGAAATGCAAGGTAGGTTTGTCATAGTCACTGGAAAAACAATACTTTGTGCACACACGGTAGAGCTGACCAGAGCTTGGGACCATGGGCATCTGGGATCCCTGGCTTTCTGACAATCTTTCTGAAACAAAAACTTAACTCATAGCAGATAATCGAAAGGCTTGAGCAAATGAAAGTGAAACTGGAAAGTTTGTCAGAAAAAGTTGCATTGTTCTGAAAACCTTTCAATTTCACAGAATCACAGAATTTCTAGGTTGGAAGAGACCTTTAAGATCATCGAGTCCAACCCATGTTCTAACACCTCAACTAGATCATGGCATCAAGTGCCACATCCAGTCTTTTTTTAAACACATCCAGGGATGGTGACTCCACCACCTCCCTGGGCAGATGATTCCACTATTTGACCACTCTTTCTGTGAAAAACTTCCTTCTTAATTCTAGCCTGTATCTCCCTTGGCGCAGCTTGAGACTGTGTCCTCTTGTTCTGTCTGTTGTTGCCTGGAGAAAGAGACCGACCCCCAGCTCACCACAGCCACCCTTCAGGAAGTTGAAGAGAATGAGTGAGTGAGAGAGTGAATTTCCACAAAATGGTCTTCCCAATGACGAAAAAAAAAATCCAAAAAAAAGCAACCCAACAAAAAACCCTAAAGCTTTTGAAATGAAAAAGATTCAGAAAGTCCCAATAAGCTGTGAGAATTTATTCAGTAGTGGTATTGAGATCCTCTCTGAACATGCAAATCATTCTGGGTTTGTATTATTTCTATGAACAAGCAACACAAATTTTCAAATGTATAGAGGAGAGAGACAGCAAAGTACACAAGAAAATTACAAAGAGGGATTTTCCTGCATTTTCTAACAGAGTAATCTATTAATAATACTTTAGATAAGATCATATGATGTTATACAATGTGCAAGTCCTAGTGTTTAGATAATTAAAGGAACATTTTAAAAATGCATTCTGGCTAGCAGCAAGGGATTATGCATGGATTGGTTTTAATCTTCAAAAGACCAGATATAAAAAAAAGATTAATCTTACTATTGCTTATATTTAACCCGATACAGAATTTAAACTAAAAATATATGTGTATACCTTCTACATCAAACAATTGGTTTGCAAATTTCCATCAATAAATCTTTACAGTACTATGATAGCAAAGCAGAAAAATGTCTTATTTACTAAAAGAATCAGCAGTTTTCTGGAGGCTTGCTCAGATTCCTCTCTGCAAGAACTATGTCTAATGCAGATTAAAATGCCATTGATTTCCCTGTGGGATCTCAGAGACTCTCAAAGACCCATTCCTGCAGGGAATTTTTCTTGACACTGGTCACCATAGCACATCGAAATGGTGCATACATTCTAAATTACATAATTAAACATAGTTATGCAAGTTAAGGAGAACAGTTAAAGGATTGTATGTTGATCAACCCTTTGCTCTACCTTTCAACAGTTCGCCACATCACTTCACACTATGTTAATACTACAAATAGCAGGTATGATAAAACTGTACACAGGGAAGATGTGAATAAAAATGGAAGCACAGCGAAGAAGATATGCTCTTCACCCTTAAAATAACTGAAAGCATACAAGAACAGCTAGGAAAATATTACAGCATAATAGAACATAAAACCTAGTTTTAAATCAAAAATCCTTTTGCACCTCTAATTTTCCAACTTTTCTCTGTTTTTTTTGTTTTTTTTTTTAATGAGATTACTTTTTCCTTGTAATTATATGCATCATATTTATAAGCTGTTGGCTTTTGGCAGCCGAAGTAAACTCTGCCCAGAAGTGGTAAAAAAGGAAAAAAAAAATTAAAACCCACAGACATCCACTACTGTTAGTTTTATAGAGCCCCCACAAGGCAGCCTAGAAAGTAGTCTTTGTCATCTGCTCCTTCAATTTGTGTAAGTAAATGATAAGTGATTAAGAGTATGTGCTGACAAAAACAAGCTCAGTGTGTGATGGTGGAGGTTAACAGACAACCATGGCCCGTCTCAAGCGTTATGCTCCTGAAGGTGATAAAACTTCCAGTGATGAACACAGAGCAAGAGACTAAGCTTTCATTGTAGACAGGGCAAGCTTGGGGCATTTATTTCCACTGGAGAACACTGTGAGCTCCATCGTAGAAAATACACAGAGCCTCTGCCTAAAATAATTTTTACCAAGCACCATAATGGGCTGTGAAGAAATGACATCAAAGAAATAGACTACTGGTCTGCCATTCATGCCGGGGAGGAGAAAGGACTGTGTCAAAGCTGTTTTAGTAATCCACAGTTGCAGGTTTGGAATGGATAACTTCAGTCAACCTGTCAAGTTCATAAAAAATTTGTTTTATTATTTAAACTTCTGTCTTTCTCAGAGCTGTCTAGTCAGTGTCATTTCAGAGTCACCCATACCACTGACCATTCCTCTTCACTCAATGGAGAGGAGAGGATAGGAGAGAATTCAAATGAGGGGTGAAATTATCTGTAATTAAAATAGCTTGACTTTCAGAAATCTAGTTTTGCAGAAGAAAAATCATAAAGAAAAAAGGAATTTGAAGATGCTATCTTCATAAACATGAGCTGAAGTGATAATTTTATCTTTCCATCTGACATTATTTTGCACAATATTTAAGTCACGACATAATACCTTGGAGTACTACTAACGTGCTGTGATTACCAGACACAGTCAAACTAAAATTATTTCATCACTTCAGTAGGAGCTGAGTGAACATTTGTTGAGTTGAATTTGGACACATTCATATCCCAGGATTTTGCCCTTGAATTTAGTTGAAAAATATGGATAAGAAATAGGCAAGTAAAATGTTTCATAATGGCAATAATCTTCATAAATCACACAGATGCATAGGGTTTCAAAAATTTATGAAAAATCTAAAACCAGAATCACTATTTTTTTTTTTTAGTTTGCCATTTGCAACCATCTCTGCTCTATTCTCTTACACTGCAATAGAAATTCTGGTTCTGCAAGTATTCCTTCCATTCATTACATCACAGGCTAGGGTGTACCAAAACATATAACAAACCCAAATCCTACTGGTCCTTCCCTTAGCCCTTATTATTGGCAACCTGATGCTAGTGTAAGAGATGGAGAGGTGAGGAGGACATAGGATATAAAATAGATTACTTTTATTCATTGTCCTGTCTTTGGACTGTTAATACCTAACCTCATCAGAAATGGTGTCATTCCTGTGCTTGAGAGCATGCTGCTTTCAACCATACAAAATTACATGGCAAAAAAATGCAGTAAGTCCACACACCGATACATTTGTACTAGGGAAAGTATGTGGCTGTTCAGGGAGGGCAAAATCTGCTACCAGTTAGTTGCTGACTGAGGCTGCTGTCATGTGAAGACAATTGAAGGCACAACAGAGGTTGCATTTCAGCACTTGCACTGGTTACTTCTGTGTTCAGAATACAACCATCCTGATATATTAGCCACAGAAAAAAATGGACGGGTTATAAGTCAGCATGAAATGGCTTCTGTGAACATCTGCTGTAAGCTGGCTGTGTGGCAGTAGATGAATGTGAACTCTTGGAATTAATCAAGCAGGGCATGACCTTACTGAAACATTTATGAAAAAGCAGTTCCACACCATGGTGACAGTCTCTCTCTCTCTCACTTAGATACAGAGGGTGTCTCTTCACCAACCCCAGCTTCCACACTTCTCTGGAGAACAAAAGGGACAAGGAGTGCTATTGATGTAATTGTTTTTGTGAACTGCACTCATCACTTTCTAGCATTCCGGCTGGTGAATACCTGCTTTTCTTGATAGTCTGTAAGCACCTATATAGAGCTCTCACAGTGTACTGTATAAATTTGCTGAGGTGCAGGCTTCATTTCAGTGACAGCAAAAAAGAGAAAATGGTACACTAAGTTAATGTCAAACAGAACCATTTTAGAAGAGCGCTCTCTGTGTTCTGCTGTTCTCCATTTCACTTCACCCATAGTATAATTTTCTGTGCTTTCTGGAAGCCAGCAGATCCCCATGAAAGGCAGAGTGGAGGTGAAGACTGTGCACAGCAAGAACCTTTTGGCCTGTCCTAGATGGAGGTCATAAAATTCTTCCTATTAGATCCTCATTTTCCCATGTGTGAGAAACTCACATCCTCACTAGATCTTGTCAAAGGTTAAGCTTGTTTGCACAGTCACTGATTTTGTTTTCACAGCAGCTTTAGGTATTGTTGATAGCTACTCTCATTACTAAATGAAGGATGTTACCTATCTCTACCATAGGAGGTAAAATGTTACTCTTGGCTCTCCATGTGAGCTCATCACTATATTTTCCAACTTTCTATAAAAACCTACCTACTGTTCCTCATGCCAAAAATTTATTTTGTACCATGTCCCTATTTTCATCTAGAAATTGAAAGAGGAATGACAGGTCAATTGGCACTTGCCTCAAACATCCAAGTAACACTATCCATTAAAGGCTAGATAAATTATTGGGGTGTGAAAAGCAGTAAAAAACAAGACACTTCATTTTTTACTGGGAAAAATCATACTAAAATATTACAGACATAGTTAGAACAATAAATACTGATTGTTTAAAAGTAAATCTCTCCTAAAAAATAGGACAGATACTCTAGTTTATGATGGTGTTTAAATGCATGTTTTCATACTTAATCAGGTTAACCACAGTCCCATTCTCTATTATGTTTTGTGACTATTAATCACTGTCAAGTCATGCTTTATTTGTCCTCCTCCAAAACGTCACTCTTTCTTTCAGAACACCAAACAAAGGGAGAATGTAATTATAGATTTGTATTTCTACTTCAAGTGTTTTGTACACCTTTTGAATAATGTAGGCAAAGTATTTCAATAGAAATAGTCACCATGCATCTTCTCCTTTACTCCTCCTTTCCAGTCTCCATATTTTCACCTACTGAAAATAAAAGGTACCAGAGTAAGGTTTTACAAATACCTATTTTAAAATTGAAATAGTTAAGTTGTCACATACCCACTAACTCTGTTTCCTACTTCCAACTACAATAAAAAATCCTATCTGAAATATAAAATAAATAACACAAAAATAGGTGGAACTTGCCTGGTTAAAATTTTCTATCTCACCTAAAATTACAAAACTCAGCTTTTCCCTCTGTAAGAACACTAAAAACATTTCTCACCTCTATCCAACCTCTTCTTGTCACACAATGTGAAAAGCTGGGTATTAGAACTCTGCTGTGTGGATACCTGTTGCAGTTAGTCATCAATTACTCTTTAATTTCTGCATACAACAAAGGACTGGCTTCTGGCAATGGACTGGCAACAGACCAAATGGTTCTGAAACCCTAATCATCCTTATAATTTCATAACAAAGTGTTTTATACTTTTGTGCAGGACTGTGAGAAACAGAAATGTTATGGTTCATGGTTCAAACGTTAAAACCACCGAAGTACTTTTGTTGATTGTAGCACACTGCAAAAAGAAGCAACTGGTCATACGCGCCCACCAAAGCCCACTCATCCAAATATGCCTTCTGATGGGAACCTGACTGTGAGTTACTGGACTGTGAATTAAGCCACCTGCCAGAAACTTGAGATAAGATAAAGGTGGTAAATTATTGCCCAATTATCTCAGGTCTAAGGAGAAGTAAACAAGCCTGGAGGGAGAAGAAATGCCTTCCTTTTGTATCCACAAACAAAGGCATTCTCAGCAGGTGTGTGGAAAGTCATCTCTGTCTGGGTTTGGCAGGGGTGGCCACAGCCTGCAGACTCATCTGCTGAGGCCAGGTTTGCACCCCACCCCTGAGGGAGAGGCTTTAACCCTGCAAGGTGAGATGGTGCCTCTTACCAGGCTAATTGCCCTCCCTTATACAACTCACTCAGCTGTAAAACTCCCTTCCTACCCCTGGGGAAGGTCAGATGGGGCTTTACCCCCATTTGAGGCAGCTGCCAGGTCTAAGAATGTGTCATAAGCCATCGAACACCCCCAAAGTGCACCCAGACTCATTTCTAGGGCATTCCACCGGCAGTCTTGAGGGTGATCAAAAAGCAGCGTAAAACTCCTCTGCTGAGGAGAGGTACCTGGGCATTCTGACTGAGCTGGAGCACATTTTAAGCCACTCGACATTCTGTTTCAGGGGTTTCTCCCACTCCCATCAGGACAAAACTGCCACCATCACTTTGACCAACAGACACTGAAATTGCAACAACCAAGTATTTTCAGAAGGTCCTCATGCAGTGACATCTTTCTTCTCTTACTCCTTCCCTTTCTTTTACTGGTACATTTTTTACAGTGATACTTAAAGCCTTCATATGGTTGTATTACTATAGATAATAATAACCATAATGGCTACATACTTGTTTTCTCATTGCAACCAGATTGTTCTAAAATAAGATAGATAGATAGATGGATAGATAGAGATATTTATTTACAGACACCAATTAACCAATCATTGGTGTCATTTCAGTCTTAATAATACACCCCGAGGGATCTATTAACAAGGACCTGGGTTATCCTTGCCTTTAACAAGGATACCTTCAGCAATACCATTTCAGACAGTTTGTACATCTCTCCTTGCTGTCTGTAAACAAATGATCAGCACTGTTTTTATAATTAGTCTTGACAAAAAAAAAAAAGAGAAATACACAGCTAGTAGCTCTTTCTGCAGAATCAACCAAATCTCTTTCTGAAGAATCACAGCTAGTAGCTCTTTCTGCAGAATCAACCAAATTATATAAGCCATTTTGAATAATAGGTAGAAGCTTTTCCTGTGGATGCATGAGTTGACAGATGTCTTCTACTTCTGTAATTTGAAATTATTGATAGAAATGGATCCTGTATGCACTGTAGTGGCCACATGAAATTGCAGATGATTTGAATTGGAAACATCTGGCCAAATGAGAGATTGAGAATCTCCTCTGAACCAACTGAAGATGTAACTGTAAGGACCTTTGCATTGAAAGCTCCATTCACCATCTACACAGTGTCCAATCACTTGAAAGATTCAAAAAGAGAATTATCACCTTTATGGAATTATCACCTTTCACAATAATACGTTTCACATTCTTCTAAATGTGCATTTAAATCAGGATGAATCAATACTTTATGATCCCATACAATGAGACTAAAAAGAGAATACAGAAATACAGATTTATCCTCTACAAAGTAGCTCAATAAATTGAGGATTTTCTTTTCAACAAGAAACAATGTCTACTAAAGTCTGTACAGCAAAAAAAAAAAAAAAAAAAAAAAAAAAAAAAAAAAAAAAAAAAAAAAAAAAAAAAAAAAAAAAAAAAAAATCCCAAATAGGGGGAGCCAGACTCTTAAGGAGTTCTTAGGAACTTAGAGTCTTCTTAGGAACAAAAGTTATTAGAGAGTATTTCTCACAGAAGACATTAACTGTAAGGACACTATATGATTATAATGTAATTTTGTTAAGAAATCAGATGTAACAGGAAGTTTACTATGTGTCTGCTCCATCCTCAATATGAGAATTAAATCTACATCCATATCTCTGTCATGTTTGGAATAGCATACTCTGTGTAATCATCCATTCTTGCAGAAAAGATATAAAGGAAATAATTTTCTGCTGAACATAAAAATATTGAAAATTAAAATATTTTTCAGGAATATACTAATTTCCATTTTTAAGGAAGATGTAAATGTACTGTCATTCTTTTGTGTTTAGTTCATCAGTATCAAAATATTTTATTAGGATCCCTTTGAATTACTATACTAAATTATTTTGGTTTTATTCTCTAGTCTCTTCTCATTTTTAAGTAGGGTCATTGAGTTTAAAAATTCACAAAATTCTGCATATTGGAATGGATAGCAAAATTTACAATATTTTCTTAGTGTGAAATGGCATTAAAGATTTCATTTCTAATTTTTAAAAAAGTTTTTGTTGCCCTTTTCCTTTATTCTTTTTTTTTTTTTTTCCCCCAGCTCTGGAAGCCCTTTCTCTCACTGTCTTTCTCAGTCTCTAAATTTTTTTTTGTCATGTTATTGTCAACATGAATGAGTAAAATCAGTTGAAAATGTCCCACTGATCCAAAAATGTCATAGAAATCACTATGTCTTCTTTGGCTTCAGTCAAGCATCACAATGTTCTATGACTGATCTGTCTTTCTTTACCCATGACATAAAGTTAGCATTACCTTTAGATATTCATATTTACTTCAACATTCTCTATCAGTAAGGATTAATTGACATAGTTGAGGCAAAATAAAATTTTTCCATAATGTCAAAGTAATTGATGGGAAAATTGTTGGAATCCAGAACATCCCTCTGGGTGTCCTGGATGGCCAGAGCCGCTGGCAGGGGGCTCTGAGACCCTGGCATGCAGCCAAACACACACGTGGGGTTTTGATCTTAGCCCATGGAGCAAGTTACTAACTCTGTATGAAGAATTACAAGCCACACACACAAGTTTAGATAGCATAGTAGAGATAATCACAAAGTGAAAGGAAGGATTTTTGAGTGCTGTACAGGGGGGTTTTAAGCCTTGTATGCAGGGGTCCAAGTTTTGTACGTGGGGGTCAGAGATTCTAAGATGGAGGGATTTGGGTGTGCCCTGTCCTCTTTCTTTCTCCTTCCTAACCTCCATGTCTTTGGTGATGTTGGCACTCACAGATTGGTTTAGAGGAGAAAGTCACCATTCAATATAGACAGTAGGCATTGGGGAAAAGGTATAAACATGTAGTTCGTAATATATGATATAAAAGATGTCGCCAGCCCCCTGGGAGGGCAGTGTGCCTTTGTCTGAGCTGCTGAACGGGCCACAGCAGTTCAGGGAGAAGAATCTTTTAGATAACCAACAATAAACAACCTTGAGAACAGACAACAGAAGACTACTGAGTCTTTCTTAAAGGCACGGGTTGGAGGAGAGACTTTTCCATCTTTCGGGGTCACCCACAATCCAGGGGTGAAACACCACATCTGGAGTCCCTGGGTGGGCAGGAGACCCAACATCTGGCGTCCCTGGGTGAGCAGGAAACCCCACAGAAAATAAAAAAAATTTGTTCTATAAAAACAATAACTTTTTCTGCCTGAGAGGAAACACAAAGAGGAACAATTTCCCAAGTAGAAGATTATCGTGTTCTTAGATACAAAAAATATTTACTGACAGGCCACTAGCATAAAGTGGTTGTCACACAGTATATTGGGAAGAAGAGATTTCTCGTTCTCCTGGAAAAATGCAAGTAAATAGCAAGTAAAGTTTATTTAGCTCTGATAGAGGGTGTAAGTGTAAGGCAAGAGAAGAGCCGAAACACAGAAAGTTTCTGTTCTTTACTAACAATAACTGACATAAGTAACAACTTATATTAGGAACTTATTAGTTATACTATATATAACAACTTATATAAAGGAAGACTTTGGACACCAATATCCCCTTCCTTTCTTGTGGTTTTTTTACCTGTGCTTGAACTGGTTCTCATGAGATCATTTCACCATTGGAACCACAGGGGAAATTGTGGTCACACTTCATGACAAAAGAGTACACAAAATAACACCTTTTACACTCTTTAAATGTGCATTTAAACCAGTAGTGAATTAGTATTTTATGATCCCATACAATGAGACTAAAAAGTCTTTCTCTCCAGCATGCTTAACCTAAAGAGAGGAAATGAAAAATGGTCTCTAGCTTATCTCTAACTGCCTGCCTACCATACTAATGCTGCATCTGGAAAAATAGTAAAACTTAATACATGCATGAAAGTCACAGCCTGGGTTGAAGAAAGAAGAATAATTCAATACTCTATAAGCAGCATTGATAATTCTTCCATGGACAATCATCAGTATCAATTGTTGCAACATTAAATGTATTTTTGAACTGACAAAAGTAACTTGATAGACTAAAATCTCAACGTTCTCTGAAACTTTAAATCCTGAAGAAGATGGATTATCCTCATTCTAGTTAATTTTCTGATACCCTTTTTTTCACTAGTGCAAGCCATTAGTCCTTAGGCTCACTATTCCCACATACATGTCATCATTCATTGTTTTACAAAACAGAAACTCTTCAAAAATCAATTGATCCCCTTCTAGTCCCAAGAAAATGTGTGTGTATGCATGTGCCCTATTAAACTTAGATTTTATTTATGTTTTACAAAAACTTAAGAAGCAGCCATGATCAGAAAACACAAACTCTGGTTATTTAACTTGATAGTACAAAAGTATATATGTATGCAAATTTACATTTCTATAGAAGTTAAAAGTGAAGCCTT
The DNA here is from genome assembly GCF_015832195.1 of Motacilla alba alba. Classification (NCBI taxonomy): domain Eukaryota; kingdom Metazoa; phylum Chordata; class Aves; order Passeriformes; family Motacillidae; genus Motacilla; species Motacilla alba. Next base: position 59,401,253 of record NC_052046.1, on the reverse strand, counting down.
TAGCTAAGACATGGTTACAAATTTGTTATGAGAAAAGAGTGTGAAAAAAAGGGTGCTCTCAACCCCAGAACTTTTCTCAGCATACCTGACCACTAGCACAGGACAGATGTTCAATTTCTATTCAGGAATTCTCAAGGTCCTCTTAAGATTACTGAGTGTCATTGTTTAACCTCAGCTATCAACTAAACCCCACATGGTCCCTCCCTCCCTTACTCCTCCACAATAAGATGGTGGAGAGAATTGGTGGGGTTAAAATGAAAAAAATTGTGGGTTGGCATAAAGATTAGTAAGTAAAGCAAAGGCCACTCACAAAAGCAAAGCAAAACAAGGAATTAATTCCACAATTTCAATCAGCAGGCAAATATTCAGTTATCCTCAGAAAGCAGGACTACATCTTGCAGAAGGGTGACAGGATGACAAACACCCTCTAAATATTCCCCACTTCCTTCTTCTTCCCCTAGTTTTATATGCTGAGCATGATGCCATGTGGTTTGGGATACCCCTGTGGTCATTTGGGGTCCCTTGTCACAGATGTGCTCCCTCTCAACTTCTTGTGCACCCTCGTCCCCTTCAATGGGGCTGTACAAAAAGCAGGAAAGGCCTTGATACTTTGCAAGCACTACTTTGCAGTAACAAATCCACCTCTGTGTTATCAAGGCCTTTTTTATCAGAAGCACAAAAGACAGCCCCATACTAACTACTGTGAAGAAAATTAACTTTATCCCAGCCCAAATTTGCCCACTAAGTTTTCTAATGATGCTGTTACACTGACTGAGGAAAAATATTGATATAAGAAATATTTTACGACAAGCAACCTCTCACTTTCATTGATATCACTAACAAAGATTGTTCTGGTAAAACAGATGAATGTCAAACCAGCGATAGTTACACAAAAAAGTGAACTCTACTAATGTCGCTGGCTGGGATACGGGGTGTACCCAGGAGCTGCATCAAAGCCGGATAGCACAACTCTGAGGGGGGCTGGTCAGCCCAAGCTTTAGCAGCGCCTCCAGCCTGTGCCTTAGCAAGCCCTTAGTGATATTCAGCTTTAGTGATTCTCAGCTCATGAGTGATTTCAGCTCTCGAGCTTGCTAGGCTCGGCTGGGGCATGCAGCAGGCATTCGGAAGACCAGGAAAGAGAGGAGAGCGCTGTATGAGGTTCCAAGATGATGTCTTTATTGGTCTTCTTTGTAGCTCTTCCACGAAGCGTCTCAAAGGGTCTCAGGGACAGCGGCTCTGGTGAGCCGTGCAGAGACAGGCGTTTATATAGGGCAAGGGAGGATTGAGAATTGTCCAGTGGTAAGGGTTAAAGGAAAGTGACCTATAGCCTTACAGAGAGATAAACAAGGGTCTGAGAGCGGGAGAGAGGGGCTCCTATTGTCCGGTCATCCTGACTCAGCATCCTGCCTGTCTTAGGCCTCTGAATGCCAAGGCAGGTTTGCAGGGCCTGTGCCTGCTACACTCTACTGATCTGGAAAAGGTATAAAGGCCATCTTTTAAATAAAGTGGAAATAAAAAATAAAACTGAACTTGATTCCAAATACTATGAATTACAGGGTAGTTCCAGGATTGTAACTGCTCCTTTACTTTCTAGAAAGGGATAAAGAAAGTTTTTTTCATAATTTCTTCCAAACTGAGAAAGGCTCCCTCACATCTGCCACTTATGGCCTGGAGAAAAATGTTGGGGATGAAGGAGCCTGAGGCAGAAGCAGCAGATTAGGGAGTTTCTGTCTCACTACATCTTCCTCCCAACATGTACACATTTGCAGGGAGAAGAAACATAGTCTGCATCTAAGATATTTTACATTTCACTGTAGGAATATTTCAGATTCCTCTGGCTTGAACATAGCAAAAATATTTCCTGACTAGTCCAGGATTTTGGTCCTGAGATATCTGAGAAGCAGCCTGTATACTTAAGGCCAACTCACATACTGTCTTACCATTTGAAGCTGATTCTTTTGTAAGTACAATTTTATAACAAAGTAATAACTTCAGCACTGAAATATCAAGGAAATCCGTAAGTATATTTTAGATCATTAAAGCAGTTATTTAGAGTTTTGATTGCCATAGATAGGACTCATTTCTGCAATCTGAGAGGGACTGGAACAGAGACTTAAAAATCAGGTTTTAGGAGAAGAAAATTTAGTGAGTGGATGCCCATTAGAAATATTTTTTAAATCTCATTTGTGAAAAAAACCCCTGCAGTTTGTTGATTTTTCGACAATAGAATAACATTCACCGCTTTTACCTGTTTTTATACCAAATGTGACTGGACATTACTGAGGAAGGGGTCTAAAAGCAATATACCATTCAGTTGTTTGAATCTGAAATAAGTGGACAGAGCGAAATATTTGCCTCATGAGCATCAACTAACCATCTTTGAAAAAAAGGTGAAGCATGAAGCACCTTCATGGATGAATCTTATCACTGGATTGATTAATAGATATTCTTGGCCTTCAATTTTAATGGGGGACTTTTCCTTCAAATCCTCTTGAGATCCTCCTCTTTCTAAACAGCACAGAAGTTCATGTAAATTCTGCATCTGATTAAAATGGGTCTGGGGGATTTCTAGGCACTGTATCTTAACTTTTGGTTTTGAGGTGCTACTTAAAACACTCTTCCTCAGATCCTGTTATTCATGTCTGTATTAGAGCACATGAAGAAATGATAATCCCCTCTTTCTAGCTCATTTAATCACTTCTAGTGTAAGAGATAATAATGACAGAAAAACTTACATGATTCTGAAGAGAAAGCGAAAAAGAGAGAAGAAACGTGACTGCCAGGTGCAATGTTTGTGTCTTAATCACTACTAACACATTGAAAAACTATGAAATAAATGAATCTTTACAAGGTGTAGATGTGACTGAAAATTTAATAGGACCACTTACACTAAGAACTTACCTAAAACATAGTCGAAGCAATAATTAGACTGCTTAGGCTTTGCTCTCAACCCCAAACAGTATGCATTATCTAAATGTCGTTTGAATTTAGAAAGTACAGTAATTCTAGCTGCCTTACCAAATCTATTAAAATGTTCTCACTTGTAAACAAAATATAGCAAAAATAATATGTGTTGAGTAAAATGAAATTCACATGACGGCAGAACGCCCTCTGTCCTCCATGAAAAACCAAATCATATCATTCTAATGAAATGTTCATTCTAGACCATATTCAGGATTTTAAAAGTACTTCTGTTTCTACTCTATATTTACAATGTCATGAGCCTGTCTGTGCAGTCATTTTACCTTTGAATTAGTTGTATGTATGAGAGCTCATTGAAGGGAGTCAAGGTTGCAACATTATTAAAAAAAAAATAAAAAGGTTAACTTGGTTAAGACCTAAAAATAGGAAAGAAATAAAGAAAAGCAAAACCAAGTATATGTGTCTTACCCAGCAGACATAAATTTTAGAGAAACAAACAAGAAGTCTAGGAGAATTGATTTAAAAAATCCCAAATGTCAAACGGCAAATCTGAAAATAAGAAAAAAAAATCCTGCAGCACTCTTTCACCCTGCCCCTTGCTATCCGCTGTTCTCTGCGTACAACTTTGGCAATGTGAGGAAAAAAACCTGAAGGTCTAGGGCTATAAGTTTTAGCAATATTAGAAATAACTGCTATTTAAAAAGTCAATAAACAGAAAATAAAAATAAATAAAAATACTCTTGTTATATTTGGATATGGTCCCTAGGCAGACATTCTTTAAATGAAAAAAGCGCCACCAGCTACAGAGAAGCTTTTCCTCTCTTTGGCTGAGATTTCCATGCGAGCTCATCACATTCCAGACACTTTTCCCTAAGCATATTTCAATTCCTTGATTCTTCTTCCACTTCATAATTATTGTCGTTTATATTTCAGTGGGATAAATCCATGAGTAGGCATTTGCTAAGAGAGTTTGCTGGAAGCGTAAATTGAGTAGGCATTTAAATAAAGCTTGAATAGCAAAATATCTTAAAGAGAAAAACTGAATGCTCCTGAGAACTAAAGTAACAGGGGCAGAACAATATGCAATGGTACAATGAAAACAGTGCATTTAGTTCTTGCTGTGCTTTTGCTCTAAAGGAAAAAAATAAATACGCTAGTTGGAACCACAAGACAAAGTGGAACATCTGATCTTAGAGCAACCAATGTAGAGGAAGTAAATACATAGCACATGAGGGTTTTCAGCTACAAATAGCAAGGTGTCAATGAAATTATGTTTGCTATTACAAAGACCCATTACCATTATCCTGTGAAATATTGTTTTGTTCAACTGTATTTGAGAATGATATATTTACACTTCAAAAGATGTCAACCATAGAACTAAGAAAGACACAGAGAATGGCTTTTCTCTGTTTTGGCTAGGAACTGGCGAGAATTGGCAGTTTTAAACAACAAAAATAAAGACTGAAAGAAAATACAAAACTCTCTCAAGAGAGGGGTAGGAGCTAAAATCACATGGAAGGAGAAGCGCTACTTAGTATGAAGTATAAGTGACTTTGTATAAGGACTTAAAGAATGCAGTTACCAGTCTCAAAACATTGCCCTAAAGAAGGAAGTTCTCATAAGATAAACCACAAAAAAAGCAACTTAAGGACAAATGGCACAGCATGAAGGAGCTAATTCCAGGCCTAACAGATGTGAAGGTTTGATTAGCACCTGGATAAAACTTCTCATGATGGCAAGCTGTGGGAAAGGAAACAAGTGCTTATACACACCATATCAAGTTATGTGAACAAAATCTATGCCCCGTGGATAACCATGACTTGGACTGTAAATGTGGCACCTCCAAAAGAATGATTCTGGGACCCCCACCACCAAGAAGACCAGGGTTAAGAAGGACCAGCAGGATGCCATGGGGATCCATCTTATGGTGATATCGTTCTACTTAATCCATTTCTGTCTCTTGTTTTCCTTCTGCTCGTTTCTTGTTTCTTTCTGCCTTTTTGTCTACCTTATTAACTGCGAACTTAAATTTAACATTAAATAAAATCTGTACTATTGACTTAGGCATATGGTCTTGTTTGCACCTTAATGCAGGCAGAGGCATCTCTTAATAAACAGATCATAATGGTGTGAGGAAATGAAAAGAATCTGAGACTGGAAACAGGAAGCAGTTTCCTATAGGAGGGCAACCTTCTAACTCGAATCTCCATCCTATGTTCTTTGCTCGGGCACTTAACATAATACAGAGCTGGTTCATGTCTGTTGTGCAAGGGAGGCTGCATGTGACTGTTTTATATTTGCCCTGCTTTGTGACTTGTTTCTTCTTACTCTGCATCAGTTTATGTGATAAAGTAGACAAGTGCATCCCCATTAGCAGGAATCACTCTCAGGTGTAGTGAATTTCAGACCAGCAATTTAATCTGCTGCTTCTTTTTTAGCATCTTTAGACCTAAATACCTCTGAAAATCTTCCTCCTACAGCTTCAGTGTAGTTTCACCTGTTTTACAAAGTTGTATCTGTACTTAACATCTTCTATTTTTTTTTAATGTGAAGTTATATAGTGTTCTAGTAGCAGTCTAGCACAAATTAGACCAAAGGATTAATGAAATTTTTATACAGTTGTGTTATCAATTGTGCATTTATTACACTTCTGTGCAACACTAGCTAAAACAAATCTGTTTAATTTGGACTATCTAATCCTTAAGCCTATCTATCAAACTTATACCTTCCCAGGTTCTGTGTGAAAAATAAGTGATGAATTTAAGGATCATTTGACTCTGGCATGTGACACAAAATTGAGGATGTTGGTATTTTCTGCAGAGTATAGCATCCATATTAAAAACATAGTCAAGGACAAAGTTATAAAAGTTTTTCTCAGGAGGGAGCACTCTGGAATGAGTGTTTCCTCTAAAAAAAGGTTCTGACAATCCCTTTCTGCTAATGAGAGATTAATACAAGTGGATGAAAGCAAAAAAAAACCCCAAACAGTTTATCAGTTTATTGACAAACAGAGTGCCCACACAGCATGGAAAAAAAAAAAAAAAGGCACAGATGCTAGATATTGAATTGTCCAACCTTACACACCCACACTGGAACCAAAGAACCCAAAATGTCAGGGAAAGAAAAAAAAAGCCTTCCACAGAGCAGAAGTTGAAGTTGATGGAGTTGCTGTCCTTTTTTTTTTTGCTAGGTTGGCTTTTCCGAAGTCTGGGATTGAGATGGAGTGGCTCCTCAAGTTCCTGCTGGCCCCTGACTGATTTGCCTCCCGTCAATTGTTCTCTCTGTTCTTGGACCAAAATCAAACCACTTCAAGTAAACCATAAGGCTACCAAAGGATTGCTGCCACAGTGTCCAAGGCTAGGGAAAGGGAAAAAAGCCTTGCCTAAGCTAATGAAAACTAAGCTAGCTTAGCAAAGGAAAAGAGTACAGTCTGCCAGCATCCGGACCCCTGGGGGTGAGACTTTTGAAAAAGCCCACCGAAGATCCCCAAAGCTCCCTCCTTCTCCCAGACCCGCTAATATTTTGAATGGCAAGCGGTCATCATATTCCAGCATAACACAAATTATCCATGTGGAATTTGTGCTTTCTGGTTTGCTTTTGAGATTGCAGTTGTGATATCTTACCAAACTTATTAAAAAGAAAGTTCTCAAAAAATAACTTCAATAGAATAAGAAGGAAAAGAACTTACACTGTTTCAGTATCCTGTCTCTTGTGCCTTGTTCAAAATTTTGAGTTCAGGGCTCTAATAAAGAGAATACAAGGACAAGCTTAGCAGAGTGCTTTGGGGGGGTAAATGGTTGCAATCCTTATACTCTTGCCTTTCATCAAAGCCGAGACTGAAGAGTACTTGAATTCACATGTTTACTTATTGCCACTCAAAAGTAGCACACTTTTCTGATCATAAAAAATGTAAGAACATCAAGAATTGTTATGCTAGTCTGTGGGAAAAATAGCATGTGAGTGACTAGATAACTTCTGTTTGAAAACATATCCTTTAGTGCCACTGGAACACAAAAGGCTTGTTTTTCTTCAGCAAACACATCCTTCCAACACAACAGTCAAACGTGGGGCAACAGGAAATGAGAAATGTAGCCAGTTAGCCCAGATGAAATTGGAATTTTGCAATCACAAATATAAAGGTAAACTTTATTTTCAAAGGCAAGTGGGAGGAAATGGAGTGCTACTCACAAATCCTGCTGTTATGCGCTGTAGATCCCCGAGCATCTATTTAATCCACATAACTTTACATCTAAGTATTGCTTTTGGAGTTTGAGCCAAAATCCAGGGAAAGATCTGATTGCAGGCCTGCAGTAAAGTGTCTAAATGTATAAATTTGTGTGGCTTTTAGAATTGTTGAAGAGTTGCCATTTCCATTTATTGTGGAGGTGTTTTTGAAGTGATTAGAACTCATAAAATTTGGGCTGATTAATTGCCTGCCTTCACATCAGGTTTCATGGCTAATTTTGGAAACCTAATTTGACCAAATGGTGCTTCTAGTAAAAAAAAGTATCAAACCTAAAAGCAACCATCACTGTACCTTTTGATCTTCAGTCACTAAAGCATGATCATGGTCAGTAAGTGGCATCAAGTTAATAATGGCGTGATAATTTACAAATGGAATACAGTTAAATTGTTTGTGTTTTGGCACTGTTGTGTGATGAAAACAAGTGCAACACCAAAGATCACTCATTCTCTTTGCTGTTGCCCATGTAACACCAATATTTAATTTCAGACTTGCCTTAAAGATAACTCAGAAAATATTTGGGTTAACTGGTGAAAGCAAAAAAGGTTTAGCTGTTGCGTGGTGTGTGTATTTTTTTAATGCTAGGATTAGAGGAATGTAAAAGTTGTTGAAGCAATAACTTTTGTAGGTAGATGTTTCCAAGGTGGAGAAGGTTGCAGCAGATTTACAGATAAAGGTGGCTGAAGGAAGATATTTTTCTGATGAAGATACGTACCTTCTCTTGTGGTCCTCATTACTCCTTTTGCTTCTAGAGAAGGAAGAGTTAGGTACACTGGGAAAAGGGAAGGAGCAACAGAATAGCAAAACAGATTTTGCACTGTGTCAGGTAGAAGTGCACACCAACAGTGGCATTTTGTCTATATATTCTTGGCAAGAAAAGAATGACTTTAATTATTCCAATATTTAATTATTCTAATATCATTCAGTTATGTAGAAGGTCAAGATAATACAGAAAAAAGACTCTTTTTTTTCTGTTAATACAGAAAAAATGAGTGAGGACAAGAAACACCAGCTTACGCTCCTGAACTACCCTGTATCATTCATAAGTGGCAAACTGCAGTTATGTCTACTTTTTCTTTTCACGCAGTACAAAGTCCTCATGCAATACAAGTCCTTATAGAAGCATCTACTTAAAAGTTTTTGATGAGAACCATTATTTTATATTGTTCCACATCTTTATGTCAGTTATAATGGTCAGGCAAAAGGATCAAGAAATATATGAACTGCAAAATGGAAATGACAGTCTTGAGACATAGAGATTTTCTTCTCTGTGCTGATTTTGTATCTTTATTCCTCTGCAACCTTAAAACAGAGTTAGTCCATAAAAGTTTATTTGGTACACAGAAGGTTGCTCTTTGGCTGCAAAATATTCCAAATAAAGATCAACAGAAAACTCCCTACCTGGGTTAACTTTCTACTAATGTATCTAACAGATTCTCAGTTGTTCTGTCTAATGTCCACACATATACTCATCTGTAATATTTCCTTTCAGTTTTTCAACAATTGAAGAAAAAGCCAATAATTGGAGAGCTAGAAGGGCAAAGTTTGTTATGTTCTGAGATCAAGAAAATGTCTTTAAAGATTTGAGGGCTTTATCTGGTTCTACTTTCTTTTTTTCATTCCATGAATCCAATAACATAGAGTGGTAAAGATTATTCTGATTTCACCTTGGAGTGACATAACAAATTAGGGTTGCAAATGAGCGTGGGTTTGTTTGGCATTTTTTGTTGGGATTTTTAAGTCAAAATCACCTCTAATGCTGTAAACAATGTGACAAATTCAAACTAGGAGTGAGCTTCTTGCACACACATCTCATGTATGCTTCCTTAAAAATACAGGCAGTCCATGTAGACGAGAGCATTAACTAGCTGTTCCAGGAAGCTGACTAGTGGAGAGGAGCTGACTATGTTTATGGAGTCAGGCAGACATTTTCTTAACAGTGTACTGCATCACTTTAATGGCCAAAAAAGAACAAGAACTTGAGTGGTGAAAATGGCATGAGGCTTTATTTCCACTAATTCACATATTTTTAGAGTGGGACAAAGACAATTACTTCTGACACACCAAGATCAGAATTACAGTTACATTTTTCTACCGTACATGTACTATTATTATTATTACTATTTTCTTATGGCAAAAGCTTCTCTAATGCCTCTAAAATGTAATATCAGTTGTAGTGCTAAATTCCACAGTTAAATAGTAACTCATACATTCCACTGCAGGTATCTTCTTTTAGTTACCAGAGGGCCTTACAGTAACCCCATTTGTTATGGTCTGGGAAGTAGGAACACTGAGGAATAAAGAGGCAGACATATTTACCCATGTGCATTTGCTTTGGTTATATTTCTAATAGGCTCAATTGCTTAAGGAACCTTCTCTTTCCGTCTAAACCTTCGTCACACTCAAATCGAATTTTGATGCCCTTTTGCTCAGCTAAGAGGCAGAGTGATTGATCTGGGTTTGGGAGCAAAGGACTGCTGAAAATGCTTTCCCTCTAGTAATTTCTGTGGTAGCTTATAGCCTTGGTGTTTTCCCTTCAAGAACTGAAGGACAGGAAAAGGAAAGGACAATGGTCCCAGATGTATTTTCAAACTGCAACCTTTCTTGTCTCATCTGGGTTCTGCAGCTTTGTGGTATGGTGATAGATGAGATCTGCCACTCCTGTGTAAAGTCTGAGAAAATCAGCTGTTTGTGAAGTCTCATATATCTGCTATAGCACTGTAGATGGCCTGAGAGAGGCTCTTGCTTTTGGAGCAGCAATATGCCACTCTTTGCTCACTACTTTGCAGTGGCAAGACCAGCATCAGTCAAAGGATTTTATCTTCAGTCATGTTACTTCTCCCCAAACAGCAGAGGCCGTTTTCACCAAAGTTTCTTTGTTCCTTCAGTTAATTTTTACTTCTTTGACTTTAGAAGAGCATATACAGAGAAAGACCTCTCAAACCTATGAAATAGCTCTATTTTTTTAGATTCTTCCTCAAATTTTATTCCTCAATTAAAATGACAGGAGTCTTAGTCAATACCCTGTTATTTTTATAGAACATAAAACTAGGTAGGTGCTTTTTACACCGTTAAATTGCATTATTTTCCCTGAAGGAATTGCAGCTTTGATACAGAAATATGATTGATATTTCTTCTATTAATCAATAAAACTAAATATATTTCTAACCCAGGTAGGAAGAATTGAGAATACAGTGTTGCTTGGTACTTTTATTTCTTTTCTTTGCTCTCATGTAGATGACCCTTGTTCATATTATGTTAAATATAAGATTAAAAGCTCATTGAGGCAAACATTGCATCTCTGCCTCAGTGAGGAACTTGGAAGCCTAGTGACTACTCCTGTAATAAATCAACCAATAAAACAGAATCAGGATTTTATGGTCTAAGGATTCTTACATGAAGCAAATAAAGAAACAAAACAAAAAAAACCCTCCAACCAAAACCAACAAAAACAAGAAGAAAACCCCAACCAAAATCCAAAACAAAACCACAAAAAAAACCCCAAAACCCCAAGGAAACAAAACCCAAAAAATCAAAAATCAACGAACCAACCAACCAACAAACAAACAAACAAAAAGCTAGATCAAGACCAAACAAACAAAGAAATCAGCCAACCAACCATTCACCCAACGGAAAAAAACCCCAACCAACTAACCAAAACTCCAACAAAAACCAACTAACCAAATTTAGCAGTTTGGCTTATCCAATGAGTTGAGGTAGAGAGACACCAGCCATATGAAATATTAGTCCTGAAGATACTGTACTCTAAAGAGACAAAAATGGGGAAGATTTTATTTATTGTCCTTCTGTCATTGTTTAAATGCTTATCTGTTTTTTTAAAATACTTACCTGGTCTTTATGTTCTGGTTTTGCTTTTGGATTTTTTTACCCTGTTGAATAATCCACTCCTAAAGAATGTGAAAGAGTAAAGTGTGAATAATAAAAAAGCATACTCATACTTCGGGTTTTGAGATGCAAGCCAGTCAGGAAACAGTCTTCATAGTCATTGAAATGACACATGTGTTTAAAAAAACAAAAAAGAAAAAATAAGTGTTGGTGTCATACTTGCTGGAATAGTTCAGTTTTCTGTTTGGTAATAATGTCAGTGAGCAAGTATCCCATCATAGACATACATGGGTATGTGCAAACCTGTCCAGTTCATCTTTAATTGAAACTCTGAAATAATCCATTTGGCACTGAGAGGCTTTGCTAAACTCCCAGTCTGACTCTCAAATTAGCACAGCTCACCCTGCTGTACTTAGCTGCTTGCATACAAACTAGGTGATCAATTTCCCTTTTATTGTAGTGCTTAAAAATGTGTTGTCCTGCTTCATTGTACTCTTGTTTTTAGTCTTTCATGAATAATTAACAATCAAAAAGGAAAGGTAGTTGGTTTTTTAAAGTAACTTCCCCATTAATCATCTGTGATTAGCGGCAAAATCTCCAGGACTACTATCGTTCTTTGAAGTTCTTCTTAGTATCATTTGGCCAGTTCTTGCCTGCTGACTATGCCAGTGACAGAACTGACATGGCCATTTAAAAGAAAACTACTTGATCTGCTTGTCCTGAGCTTTCATTCTCAGAGTGCTGTACTGGTCCTGCACTTTCATTCACACACAGAAGCAGACAAAGAATCTCACTGGATTACAGATATTTAACATACAAGAAACTACACAGAAGATTATAATACAGTTCTCATTCTACTTTATACATTAGAGTTGTTGTACAATTATTACTATGTGACCCCCACAACATCCTTGCAAGACAGGTAATTATTAGTTATTATGCCAGTTTCACACCCATTAAAAGTCAGACATGAAAATCCCTGATTCTGCAGTGTTCTTAGCAACAGCAACTGAACTACAGAGGAGATTAAGGAAATGTGTCACTTTTGGGAAACCCTTAATAGTTGATCAGATTTTTACTCAAGTGATTATTACATGGCTATATTTATTAAAGAAATATTCAATATCCTGAATCTCTTGCTAAAAGCAATAGGGTGTCTGCAATTGCTCAGCATGGGTGCTGTCTCTATTGGATATGACAATATGTCCCTATTGGACATGAGCAAGCCTCTCTTGAACATCCTAATACATCTGGACTTGATGTTAAAATGAGAATTTTTAAGTTTCTGTCACTATTTCAGTTTATTCATGGAGCTGTGTCACCCACTCCAAAACACTTCCTTAAACCTCTTCTCTGCACTTCTCAGTATAAACAGCAGATCTGAGAAGCAAAGGTCTATAATTCTTGTTCAACAAGGCAAGGGCTAGTTGAGCACTCGCCAACCCCAAGTACAGCTGGTGTAAGTCAACCATCCTCCTCCACAAACAAACGACAGCCCAGGGCCCATTTTCCCATGGGAGATCTCTCCCATGGGATAGCAAGGTGCAGTGAGGATCTCCCCTTGAGTAGGGACACCTCTCAAGGTTACCCCTCAAGGCTGAGAGATCCCTTGTTGTAACAGATCCTTGGTAAGTGACCAATAGGATCCTAAACTTTGAAACCTGCCTAAGTGATATAAAGGATTGATTGCACCCAGGTCATCATTCACACATGGACCAAGTCTGGGACTGAGTCTGGATGCAGCTGCATATGAGCTCCCCTCATGAAAGAAGTTTAGGAAGAAACTGAGTCCTTTCTGAACCTCTGACTCAACAGCAGGGTCTCTGATAGCTCTGCCTGACCCTGTCCTTTATGCAGTAAACACTTAGGAGCTCCTTGCAATCATTTCTGATTCAACAACTCTCACATTTACTGTGAAACTTTGGTAAATCACTGGTTTAGGCCAGTTAATATGTTACTGTTTCTCTCACATTACAAGTTAAAAAATGCACCAAGATGGGGTGAATTGATGGAGTGCATCTGTACATTTGTGTTTCAGTCATGTCTGGAAATACAGGCAGGTTGGTGCACACTCTCCAGAGTCTTTACAGTGAAAATTCCACACTGCAGGAAGGATTCCCCAAAATACTGCTTCTAGCTTATAAAAAATTGTACCTGTCATACTTAAGAAGGGATAGAAAATCTAAGCAGTCAATACAGCAATCAACAGCCTGACCCAAAGCTTTTGGTCAAAGAAGACTTTTATTTTATTTTATATTTTTTTTTATTCTACCTCCTGTCCTGATCTAACATTACTTTTGTTCCCCAGCCTGGTCTTACAAGATCAAACAGGTTTAAGTCCTATTTTAGCTACACTCTTTTCAATAAAATTAGTCTTTTGAAAGCCTAATTATATACAATTTTTTTTTTTTAAATAAATGAAAATATTTTTATACTTAATTTTACTATGTTTATTTTTATATTTTATATTTATTATGACAAGGGCCTAAATGTCCTGAAATGTTTGAGTAGCGTACAAAAATAAATGACACCTCCATGAATAGTTTCTTGCACCGACACAGATATATACACATATACTTTGCAAAGACTAAAGAAACTGTCAACCAATAAAAAGACAGCAAGGAATAAAGAAGGCACAATGCTATTCACCCAGTTTGAATTTGGCCTGAATACAGAAACTGCCTTATTTTTTAGGGAAAAACCTTAAAGGTTTTTTTACTTTTTTGTTCCAAATTATATCTATTCCAGGAACTTCTTCTGCAAAAGGCAGTCAGCCCACAGACCAACCCAGTAAAGAGCAATTGGCAGCTAGATGAAGTTGACACAAAGGGCATATTTTGGTTTTTTTTAGAATCTATTTTTGAAAAGGCATTTTCGTGAACAGCAACCTGGCATTTTTAATAACTTAAATGTGAAATAGAATTATTATATTTAGGGTATGTTTGCCGAAGTTATATTTTCAAAGTGCTAGCATTGTCCATAATAAGTATGGTAGAGACATATAAAGAAGCTCCTAGTGCAAAAGAAAATCTAAAAAATATGCTATACACTTGCTGACAAATAGCATATTATCATAGAGACATATTCCTCCTCTCTCATGTAAACATATATCTTTCAAATCAGTAGTAGCTATTAGAATTTTGAGGTGTTGATTGGTGTTATTTCACTTTGTTTTAGCAGATAAATTATTTTACTTTTTTGATGTGGTCTATAATGCATTCAGTTGCTCAGCACTGAAGCCAAATATATGGATTTAAAGGCTAAGTTTTTAGCCTTTTTTTCTATTAATGGAGTTTTTAATGAGGAAGCCTTAATCTAAGAAAATATTTGTTAAGGAAGGCACAACTTGCACTTGCCAGTGTGATACATGCTATTTTTCTATTAACCTTGCAGAAGAAAGTTAAGCAACAAAACCTATAAAGGACTTTCATACTTACATTGTAGTTACATGTCCCTGCCAAAGGGGAACTGAAATGAAGATACCTTGGCTCCAGAGCGCAGTTGGGTGAACATCTGAGTCCATAGTAGTTTTTCTGAGAAGCAGATCCATTGAAATCTCATTTCCTTAGGTGCTGTGCTGAACACAGATTTGTGACCATCCTTGTGTTGTTCTCAAGAAGGAAAATGACTGGATAACCAAGCAAACACTCTGCTCTTCTGCGTCTGTCACTACATGTGGGTCAGTCACATTGCCAAGATATCCCAGATGCCTCTGTTTTCTCTTTTCCACTACAATACATCCAGTGCAGTTGAAAGGGACAACTTACTACACAGGTACAATTACCTGACGTGAATAAATAATAGGTGCAGCCACTAGGAGATTTGGATCTATTAATTTTTCAGACACTTAAGAAAGCACTTAAGCACAGACAGAAGAGGGCTTTATTGCAAAAAAAATTACAATACAAAAAGGTTAGGCAAAATTCTCTCTGGTGACTGACTAGATTCATACTCACATTTCCCTGGAGGAATAGATGTGTCAACCTAGAGGCAAATCTGGTCTTTCTGCTGGAGAAAGAGTTGACCACATCTTACGTATTTGCTAAAATATCCAGTTTACATTCAGAAAAGCAGTCGTTTCAATACTCAAATGTTTACCCTTGTAGACAACTTCAGTCTGGAACAAAATTTTTTTTGGGCATCTCCTATATTAATTCTTCTTCAGGAGTCTGTTTTATTCCACAGTAACATATTGTACTTACATACTAGCAGGACAAAAATAGATTGGAGGAAAAATAGAGCAGCCATCCTTTAAACTCATTAGAATGAAGCAGTGAACATTTTTAGTGTGATCTCTGTTGACCCAAATCCATAAAATCTCCATCTTATTTAAACTAAAAATAATTTATGCATGGTTTTCCTCATAGCATGTCTGTTTTCATCTCATGCCACCAAGGACTAAGCTAGTGAGGTTTGAAAACTTATTTGTCTGCATCAAGTGACTTTGATATCTGAATGCTGACCAGTGCTGATACATGTGAAACAAACTTTGTGTTTATAGCAAATGGCAGTACCAATGACAGCTCCCTGTCCCATCAACAACCTCAAGTGCTACAAGAAGCAGAGAAGTTTCTTGGATGTAAGACATCAAAACTGTCATTCTCTTTCTGGATTCCCTCAAAATACAGAATATTCTGAACTACCTAGATTTCACTGAGCATCTCAGCAAACTGTATTTGAAGAAACCTTAGATTGTTAGGTCTTTAGACACCACTTCTTATATAGCTGACTCTTCCTTGGTTTTTGAAGAGCATTCTACTGTGAAAGGTTGTAGGAAGAGAAAACCAGACCACAGTTAAATTAAGAGCTACAGTCCCTACTGTTACAAAATATTCATACCTTCAAAAAGTGATGATGGTTGTACAAAAAGAAAGATGCGGAAAATGTGAGAAATGAGTAGTCTAAAGTCATATAGACATAGAATGGTTTGAATTGGAAGGGACCTCAAACATCATCCAGATCTAACCCCCCTGACAGAGATAGGGACATCTTACCCTAGAACAAGTCACTCAGAACCACATCCAGCCTGGTCTTGAATACTCCAGGGCAGGAACCTACAGTTTCTCTGGGGAAAAACTCTTTCAGTGCCTCCCCATCCTCAGAAAGTAAATAATTTCTTCTATGATCTTATCTAAACCTATTCTCCTTCAGCTTAAGGCCATCTACCCATGTCTTACCACTACATGCCCTTCTGAAAAGTCTTTTTCCAGCCAACAAGATATGATGGCATTCTTCAGGTATTGTATTATGCTATAAGGTTTCCTCAGCACCTTCTCTTCCCCAGTCCTAGCAGCTCCAGCTCTCTCAGTCTGTCTTCAGAGAAGAAGAATGAAGAACTAAGATCTTAAAAAGGTATTTCACTATTTGTGATATTGAAGAAATGGTGAATTCAGCTTTACCTGCCAAGCTGCCAATGTTTTCATTGACTTGGAATACTTCCTGAAACAACTTCAGTATGGCAAATAGTTTTTTTCCTAGAAGTTACATAGCAATTGGTGGAAAATTGATTTGTGGTATAAACTGGAAATGTCATATCTCTAATTTTCATTTGTCTACACCATTGAATTTATCATCTTCTGATACTTTATAGGTATGCGTAAGTATCTGCATCTCGCAAGTCTTTTTCAATACATATTCATGTTTTCTTTTCTTTTTGGCTTCAGATTTGTACTTTGTTGTCATAAGCCATATAATGTCATCTACAGCTGAAGTATTTAAAAAATAGTTAAAGAGCAAGAGGCTAATATTTGAATTTGATTTTTTGTTTCTAACCACGGTGCAGAAAGGTTTTCTGGTCCTCATTTCTCTATTTCTTCATTTCTTTCATTTCTATAGAGGTTTTCATTTCTCTATAGAGAAACAAAAAAAAAAAAAAGAAAGACAGGAGAGTCAGGAAATTTTTTTGATTAAGAAAAATGCTGAATATATGTCTGGTCTTTTTTATTCAATCAGAAGTCTTCTCATATGCAGTGTAGGTGGTAAAATGGTCCTAACTTTCCTATTGTTTCTCTGTACAGTATTAACAGTGGTTTGTTGACTGGAGTTCACACAAAGGCATTCATTAGCTGAACTAAGTAGTCACTTTTTTTTTTAACTCCAAAAAGCCTAGAACAATTAATTTCTATTTAATGGTCATGCATCGTTTAAATTTTAGAGTTTGCTAACAACTAATACTTTTTCTCACTGAAGTGGCATTGATCGCAAATTTACACAGTCGCCTAACTGATCCAACATGACAAATGTCACAGACCAGACTTTCAGAGCCATTGCTTTTGCATATGTATAGCAAAATCAATTTAAAAGGCAATCCATACTACAAGTGTAGAGAAGTAGTTATTAACACAGTATTATAAAGAAGTCAATCCCTCCAAGAAGATTTACTGCTGTTGAGTAGAGATATGCAATTTATTTCATTAACTTAAAAGAGGTGCACTGACTTCCTTCCCTTTTTATTCCCACATTACCTCTTTCCTAATCCTGGTTCACAATCATTGCAGTGAATGCCACAAAAGCTAATCGATCCATCTCAGTTTAGGACAGCTGAAACATCCACCAATTGATGTTTCAGCTGTCTTTTTAATAATGTTAAATGGTTGGAAACTGTTGAGTGAAAGATTTTTACTGCTTGCTGCAAGTGAATAGTGTAAACAGTATTGATCTGCTATAAGGGATTTACAGTAGAGAAACATCCAGTACATTATTTAAAGGATAAATATCTATTTGATTTATTCCTAGCTTTTATCCGAACATCTGTAACGTAGCTTTTCCTTCCTTTGCAAAGTTTTCCTTAAAAATACAAATGGCATTCAGGCCTCTGTTTTAGATGGATTTGCTCCTGTTATCACCAGTAAAAGCTGAAATCTTCTCAGGAAGAAAAGGAAATAAAACAGGGGTGGGAGATGTGATGTTCCTGTATGTGATGAAAGTGAGAACTCAGCATCAAGAAGAGGAAGTGAGAAATTATTCAGATCTTCCAAGCTGGAGCCAGATGCCAGAAGGCTAAGCTGCAGATACTAGAAGGCACAACCTGGAATCTTCAAATATGCTACAGGCTTGGTTATGATGATATTAATCAAAAAACTCTGAAAGTGCCACCCCAGAGATCACAAACTTGAAACAATGAGAGCTAAAGGAACCCCAGAGGCTGCAACTGTGACGTGGGAAAAAACCAACATGCCTGGTTTTTCACATATTATATGAAGGACATTTTTTTATTACTTGTTCAATGCTTTCCAGAGAAAGGATGGGGTTTGTTGCTTTCAATACACTGCATTTAATTCCTTTGTTAATATATCTATACAAACAGAAAGGCAGAAAGTGCTGTTAGTGATTATACGGTTAGTTTATAGTATTTTATGCTTTTATTTGGGTTGCATGTACTCTTTGACTGCCCTCATTCATAGAAGTCAGTTCATCAGATATCCTTTTCTTAGCAGTTTTCATTTGTGGACTGCAGAGCAAAGTGCTTTGAATTCCTTTATGGAGACACACAATGATCAGATCTAACTTTAGCTGGTGTGGCAGAAAAAAAATGACAAAGGCTTTTTTTCCTCTCAGAACAAGGCAAAGTGCACCTTAACTCACCTACTGCAGAAGACCAGATCTGTACAAGATTTCAGGGTTAAGTGACTGTAGAAGAGATAAATTCGCATAACTGACTGTTTCACTTGCAGAGGTTAAATAGCCTTTTACTGCAGATGTTTACCAAGGAAAATGCTCCCTAGTGGAAGACTATAAACAGTTAAGATGGATTTTATGAGAATTTTAATTGCTGTTATGCAATTGGTAATGGAAAAGTTTTATTAAATGCCATGTGAAAACCAATCAATGTTTTTGAGAAAAAAAAAGATCTTGGTAGCTCAGTGTTTGGACATATTAGCATTTCAAGCAGGAAAGAGGTACCTTAATTTTTGTTCCCATTCCTTCTATCTGACTTTTAAGAGCAACTTCCTTAAGATGGCTAAGTCACTATTCAACAAGATAAGAGAAACTGCCTTAAAGCAAAAATGCCTGACCCCCATCATCATTTTTTCCTGAATGCAGCTGAAAAATTGCTGTGTGGACCCTTGCCTTTCCCCCTCTTCAGAAGCAACTAAGTAGTTTGAGTACTCCTTTCAGGAAGAATTCAAATAGATTAATTTTTTCACATGATGGTAATTTGCTTTGCACAGGAAAGACCTAAGAGCAATGCTGTAGGATGTTATAGAGTTTTTTTCAAATCTTCTGCTAGAAACTGTTCCATTTTGCATGAAACTATTAAATATTCACCACCTCTCTCACTGGAAGGATAGAGGGAGAGGACATAGCTGCATAACATAATGGCTAGCTCTGAGACCTGGCTTTCTTGCTCCAATGGATACTTCAATTCCCTGCTCCAGTTGGTTCATGAGCTGGGACCCATGTCTTCTTCTTCCCAAGTGAATGTAGTAACAGGCTATCGTGTCACGCTTAGCTTCTCCTCTAGAATAATTATTTACTGGGCCTTGCAAGGTGCAATAACATTTGGTTCATAGAGCACTCACAGCAGAAACACATATTCAGCGCTTCATTGTTGCCTGTCTCTCTAAAGCCAAATAAAGAATTCTGCTGTCATACTCGCCCAGAGAGACAAGGGCAGTACCCCCTTCACCACACATAGAACGCCTTTGTCTGGATGCAGTAATATGCACTCCACATATTTGTATTAATTAACATGTATGAGGACATGGGTGCAATTTCTGTGTAAAACAGGACTGTAAATGCTCAGCACTGCCATTAGGTATGAATGTTCCAGTCACTGGGGCACCTAAGAAATGTAAAAATCTATTGGGGTGCAGCTACATCTGGGTAGGGCTTTTAGCTGGAAGAAAATTCCAGAAGAGATAGTACATATTAGATAAACTTCCTCAAGAAATTATGAGATAAGACACAATGTTTATTGAAATTACATCATCATGGCTTTTTTTGTGGGACAAAAAGACCCATGTTTTAGATACGAAAACATATTGAAACCAAACAATTCAGTGATGCTTCTAAGGTGGACACTTTCTTGGTAGGCAGCACTAATTGCTGCAATAGCTTTTAGGTGTTCTAATGCACTCAAGTGAATCATGCACCACACTGCTTCTGAATGACACAGCCATTTCTGATTCCATTAATATGGAAGATTTCAGCCAAATGCTTTTAAACGATAGCTTCTCTTTATTTGTAATTTCAGACTCTATTGATTTCCTTCTGTTCCCTTCATTATGATTTCAATTGATTACCTTGGCAACTGCAATAACAATGATTGCACTTGACACTGTCTGAGACTCTGGAGATGGTATTTGAATAGGAATGGTATAATTTGGGGGAAAATGGCTACAAGAACCTGCCATTAATGTTACACTTAGACTTTACTTTTATTGACTTCACTCTCTTTCTAACAGGCCCTTGTCAGGGACTCTCTCGCAAATATTGGTTAGTATTTCAGTGACTCCTTGAAGTAAAAAATTCTTATTAACAAAGAGAACACTTTTTGTGCTAGGTGTTTTTTTCCAGCACTATGACACTTCAGGGAAAACATCCCACCCTACATGAGATTTTTGTTCCCTTGCCACAAAAGCTACCAGTTTTTATCAACAATGTTCCTAGCCAAGGGCTTTCTTTTACTTACTGTATTATATCCTCACACAGAGAAGAATTTCAAGTACAAAGGCATTACTTCAGACTAAAAGTTAATATGGGTTTATTCAGTTTCATTGCATCTTATGCCATATAGATGAGAAATTCCACATACCTTTCTCAGGGGAAAAGTGTCTGTTTATATTATGTAGCATTTGAGTTCTTCAGTTTGCACTTTAGCTTTATTCAAGAACTGTGTACAATGTAGTACCGGTATCCTACCTTTGGAAATAATACTATACTGGAGTTCTCTTTTCTTGTTCAAGGTATGTCAGAACTGTATTTATGTCAGTGGAAATAATGCAGATGAGAGATTAAAGCATAAGAGGGACATCCTTCTCTGAAAATTACAAAAAGTAATTCACATTTATGAATACAATTTTAGAAACTATTTCAGTTTCCTGTTTGTCACTGTGTCCAGGACTTTTCATTTCGATTTAATGCCATATAACCAACAATATCTTCTGATTAAAGCTACCTTCTAAAAGTGTCAGTAATTTGGTACTTTATATAATAATAGTATTTCCGCTTCTAAACCTACCATTCCAATTTGTAAAAGAAATAAAGTGACATATCAAAAAAAATGGATCCTTTTCCTTAAAACCTAGGGAATTGGAAGTGATATATAGCAAAGGAGTATATTTAGCAATCTGCCTTTCTGTTATCAGCTGCTCAGTTGCAATGAAGAGCAGTGCTCTTCCTCCTCAGCCACTCCATTATAGGGAAGCTGAATAATTACAATTAGTGACTATTGATATTTGAAGTCACAGGTTAGGAGAGAAGCAGTGGAAGTCAGACATGATAATTTTCTTCAACATGATAGCACCCTTCTGCAATCTGACCAACAGACTCAAGTAGTATGAGAGTCAAGAAAAGGTAATTGTAGAGTAATGAATATTGCATGCTGTCACTATACTTTCTACTGAGAATATTCATCTGCAATTATCCATATCAAAAATGGAAGTGAACTTTTTCTTTTATCCCTTGCCCTGATATGCTTGCTGAGGTAAGAAAACTCTTAGGTATCCCAAGTCAGTCTTTGATCAGACTTTATAGACATGAAATTCAACTATGCAGAAATTTTTAAAAGCGATTCAGCCTGTTCCTTTATCTCTGGTGTCATTCAGGGCAATATAAATTTTACCCTAACTCACATGGAAACAGCTTTAGAAAGTACACTTAAGGAGTTCCTGAAAATTTCTGATTAAATCTCATAGAACAGTTCCAAGTAGAAAATGAGCAGCGTCCTTGTATTGGTCTATATAGCTGGTTTACATGAATCATGAAGAAATGTGAGAAGTTTAATTTCATAAAATGCCATCTTGTCTTCCAACCAATAGCTAGATGTTACCGCCAAGTCAAGAAAAAATGGTGACATCAGTAACTGGAAAGGCAAACTTCAAAATAAGGTAGTTTCTTTGGAGGAAAAGTTTCTTTGGAGGAAAAGAAGGTAAGTTTCTTTGGAGGAAAAGAAGAAAGCATAGTTCAATAGAATATTGTACAAAGTGATATGGTCACCCAATAAGGAAAACCCAAATAATTTGAGAAAATGGATACATTACCCAGAAGTCCTATTTCTGTAAATTCATTCACTTAGGAATCCTGGAGGAATTCTCAGCCACACAGCCTGAGATTTGGTATAGGGTTGATCATAATAATTAGTTTCTAAATAGAAGAGGGAGATAACTAGCTGTAAACCTGTAAGATCCTTGGGAAGAGAAAGAGACATAGATTAAGAAGAACAGAAAGTGAAAGAGAATTTTATGGTAACTCCTTTCATGTGTTGATGTGTCATCTCATTGTTGCTGTCAAGTAAACAATGGAAAGGAATTCACTAAATTGAGGTGCTATAATGAAATGGTGTTAGTGTAGGCCAAAAGTAATTAAACTGCAGTAATGACTATTGGGAGTAATTCAAGCTTAAACTATATAAAAATATTAAATATTAATTATTTGGTGGTATTCAAGTTTCTTTAGGTTCACATAGTCATACTTGTTTTGAATGGTTCTCATCGTTATGCCACCAGAGAAGAACCCTTAATTTTCACTCCATCATTGACCAAGAAACACTGAGATAGCTGAACTTGAACCTACCTTATCAAATGTAGGCAATGCTGACTTAACAGTTTATCAGCAGCCATTGCAGTAATTTGTTTATTTATATTTCTTAGATATTGTTGTGATGTGCAGGAGACTGTTTGCTCCTTGAAGGGCATCTCGCCGAGGGCCCTTTACTACGGAAAAAAATGGATAATAACGAGAGGGGAAAACTTTAAACAAGAAACTTCAGAGACACAAACCAGATTAACATAGGAAACAGTGAAACACCAAGTCTGCCCATTCACAGTTACTGCTGAGGACATGTAAGAGTATAAGAATGTCTATTCCAAAAGAGTTTTCTGATCCTGGATGTGTTTAATTGGGAAATAGAGTGAAAAAAGAGGAGCCAGAAACAAAATATACAGACACTCATGTCCAACAAACCAGAAATGGAGGAAACAACAAGAGACAACCCCATCAATCACGTCAGTTGATGGGCTAGCAGGAAACTGCAGATGCCCTTTGCAGGAAGATCAGCCTGCACCTGATATTACTACAAACCAGAAGAGATCCTGGAGCTTGGGCTAGGAGAAGTATATAGATCCATGAAGGGATATGCAAAGGACAAACAAGGACAAACAGCAAGAGGCAGGCAGAAAAAAGGGGCTGATCACTCTCTTAAAATAGGATAAGTCTGTACTCATTCCTAGCTGGCCCTGCACTTGATCACCACAGTCTGTTCTATCTTCTTGTGTTTTTTGCACATGCATGCTGCAAGGACTAAGTGCTAGCTATAGGCAAGACCTCTGTGTGAGTAAAATTTGGGACCAACCACAGGAGTCAGGCTGAACTTGTAGGAATTCTGACCTGTGGAGCCAGCTACTGGAGTGGTGTTATAATATCAGGAACTGGAGCGAGTTGGAGCCTTTAGCCTCCATTCACTGAAGCAGGAGTGGTATGTACCCTAAAAACCACCTGTGGAGAAATCAACACAACAAGAGTTGACTGAGACACTCAGTGCTGGCAGCTGAAGCAGACTGCTAGTGACAGCCCATGGGTCTTGTGCCAGCTGTGAGTGTCAAGTGGCAGTACTTTCCATAAACCCAGTAAACACATGGGAGGGAAGGGTTTGTGCATGTATTCACTAGCAAACATCAGACTGCACTAGCTAGCCAGGGGCACTTCTGAGTGTGGAGGTGTCTGTGGAACAAGGACGTGAATGCCACGTGTTTCCTACAGAGCACTGAGCTGAACCAGACAGAGGGCAAGGGGCCTATAAAGTGGGTCCAGCATACAGGCAGCGTCAATGGATGAACAGAGGGGATGTGATGACACTTGAAGGACTTGAAAATGTGTATGTGGTTGTAAACTTGGAGAGTATCTTGTGTGCACTGCACTAGTAACATCCTGCCTCTTCCTGCCAAAAAGGGGACTCACCTGTCTTTGCGTTCTCTGTGATTTTTTCTTTGGTGATGTTGAAGGCATCGTCTTGCCTGTGGCAGCCTGTGTGACCTGCCATTTCAGTATTCTGTGTGTGCCTTCTCTGTGAATGTCTGTGTATGTCCCTGGGATATGTGCTCAGCTTCACCTCTGGCTGAAGCACTAAATGGGACAGCAGCAGATGAGTCCCTTGGGCTGGACAGAGCCCCCATGCTCCTGGGAACACCTGTTTGAGCTTTATCAGCCCAGTAGGAGGAAGTCCTTAGCAAGAGCAGCTGGATGGACCCTTAAAAACTAGTAAAAGACCTACCGACTATTTTGAAATTCTCCAGCTCTGTTCATTAACCCACAAGTAATCTTGGTGCCTATCCAAGCATGCTGGGTTTGCCATGTGATTGCTAAACATTTTCAAAATATCTGTATAATTTTTCAAGTATCATGTAGCAGTTGCATTTTTCCACTCTCCAAATGTTGTATGGGTCATAATTATGTCAATGTTTCGCATTGATCAATTTCCATTTTTGGCCAGTCAAGCAAGGACTAATTAATCCAGCTTCCTAGGTAGCATCTGCACAATTTCCCAGTACATACATGGACAGAAGAAACCCAGAAACAGTGGAATCACAGAGCACAAGGTAGGATTACAGAAGACATTGTAGTCCTGTGGCTTCATAACAGTGTCATGACTGACAGTAACAAACCACCAGTTTTGTATGGACTTTGCAATGGCTGAGTTTGCAGATATTGCTGTGTCCAAGCTTTTTCAACTGTCTGATGACAGGCTGGTGTAACTGAAAGCAGTATTTTCCAATGAGTTTTACACAGATAACTCTAATGAGTAGTTATTCAGTGTAAAATGAAAACTACAACTGTAACACAATGATTTAGAGTGGAGAAGCAGCAGCATAAGTGAAGATAAGAGATGCTGGATAAAGGACCACCAAAATGGACAGTGATGGGGAGCAGCCTTGGCACTGAAAAACAGAAAACCTTAAGCAAGTCAGGGATGATCACTAAGAGAGTTGCAGATCTGGAACTGCATATATTAGAAAACTGATATATGGTTTAGCAAAGGAAAAAAAAAGAAATAGATAGTACTTACCAAACATAAAGGCATCATGTGTATAATTCATATATAATGTCAAGCTCCTGAAAAAAGGGAAGGACGTAAAAGGATATTAGCAAACATTAAAAAAATACTCCAAGGGGATCTCAGGAGGGATCAACGCGCATGTCATATTCCTTTCGGCAGAGGACTCCAGATGCTGATGACTCACCGTAACACCTGCTCTGTCACCAGGCACAGGGTTTGGAAAAGGAGACTATACCACCAAGAGAGCAGAAACAAACTAAGGAGTGTGTGTAACAACTTTAACTGATTTATTCTTTCTTGTTCTATTACAGTTAGATGTGTAATGAAGGTTCTGATTTTAAGTTCTACCAATACTACTAATTTCTTTGCTTGATTTACATGCAAGGTGGTTGTCCTTTATACTGGTAAGCGCAACATCAAGACATTAATAAGCTTTATAACAGGAATTAAGTACATTTGGGAACTATTTACAGCTAGCTGTAAATCAAAAACTTCCATTTTCTTCCCTTCTGCCAAGTTATTTATTTCTCCAGTTGTCTCCACTCTTTAATCTCTTTCTTATCTCTGTTCTCCAATTTTTTTTTCCTTCCCCTTTACACTTTTCCAGCTTCTTACTCTCATGTCACTCTGCTTTCTGTAAAGTCCTCTCTCTTCTTCATTTAGCTCCCCTTAAAGTGTTTGCCAGTGCTTCTGCATGACAATTCTGGGTAGAAAGAAGACAATGCCCTTTACAGGACTGCATGACAATTGACTCTGAAGCCTCTAATAAATGAATAGGAACTAATTCCCTTCTTTGAGACTACAGTGACAGGACAGTTGAATTGTCTGCTTGGAAAAATCCTCCAGTCCTCAGTGTTCCCTTTCTTGCTTTGGAAACTTTTGCTGCCTCTTCTGTTCATTTTCTGGGCTGGCCCTTGGTTCCCTTTTTCCAGAATTTTATGGGGATTTCTGTGTTCTTTGACTACCACACAGCATTAAAAAAGCCCCAGATTACCTCAAAAGCTTTAAGAAAAAAATGTGAAGAACTGTTTTAAAGGCTAAAATATTATTTGCCTCAACTGCTAAGTGTTACACCTTTTTGGTACATCTAAGCAGAAAGCAATCTGAAATTCAGAATCAGAAATGTGCTTGCTGCAATAAAGTTTTGCCACAGTTGTTGATACCATCCCTTTCCAGCCCAGATTTCATCAAACTGTTTTCCTGTAATGATTCTCTTGTTTAAGGATCAAAGTCCCTCGTAACTGTGTAGTGTGTTTATACCCCTTTAAGAATGTTAGAGAATGTTAGTACTTGTCTATACAGGTCTGCATAGACGTGTGACACAGTACTGACATAATGATGAAAAGAGTTTATCTAAAACACACACACACACACACACACATACACACACACACACACACTAATTTTTATCACAAATGGAAGCTCCTCACCACTTCCTTTCTTCTAAGTTCTAGTCTGCATTGCATGACTGAAGAAGCAACATTCTGGCTTATACTTTGAGTGGTGCGAGTATGAGATTTAAATCTGTATGTAAGTATAAGCAATACTCATAAAGGTCATGTAGAAACAGATGTAATTCTATGTAGAAATGCACCTTTTAACAAGTATTGACTTTTATGGGAATATTTGAAGGAAATAAAACTTTCAATAATAGTGTACTGTATTGAATTAACGTATCAAGAATTGCCTCTTGAGATATTGCATCAGAACAGTACCATTAATTTCCTAAATGCAATTTTTACCTGACAGTTTAGTCATAATGTATCATTTTCACACACCTGTATGATCAAAAAGATACATATAATACTACAGGTAATATAGGTTTGAGGATTTTTTTAGTAGAAAAGTTTCCAAACTCCGGTAAAAAATGAGCTAACTCAGATAAAATTCTTTTGGTTCAGCCTTATTTTTACTTTATGGCTCTTATCTCTTATTCTCTTTCCAAAGAAGGAAAAATTATTGAATTTCATTCTGATTTGCCAAGTTGCTGACAACAGTGGAGAATATCACTTCTCTGAATAGCAGTCTAACATTTAAAAATAGCCTACAGGTGCGCTTTGTCTACCATTTGGTGTGATGGAGCAAGTACAATATCTAATTATGTTGACTTCTGTACCTTACCAAAAATTGAATATCAAGTTATTTCTTTCCTTTTCATCTAAGTTTTTTCACATTTTTTTTCCTGATGGCAGATTGCAAATAGTGTTAAGTAAAAAAAGTGCTATTTGGTTTTTGGTATAAAATAGTCCAGTAATAAAAAAACCCACTTCTATCATGGCAAAAATAATGAAAAATTCTTTTCTTCATAGAATGAAAAGGTTCTGCTGAAAATGGTAACCATGGCCATTAAAGGGCAGTTCTTGCTCTTAGCTTGTAAGTACTGTAGCTTAAAATGTATTAAAGAAGCTAACGGAATTAGCTGACTATAATTAGGGCTGATAGAAATGGTAGATTGAAATTGGCACAGTAAAGCATCTTATTCAGTTGCACAGTTTTTTAATACCTCCTTCTGTGGTCAGGAGATGTCTAATCAGGTATCTTCATGGGCTATGCTTCATATAATGAATGTCATGAACTTTCTTGTAGTGGTTCCCCTTATAAAATATGTTCAATTATGTAAAAAGCCAGGAATCAAAGAAATTAATCCTAAAATATCAATTTAAGGAGCTTTAAGTACTGAAGAATTATACTTCCCTTTGGTTGCTTGGTTTGGAAAAGCAAAAGTGCTGAGAAGCTGTAACTGTCACCAACTCCTCAGTTTCGTCTTTTCAAAGACAACCTCAGCATTTCATAGTAATTATTCCTCAGATCCATCAGTTATTTCTTCCCCTTTCAACTCCTCATCCCTTGGAGGAAAAAAAGTGCAAAAATATCCTGTCCCCCAACACTCCCTCACCCCTAACCCAAACACAAGAATGGCAAATATGTTTAGCATTCTGCTTTTCTTTAGTTTTGCTTCACCTTACATCACATCTTTTCTAATTCTAAGTTGAACCCTTAGGTACATCTCATTCAGGCACTCTTGCTACTTTGGTTCCTCTTGTTTCCACTCAGCCCTTCCTCTGCAGGAGTTTTGCTAGAGCTTCTGAACCGGTACAACATCCTGCCTTGTCACATATTCTGAAGGGAGTTACTTGGAGAAGACCTCTATTTCCAGTTTTCCTGCAACTGGCCTCAATCCTGTGGCTGAAGCTGTTAGAGTGAAGATACCTGGCTTCCTATTTGTCCTTAATCACCAGCCATAGGTTGCATTTCAGGAGAGGATACCACTCAGTAAAGCTTTTACTTCCATGACTACTGTATTGCCTGAAGCTAGTCACTATATTCTATGTCCTGGGCTTCCAGCTGCAAGTTAGAAAGGAGATGCAGAGTACGTGAACTGACAAAATATGAGACAAAGTGCAGTGCCAAAATGCATTTCAGAATCATGAGGGCATGATAATTTTTCCCACTTTCATTACAGGAATATTGGTTAAGGGGTAGAGTTGACATATATATATATATATATATATAAAAATGATAATTTACGTAATAAGAGTGCAATTGTAGTAAAATATATTGCCTTACTGTAAAGGAAATGGCAACCTAGACTTTTAAATTTGTGTCAAGACAAGGTAGAAGCATATGAGACATCTTATGATACAGTCCCAGGATAACTATTATCAAGTAACAAAAATCATTTGCATTTCCTTCACTTAGGACCATCTTCTTCCCATACTGCCAAAAGTTCAGACCAGTTCCTGACATGCCAGGTCATTTCTGGATATAAAAGAATTTAAAGTAGAATCAAACCTTGAAATTTGTATAGGTATAAGTTTTTTTAGAAAAAAATCTCTCTACAATATTGACTTCTGTAGACAGATCAAGACTATTTCAAGTTTTCTATTTGCAAGCTGGATTATTCAGTGTGAATAAAACTGTCTCAAATTTCTCTGCTTAAGCTCT
Organism: Motacilla alba alba; assembly: GCF_015832195.1. NCBI lineage: Eukaryota > Metazoa > Chordata > Aves > Passeriformes > Motacillidae > Motacilla > Motacilla alba. The sequence goes on along the minus strand of NC_052046.1, from coordinate 59,372,082 downwards.
TAGCAGAAGCACAGATTCATATAGAGAAAATAATCTGAAAATTTACTTCAGCTTTGCCAAATCTTCCTGAAAGTCCAAAATATCTAATTAAAACACAATCTCCTTAAAATATATTTTCTGTTCATCTTTCTGGTTACTGGATTCACTTTTATGAGCAGTAACTGAATTGAAAAATGAACAAAAGAACCCTAGTAAATACTGTACACCTAACAAAGTAGAGCACAGCACAGTTTCTCAGTCTATACTCATGTGGATCTGTTCTTAGGTATGATCTGAAGCAATACGTGTCTGAAAGGTTTTGTTTTCACTTTTGAGAGCAACTAAACAGTCTAAAAAAGTATTGGCAATGCTACAGGCCTTGACTTAGAGACTTAAAATAATACTCCTATATAGGAACCTCTTTCTCATGATGCCTTAACAGACATAAGAAAGTGCTCCATCAATGAATTACACAGAAAAAGAACTTGTTTGTTATTAACCCAGTCTGGAACCGTACCAGCAGTGAGCTCTGAGTTCTGAGGAGAGCACTTCATCTGGATGAGGAACTGGTCATCTGCACATAATTAAGGATAAACTGTTGCAAGTCCAAAAAACAGGGTACTCAAAAGGCTTTTTTTTTTTTCTGTTATCTGATTGGCACCTAGACATATTCAGTAAGAATAGAAACATTTTATGCAATGGAAAGAAACAACTTTTTATATTAAAAAGCATTCTTTAATGTTTTCCTTACAAGCCAAGTATATTTGGTATTTTCCATCTGCTTAAAGTGAGTCAGTCAAGCCAAAAGTTGTCAAAGTAGGTTGTGAGTGAGGAAAAACAGATGCTGAACTCTTTTCAGAGTAATAAATGCATGTTTTACTGGTAAGCTCCTATACACTGTTAAAAAAAATAAAAAAGTAAGTAATAAGATGTTTGGATTACAAAAAGCTTCTCCCACGCAAAACTGAGGTGCCTGCCAGCCACTGCTCTATCTCTCTGCTCCTCATTGAAGAGAGAGTTTGCAACCTTTTACTGGGACAGCAGCGGTAAGTTAGCAGGACTCAGGCATATGCCTGTCCTTCCCATCCTTGAGATACCTAAGAAAATTTGGGCTTAGGCAATTGTTAAGATTCAGACAAGAAATTATCATGGTACTTTACCAAAGTCCCCAAGCTGAGAATGTCTCCCATATCATAAGGTAAATCAAGGACATGATGCAGGCCTTGAGAATCCTAAGAATGACTGTATCTTCTGTGGAAGGGGGTGACATTTGACTGAATGTTGTCTGCTAAGTTACTACTGTCATCAGTAACATGGTAGTCCAGGTGTCAAGCACCGTGGTGTAAGCAAGTGGCATGAACAAGGCTGAGGGCACAAAGCATCATCCAAAAGCTCCTTCTGAGTATGCAGAGACATTGAACAATGCACAGAAAGTCAGCCCTCCACTTTCTAACACAGGAAGGTACGGCGAGGGTCTGACTCCTTAGTCTGCTCTGCATCAATGTCATTACTCAAATCAGTTTAAAATCCCATATGGAATTCTTCCAGCTAAAATATTTTGAATGGACACTAAATGAAGTGGTTTTTTCATCCTAGTTTCCAGGGTTGCCTAATTTAGTTTTTCTTCAATGTACTTTAAAATTTAAATGTATAAAACTTTATTCTTTCCTTCCCTTTTGCCCTTTCTCTTCCACTTCTTCTTTTCTTCATTACGTTACCTCTAACAATTATCTTTCTGGCTATTATTCCATCATTTTCTAAGAAGTTAGTTAAATCTGCAGTGAGCTGAAATCCTTCTGATTGAATTCATGAACATTTTGTTCAATAGGAAAACTGCCTGTCAAAACCCTGTATTTTTATTGTCGTTGTAGAGCAGACCACTTTGATGACATGTTTCAATCATATTCCCTATTAGCTCTATACACACATTTCCCCCTGCTTCAGCTGTCAACAAGATTTTCAAGTGGAACACACTCCATACTTGGAATACTTACATCAGCTCTATACTTAAATTTTTTCTGCAAGAGATTTGGAAAAAGGACTTGTTTGGGAAACCTGTAAAATCAATGATGCTTAGAAACAGTCGCACAAAATGCATGCTACGAAATTTTGAGACTTACTTTTCTGAGCTTAGGCAAAATTCCCATTGGATAAACTATAGTACTATAGTTCCATAGTTTAACCATAAGCTTGCTTTTCTTCCTCTTTTTTTTTTTTTTTTTTTTTTTTTGTTAAGGATTTATGCACTCTTTGGCAGAAGCAGCAAACAGTTTTGAGGTATTAGCCTGCCAAGGCAAATCATAAATTATGCTTAAAGGAAAACCCATTACTGAGCTTCAATCACTTATTGCATAATGAATGTATATTTCAGATACAGTGAAACATTTATAAGGTTACTGAAAGTATAGCAATTAATAAAACATAGGTGAAGGCAAACAGCAGTGCATTTGGTATTTATGAGTTTACTGGTGATATATTGTATAGACTATTAAATATAGTTAAATATACTATCTTGTCCCACCCTCTCCCCACTCAAAGCCCCACACTCTTATTACATCATTACTGGAAGTAACTAAATAAATTTATGATGAATAATTCATTAACAAAACACTTAATTTACTATTAAAAAAAAGAAAGCTTTTTCTGATTAAGATAATAGCAAAAATTAATCTGCCACATCATAAAGGTCAGATTACACATCTCAAGTGGTTTTTTTTGGTTGCAGCTATGATCACATTCTTCCTCCAAGCTGAGAAATGTCTGTTCATATTTCATACGCATTCACTGAATGGAAGTAGCCAGATCTGCCCTGCTATAATTTTCAAGTTCTGAAATTAGGTAAGATTGGATATGCTCCCATCCTCCATTTCTTTTTTCAGTAATTCATGTGTTTTGGGCTCATGAATGTGGTTTGTGATTCTGTATGAGAATACTGGCATAAATAATAATCAAACTAATCAAAAGAATTATTGTGTTGAGTAAGAGTATCACAAATCTGGTTTTGCCCATGTGCAAACAGTATGCAATGGATCAAATAGATTTAATAAAGATGATATATGAAACATATTGAATATCTACGCATCTACTGAGAGTTTCTGCACATTTAAGAAACGGTGATGATGGAAATTGAAAGCAGAGACCATATTATTGAAAATGCACTAACCAAATTTGACACCCAATTACAAAAGCAGAGTGCAATGATTGACAGCTCATCACCAGGAAAGTTAAGTTCAGAACAAGCTTTTACACAACATAACATTGTAGGTGCTGGGGAAAAGCCTACCTGAGGGTTCACACAGAGGAGACTTTGGCGAAATCTGCCCATTTATAACTGATTAGATCATCAAAATATGAACTGAAAAACAAAGAAACAACAGAAAGAAGATCGTCACATAACCAATGCAATCTTCGCAGTTGTGTAAGATATCTGGAAAAGGGGAACATCAGATGACAAAAACCCTGGTGACAGCTGCCAACTGGCCTCAGATGAGGAATCACAGAGACTGACCCTGAGCCATGTCCTCAGTGCATGCTGGATACCTGACATGCAACATAACAGCAAAACCAGAAGTTCCTCAGTTAGGGACCCATGTCAACAGGTGTCCAACGCTGTACTAAGGCAAAGCCTTCATTGCAGCTGTAGTGTATGGAGGTCACTTCTCCAGCTGTTCGCTTGAGTGTCCTGGGCCTGTCATGCTGGACTGGGCTGTACTGGTCTGTGGGGCAGTGGCTGGTTCATGTGAGTGTGAAGTGTGTAAGTGTGTCTTACAACAAAAATCTTAGGAGAGGAATTGCAATCCACTCACTGTACCCATTGTGCTTAGGAAATTCATGTCTGATTGTTGCTTATCTGCATAAGCAAAACAACTAAGCAAGGTTGTTTTGCTTATGCAGATATAACACCAACACACTCCATGACAGATTTCATAAAAGCATTACATACATGCTCCAGAAGAAAATATGTGATGTTATTTCTCCATGTGGTAGAAGAAAATCTGTGTTTAAAAAGAAGCAGATTTTTTTTAACAAAGAAGCATTTCTGATTGATTAGAAGCAGATTTATTGCAGCACATATGAAAAATGTGTGAGAGCACTATAGACAAAATGCGTGTAAGGGTTTCTCCTTTTTTGCACAAAAAAACCCCTAAATAAAGTACAATTACGGCGGTATATGAAGACACCTGAAAGTAGCTTCTAAGTTTAACTGTGATGTAAATAATTCTGTTGTGTGTAGGTCTTTAGGACAACCATTGCAAGACAAGTCATTGTGGTCAAACATTCTCTAAGTATGAACAGAGAGCAGTAACCTGTAAAAACTTATTCTTTTTGTAAGAAGAAATTAGATGTAGAAGAAGAAATGCTATGTGTTCTGTTACATATCAGAAGAAATGTTACGTGTTCTGTAACATATGAGGAAAATCATCACAATCTTGTTTGTATACCTACCCTATGAAAAACAAGGACCATCTCCAAACTTGCTGTAATGGCTAACTTACAGGGCTCATTTCAGTGCTTTGCCCTACTGCCCACCGAATGGTGTGAGAGAGGAAAGATGATGAAGTCCAATTATGACTAAAAGCAGGAAGTTATACATAAAAGTTCACTAGAATTGCACAACTGACACATGAGACAATATAGCAGATGGTGAACAAAAACCTTCTTCACACAATATTTTGGGTTTGAATGTAATTGCTGGAAATCTAGCCAATACAACTGTTTATAAAAAATGTGCAGTGACTGTAAGAGAAGATAAGTGTGATAATTATGAATGTGCTTGTCTGTGATACTTCAAAGGAGGACCAGATCATTGAGACTTTGCCAAGAACAACTGCTGCACAACCCTGCTCAGCATCAGGTCTTCTTTCATATAAGGAAAGGCAAGCATCTGGAAAATTTAACTTGAACTGTACTTTCTATATGGAGAGAACAGAAGCAAACACTTATTTCACACTGTGGTGTTTGGCTTATAAGCAATTCTTGGTGTGCCAATAGTAACAAGCATAAATGTAGAGTCAATATTGTAAAGCAGGAAGAAGTGAATGCTGACATGTTTACAGCATACCAGACTGTATTTGAAGGGTTTGGGTATGTTCCAGGAAAACAAACCATAAAAATGAACTCAAATGTTACATTAGTAGGAAAGAACTGGAGAAAGTAATGGTGACATTACAAAGAAAACTAGAAACACAGCTAAACTCTGTTGGAGAGCTGCAAGTTAGAGTTGCAGAGACTGAAAGGCAATTGCTGATAGAACTGAAAGGATTCAGATAAAAATGTTTGGGTTCTTGTAAATCTAACTGTGCCTACAAGACAATAACAGTCTTTGTAAATTACTGGAGAAAAAAAACAGTTGACAATAGAAAATTATTTACCCATTTATGCAGTAGTAATGGTTTCAGTAATTCTATTGGCCAAAAAATCAGAAAGGAATCTGCAACTGTACATTTTTGACATTTTTTAAGAAAAATGTTGATTTTCTAATCAACAATTAGTGATTAGTGACAAAATTCCAGTTTTTTACAGAGACAAATACAATCATTCATCAAAATGTCAATACATGAGAAAGTACAGGAGGTGCTAATACTTGCTTTTAAATAACTGAACACAACGGGGATTTTGGCTTGTTTCCTCTAACAGCGGATTCAAATTTCATATAGAATAAAACTTTCTAATAGCATAAACCATGTCTTCACTAGTATTTTGAAAGTAGGCTGCTTATTTCTCAGTACTTGTAATGCATATTGAACATAGGTAGCCCAAAAACACAACCCTGTAAAAGAAAATATAAGGTTGTGTTTGGCTCTGGTCAGCTTCATCAGTATCTATAAGAAAGAGATGAATGAACATATGAATTAGAAGTCACCTGGCGTCACTTTTAGAAACACTTTGATAAGCAATGCTTTACCATCAATACAGAGAAAACAAGTTACCACTACAGAAATGCCAAATGAAAGCTGGATACAAGCCATGAAAGTGTTCAAAGGCAGCAGATGTCTTTTTCAGAGCATATTTGGATTATGGAAAAGACTTGAGCATGGAAGTGAGATCATAGAGAATGTTTGCATGAACAGTTGGGACACATTGTGCTATATTCTGTGTCACCTTGAGTGATCTGTGATCTTTGTTTCCCCTTGATATGCACCACTATGACAGAGAGCAAATATTGGCCAAGCGACACTTCAGCCACAATAAATATTAAAACATTACCGAGACACATCACAACTTAAAATTAATATTGTCCCTTGACAGTATTATAAAACAGTTGTTTTTGTAGAGCTCTATGCAAGAAAGATGGAGCTACCTCAGTGGGTTATCTTCCAGTATACTTTCATAGAGACAGTCCAGTGAGGACCTGTACTTTTCAAACATGGCATTTTACAGCAAATGAAAAGCATAGAGGCAGCAGGTCAGGAGCTGTTACTTAGCTCAAGACAGAAGCAAGTGTGCAGATGCACACCAATACACTATTCACTGTTTTCTCCCCATGCTTCCTTCTCTCTAACCCTTGGAATGTCCTAGATTTCACCTTGAAGCCCTGTCATAACATCTTTCCTATATTCTGTCATCATGGTTGGCCCACACCTAAGTTTGTAGCATAAATAACCACTCTAGTTGCTTCATTTATTTGCTTAGTAAGTCCATTAATAGTTTGATAGTTAAATATTCCATTAATAGCATGTGATATTAACAGAGCCATCACCAAATTCCTACTCTTCATTTCAGAGGTGACCTCAGATCATGGGTTTGCCCCAGTGTATACAGAACTCTCAGTAAGTCTTCATAACTTTCCTTTGCTATCAACTTCACTCTACTGTCATGTAAAGAAATTAATGCCTGCCTATCAGGTTCATGATATCATCTTCCAAGATGTTCAGCTTTATAACATCACTTCACACTGTGTCCCTCTGAGTTTAAATTACTATAAGGTAACAGTTTGGAAACATCTTTGTGGACCTAATATGCAAGAATGCAGAAGTTCCAGCAAGAATGAAGGGATGAAGTGCTGATAATAATGGTTTTAATGATCTCACTAATGTATTTCTTAGCAAGTGTGTACAGCAAAAATTAAACTTTATTTACTTATCATTATAATTTCCTCCATCAGTGTGGTTCTAGCGCAAAGAAAATGTCTGAATTCCTAAAGAAAGCTAGTTTGGTTTTTTTCTCACTTTCTAATATATTGAATTACAGATCAGAACTGTACTCAAGTACTTGACAATCCCAGGAGGACAACTGCAGGATAGCAAGGGTAAAGTTTCAAAATTGTGTGTACAACATGGAAGCTAATGACCTCCTAAATAGCACAGGTGCTATTAAATTTAAAAGCTTCACTGTATCCTCCTCTTATTTTTGTATGCCAAAGTAGCCAGTATTTTAGGCATTACTTTATGCAAATTTGTGCTTGACCTCTTTCGCTTCACTGTACCTGGGAGTCAAATGCATTAACCAAGTTCCTGGAAGTATATGTATATCTGATTTCTGGTGTTTCTCCTCTGATTTTCATATGCTAAATGAATTAAATTGCTGCTTACATTCTCTTTATCTAGAAATAAAGCTAGCAAGAGATAAAACATGCTTTTAGAATTTATTCAAAATTAATTAGTTAAAAATACCTGTTGTCTTTTTAAAAATATTTATTAGTTTCAGAGGGTTAATGGTGTCATACTGAACACAGACATAGAGTGATTGTGTCAATATTATCACAGTCAAATGAAGTGCCACTGACTCCAACATGGTTTTGACACAATGCAACCTGACTAATAAAATAAAAAAAACTAATTTTAAAAATAATTTACCTCCTGTAGACCTTAAAATGGATTTTACTAATGAAAACGAGCATGTTTTTTTCCTGATAGGTGAAGCAAATGAGACTGTGGAAGCAAGTATATGTTGACAAGGGCAAACAAAACATCCAATGTGATGGTCTATCCAATTAGAAGTAATTTTGAATGTTGTCCATCAGTGTTTAAACACAAGGGGTTTAGACTGTAGCCCAAACAAATAAACCTATAAAATGTTTATTTATCAAGATATTCTTGCTAAATAAATGTTAACAAGTCTACTCACTAGAACTGTTCTCTAATGACCAAAAATGTTGCTTAAACCCATGAGAGAAAAGAGCTCTATATTATTTTCAACTGGTGCTTAAGATGGACTAAGAATTCAGTGAACTCTGTGGAAGCATTCAGCACAGTTCCTCCACCTGACTTTGGCTGCACAGAACAGTTAACAAGCCACAGGCAGAAACATCCACCTGCAGAGACATGTTTCTACAATCACAGCTTCATTTACTTTATTAATATTTTAGCTAGGTTTTATTACACAAAAGGAATTTCAGGGAACTGAACTAGAAAGTGTATCAGAAATCCTTCAGAGGACAAAAGGGCAGACTCCTAAGTATTAGCAGCTTTTAGAGGTGACATCTGCTTAAGAAGGAAACAAAGTTGACACGCATAAGACAAAATACATGCTATATACTATACATGACATATGCCCACAAGAGTATTTTGGTTTTAATCAAACTAAGTGGTATAAAATTTCAAGTAGGAACTGAAGTTTCAGGGTTTGGTTCTTTGAATAGCCTGCATACCTGACAAGAAATATTTAAATCCCCATTAAAAGATTAGTGTTAAAATGGTTTCCACTAAGCTGCTTTGTAAGATGATGTTCACACTTGGGAATAAAGTAAAAGGAATCTTCCAGAGACTTTAAGTCCAATCTGTTAGTATACAGACTGGATGGGAGTCTGCAGGCTGGGTAGGAAACTGCTAACATGTTCCACTCAGTGTGTGGTGATCAGTGTTTTTTACTCAGGCTGGCAGTCTGTAACAACTGGCATTCGCCAGAGATGGCCCCCATGTCACTCAGCTTTTGCCCTGGATTGGATGGGAAGCATCCTTACCAGACTGCATGGTGAAGCGGACACATCACTCGGGAGAACCAATCCTGCAGAGAAAGCCAGACAGAAGAGTGAGCTATCAAGAACAGTCTGAAGTTTAACACAGACAAGTGAAAAGCCTGCACCTGGGATGACATAACCAAAGAGCTCAGTATAAGTTATGGGTTTGGGGAGCAGCCTTGCTGGGAAGACCTGGTAGACAACAAAAATAAGCATAGATCAGCAGTGTGCTACTGCAACAAAAACAGAACTGATCCTGATCTGCATCCCTAGGGACATTATTAGCACAGGTAGAAATGGGATCATCCTAATCTCCTCAGCGCTTGTCAGACCACACTAGAATATAATTTCCAGTTCTGGTCCCCACAATTCAAGAAAATCACAGACAGAAGAAAAGGGTGCAAAGGAAGGCCACAAAAATGATTAAATAGAAGAAAGAATTTTTTTTTTACAGGGAGAACAACTCTTCACTTCAACAAGATCCCCAGGGGCATCTCAGTGTCCCTGTCTCTTGAGATTTTCCAAATGGTGCTGGCTAGTTTAATAAGAGCCCTATTGTCCCAGGAAATGTTGGACTCCATGAACTTTTGAGTCACTTCCAACCTGGGCACTTTTATGACTGCGATTTCATGACCTTTTCATAATCAGATTTGGACATTTTTGTCCACATGATTTCTTGTCAGGTAGTCAAGTAAGTAAAATAAAATATGCAAATGTAGGGCACATGAAAAAAGAGAAAAGAGACATGGCTCTGTTGCCAGTGCAAACAATGTCTAAAAAATTGTGGCTGACAAAGTCTTTCAAAGATTTCTGTACAGATCATGTGAATTAGGATGAAGTCTCACATTAGGAGATGCCTGTCTCAGCTGGGAAGCCATAACTTACTTCCAGAATTGACAAAGAACAACTTTCTGAACACTCTCTTAGCTTTAACTTTTTTATAATTTTTTTTCTTTTTTAACGTGATCACTTCTCAGTAGCTTCAAAAGAAACTTGAACAGGCTGTTCTAAAGGAGGGCTTTGCATTGAAGTAGACTGGTCACACCATTACATGATCAAGGGCAGTATTTTTTTATTTGCTCCCATTTCCCCATTATCTGACAATGCAGCAGCTCCTTATTGCCACATCTCCTAATTGAATTTCGGGTCCATCTATGGATAGCCACATAGAGGTCAAGTAGCTAGCTTTGGAGATGAAAGCGTAATCCACTCCTGCCTGCTAGAATGTCTAATTTTTCATGTTAGCATGTTTTCAACCTAAGCAAAACTCTCCTAGCTCTGACACTGCAGGTTTAGATTCACAGAGGATGCTTGTGACCACAGAGTACCATCTGCAAGACAATAAACAACTTCTAAAGGAGTTCTGCTGCTTAGGGCAGTATCTCCTTTCCTTTCAGTTACTGAAGGTGAGAATTACTTTATATAAATCACTGGCTATATTTAGCTCATATAGGAAAAAAGCAATCACAGGATGTGTAATTGAAAGAATTGTAATTATATTAGATATGTAAAAGGCTGATCTCATTGCTAATATCAGCTTTTTCTTTGCACACAAATGCTTTCCTTTTGTGGACATCCTTTCATATTAAGTTGGAGAGATTGCTAATACTTCAATTTTGTTTATGATATTCCAGATTAATTGAATAGAGTGTTGTATTTCATTATTTGCTATGAGAAATGCAGCCTTCAGAATTCTTGAGTCCTCTCTCAGAAACAAACAAAAAAAAAGACTTTGAATGACTTCTAGATAGATTAGAAGGGATGAATCCATACTTGAATTCTGATCCTTTCAAAACCATGTATGTGGTAAGTACAGTGCACATCCATCCTATGTCGCAGTGTGGAAACAAATTTGAGGTATTAGAACTATTGAGAGATCTCTCAGTTTGCACTACTCTTGGAAAGTTCTGAAGTTGTGTCAAGTACACATTCTATAACAATGAGGGGGTTTTAGTTTGAATTCTTTGTCTTGCCACCAGCTCCCCTTAAAAAAAACTTAAAAAAATATTTTGGTGATTTTTAAATTCCTTCCTTTCTTCCTTCCTTCTGACATGTCCTTCCTTCCTCTTTTCCTTCCTACCTGCTTACCTCCCTCCTTCACTCTCTTCCCTCTTCTTCCTTTTTGTTCCTCCTTTCCTTCCTTTCTCCCTCCCTCCAAAGGACTCACCAGCCTCCTGGAAAACCTGTCAATTGATTTGCTGAGAAAGAGGTAGGTACACTTGATTATCCATATAATCTTTTTCCCACTCCTACCATCTCCTTCTCCTCCACTGATAAACTATTAAAATCAAGGGCTGCAGATTAATTCTTTCACCTGTGCCCTCAGACACACACTATCTCTCAGTGCTGCACCTGATCATGCCTGCCATACTGAATTTAGGTCTTTTGGTTATCTGATGCTTGGCATTTTTCACTAATATATACGTATACAAATATAGACTTTTCCTGGCTCTCTTTTTAGGAGTTCATAAATGGTAAGTTCACCAACTGCATAGATTTTCTCTTTTTAGAAAAGGAGACATAAGGAGAGAGAGAAGAAAAATATAAAAGAAAGGGTAGATGTACAGTACATGCATACAAATGCTTGATTACCCCTCTCCTAGGAATAAACTTGGCTCAGTGTGTTTTACCCTAGTAAATGACTTTCTCATCTATTTGTAATTCTTGCTAGAATATACTTTCATCTTCTATAAGTACCAAGTCTGAATTCCAGCCTTTTGTTGATCATTTGGATGCACACTTAGAAATGCTATAAACTCAAACAAAATCCCTCACCCACACAACTCATTTTTAACCCCATGAACTCCATGTTTGAAGTTATGAGTATCAGGTTCTTTACTAAGATAAATATTCAATCATACAAAACTTATCTGTTAAGTGACTTCCTCTCACCTGGCTCCAGTATGATGTGCCTTGTCTTCCTATATGTCCTCAGTTAACAGGTATTTATTGTTCCTCAAATCTTAAAACACTGTTTGACTCAAAACCCCAGAAAGTACCCATTTTAAAATTTCCTTCCTCCAAAGAAAGTATTTTGATTTTTTGTCTTTTCTTAAGCCAAAGAATTCTACACTTTGCTATTGTTCTCATTGCAACAAGGAGAAATGAAACCTTATTCTGAAAATGAATTTAATAATACTGCAGTGTGAATCTGCTCAGAAGATTCTGTTTAACACTGAGATTAACTGACTGATATCCAGTTGAAACAATTAGTGAAAATGATAGCACAGGTGGCTGAAGATATAAATGGTTAAGTCAACATAAATAAAAAATACCTGCACAGTCTTTCCCCACAGGATTTTTATTCTTTTCATAACAACATTATCCCGGGCATTTTCAATATATTTTATAAACTGATTGAAAAAAAAAAGGTATTATTTTCTTATCAGTGGTTTCACAGTTGACCTGTGTGTGTCCCAATCATAGTAGTCAGTTCTGGCTCTTTGTCACAAGCACAAGTGATTAGGCACTAATTTACCTTTCTCATGTGAGCTGTTCTCTTCCAAGATGCATGTAGTTTCTATGATCTGAAAAATCTTCACTGATTACCAATCTCTGCCCTTAGAACATCAGCCCTAAATGAGCAACAAAGCAGACTGGTTATTTCCTGAGAACTTTAACACTATCCTAAAGAATTGCAGATGAAATTAAGGTATTCCCCATATCAAATCACATTCAGTATTGGAACTGTTCAGTTGTACTCAACATTGTCATGAGAATGCTTCTGTGCCTTTTAGAAGCAGCCTTTTAAAGTACTTGAGCCAGGAGATGACAATACGTCAAACAATGAAACAAGCAAACAATAAAACAAACAAACAATCAAACCCAAAAAACAACCAAACAAAACCCCTCAGGAAGGTCAGCTCACATTTTACCCCAGTGTGGCCAGAAGTGCAACTCTAAAGCTTATTCCTCCTTCTTTCCCTTTTTGAAGATGGGCATAATGCTGGCTTTCCTGCAGTCAACAGGCACCTGTCCTGTTTGCCATTATTTTTCAAAGATGACAGACAGTGGCTTAGTAACAGCATCTGCCAGCTAACATCGTGGCACATGGATATAAGGGTGTTGAGTCTGTCTAGCTGATTTCTAACCCAATTTTATGACTAAGGGGAAGTCTTCCTTTCTCCAGCCTTATTCTCCTAGTTCTCTTAGTTGGGATTCATGATGCCCAGACTCAACACTGAAGACAGAGGCAAATAAGGCATTCAGTAATTCTGTCTTCTCTGTATCTTCCATCACCAGAACACCCACAGATTCAGCAGTGGTCCCACATTTCCCCTATTCTTCCCTTTGATGCTGATGTACTTGTAGAAGCCATGCTTGTCGTCATTGATATCCCTTGCTAGACTCAATTCCAAGTGGGCCTTGGCCTTCCCTGTCAAATCCCTGTATATTTTGAGGATGTTCCTACAGTCCCATGTAGCCTGTCCCTTTTTTGACGTCTCATAAATTTTTCTTTATTTGAGATTTACTAGAATTCCCTTCTCACCCAGGCAGGTCTCCTGGCCCTTTTGCCTAATTTCTTACTCCTGGGGATAAACTGGTCTTGAGCTTGGAGGAAGTGATGCTTGAATATTGACCAGCTCTTTTGGACCCCTTTCTTTTCTAGATCCCCATCCCATGGGATTCCTCTGTGTAGGTCTTTGAAGAGGTCAAAGTTAGCTCTCCAGAAGTTTAGGGATCTAGTCCTGCTTGCTCCTTTTTTGTTTCCACACAGGATCCTGAGTTCACTGTCTCATGATCACTACAGCAAAGGCTGCCCCCCAAACCTTCAGATATTCAACCAGCCCCTCCTGGTTTCTTGGTACAAGGTCCAGCAACACACCTTTCCTTGTTGGCTCTCCCACCACTTTTATCATCAGAGGTCTGTGGAAACTTCCTGGACTTTGTGTGCCAAGCCATGTTGTCCCTCCAACAAATATCAGGGAAGTTGAAGTCTCCCAGGAGAAACAGGGCCTGTGACTCTGAGGCTACTTCCAACTATTCACAGGAAGTCTCATAAACTTCCTACTCCTTACTACAGGTGGCCTGTAGTAAACATTCACAACAGTCACCCATATTTAAAAATGCTGGTGTTGGACTGGTAGGTGGTGCTGCCTATTTCTTGTTCCCAGCAAACCTCTCCTCTCAAAAAGCATGTTGAGTTAACATTCAGGCAACACAGTCAAACCTCAACTCAACACTCACTGCAGCTGGCTCAGCGATAGAGGCAAGAAAGGCTCTTTTGCAAGGTTTTATTCCAGCAGAGTAACACACACACCAAAATACAAACCCGGGGAAAAGAGAGTGAACCACGAGGAGCTTATAAAGTGAAGGGGTGGGGCAGAGCTAAGGGGTGGGCAGAGTGGTCTGGCCACCAGGGGTAGGGGGGTGGCCACCAGGGGTACCAAGCCAGTGGGGGGACCGAGAAAGGAGAAGCTAGGGGAAGTTGCGACTTTGAAGTCCATGGGTGAGTCTGTTTCCCCCCCGCCTCCCGCCCCAGGAGGGCTAACTCTATGGTAAGTAGTTACTGCTGTTTCAAGGGCTGGGGACTTGGGGATGGACCAAGAGCAGAGATTCATGGGATACTACACATATTAACCTGTCCCTCAATTCTTACCCAGAAGTTTTCAACTCTTTTGTCTGCTCCTGCAAAGAATTCAATAAATTCCGCTTCCTCTCTCACACTTCCTTCTGTTCTTTTTTTTTTTCCTTTTCACTTGTCAGGATTTTTTCCTCATTCTTTCTGTTTCTCTCTCTTTCTTTCTCTTTCCTTCTGTTTCTTGTCCTTCCTTCCTTCCTTCCTTCCTTCCTTCCTTCCTTCCTTCCTTCCTGCCTGCCTGCCTGCCTGCCTCTCTCCCTCTCATTTTACTTTTCTCTATTTCATATCTGTATTTTACTGAATTTCTCTTTCTTTTACTCTATTTTCACAGTTATGTAATACGTTCCAGATATACCATAACTAAGACCCTAGAAACCTTCAGTGAAACCTGAAAGCTTCAGTGAAAGTCAGTTTTAAGTGAAAAGAAGTTTAATCAGTAACTTGCTTCAGTTTGTAAGCACATTACATGTATTACTTTTCAGAAATAAAACCAGACACAGCTACCAATTTATAAATGTGAATGGACACATTCATAAACGTCCTCTAAATGTATGACAAAGCTACCTAGGCTGGAAAAGCATATTTGAGTCTCGTCAGTTTTGTTAATGAAGAAATGAGGTGCAGATATATAAGAAGAGAAATAGCACCTGTGAGGAACTGAAGTAATAGTTTGAAAATATTAAGCAAAAGAATTGAGAAGTGTTTCCTATTTTATTGTTTCAGCACAGCACTGCTAATCTATAATATAGAAACAAACAATTTTAAAAAGTCCAAGGCTCTTAAACTCTACTCCAAATCAGAATATGCATGTTTTAACAGAAAGCACGTACCATTTTCAGCAATGATGATTGAGTATTGCACTAATTTTTTTAAGATAATGCTTGTGAAAAAGAAAAAAAAGGAAACTGTTCAAGAGTTTGCTTTACTTACTCTTGACTGGACCTATTTCAAGACATTTTCCATGAAAGACTTCCAGATGTTCCAAACACATGAGACCTAAAAAGTAGATCAAATCAGTCGTCAAGAAATCACCACTAACCTGAACTGAAGGACATCAACAGACAAATGCACTCAGAAGGCATCATACATGTCCAGTATATCAATCAGCATTCAACTTAATGTGATACCACAGTAGGTGAAGATACTAGTAATGTATCTTATCATCAATCAATATACCTTCTACTTTGATAAAGGACGGTGAATAAGAGATATTTCTGTTTATACAGAATATTCAGGATGTGCTAGGATAAGCATAGCTTTCATATTTCCTGACTGTCCTCATGAAACTGTTTCTACATAGAGATAAGTCTTTGTGGGTGACCTTATTCTTTAAAAGGCATGAGCTCCTTTCACAGTGTACACTGTAATTGTAATGCTTATATAAAGTTCTTTGAGGTAGTAGCAAGGCTTTCATTAGTTTTTTTAAGCAGTTTTGATATTTTTTTCCCTGTTGCTGGAAGTACTGATAATACATACCTATGAGACCAGTCATTCATATAAGATGTCATATATTGCCTGGATAACAGTGATGTTAAAAGGGGAGAAACATCATTCCACTTCCATTATGTTCATTCCACACTGTTTTATAATGTTTTTAATTTAAGCCACTTCTGAAAAAAATCTTTTAGATCAGTGCAGAAATTTGGCACTGCACCCTCCCTTTTCTAAGATCTGTTCAAGCAAAAGTTCCACATACATGCACTTTAATATTGATGCTACACAAAACAAATGAAATTTCCCATTCCTGCTTTTTGTTTGCAGTGTGGATTTGAAAAGATTAGGATATTCAAAACCACACTAATCTTCTTATGCTTATATTTAGTGATGCGTTAATGGCTGTTCATGATCATTTTGGGAGAACTCTACAGTGCTGCTTTCTAGATTTACAGATTAAACTGAATTTAACAGAGTGCTCAGTGGTGACTCCATTTGACTTTAATTGTCTTATTCTCAGTGTGCCACTGACAATAACTTCTTTGTCTTACATGTCCTTTAACACTTCTAGGAAACATCATCCATCTGCTCCATGGTCTCCTTGCCCACATTTTTTCTAGCAACAAAGTTAGTTCTGGAGTAGAGAGAACTCTTTTTTCAGTTGGGTTCTGACCAAATGTGCCAAGTAGGTTTCTGTCTCATTCCATGGCTTCCAGGTGAGAGGAGCAAGAAGTACACATTCTCCAGTATCACTGAAATCTAATACCTCCTGAAATCAAGGTCTTTCAAAGAAGGGATCAAAATGTTTGAAAATAAAAGCACCAATCACATTTTCCTAGTTTCCCTTCAAAATCCATACCTGAGTATGATCTGTGGGCCAAGTATTTGTTGGCAACTATGAAACTATTATTTATTTATCTCTCTTGTGCTTTAGCTCTAGCAGTCATAGTGGGCATCTTAGCTGTTTGTAAGCTAAAGGCTAAGGATGATAAAGAAGATTTAAAACAAAATTTTTGTTAGACCTATAGGAACTTTGTTTCTGTTTGACAGCTGTCTAGCTGCCCTGTGTTGCAGGAAAACCAGGCATAGTAGTAGACTTAGAATTTTTTTTGTTACGCTCTGCTTGATATCTTCATAAAAATAATATTTTTTAAATCAGTTGTTCCAAACATCCATAGTATCTTAGTCTTTCACTCATGTAACTCTTATATACTATTGCTGACAACCTATGATCTCATTTTCCTAAAAAAGAAACAAACCCAAAACACTTTATCTATGATGACTGTAGAATTAAAGCTCACATTGTCTCCTAACTATTTAAAGTTAGTTGAAAGCCCACTGGCTTCTTCTGTGACTGAATTGTCAACCTCCCATAATTCTGAGTTCAAGGATGTCACAGCATCTTTTGAAGCAGCATAATACTGTCAGAGACTGACAAATTATCATGCAGGCCACAATTCTGCTTAGGAAAGCGCTCAGCTTCTCCCTCATTAACATTCCAGATAAGGAAACACCTTTGCTTCTGATTTGCTTAAACCACACCAGCAGGCAGTGCACTAAACTCTTCAAAGGCAGCTGCCCTTAACCTTTTATGTTTCAGCGCTTTATAATTCCTTTCAACTAAACTTAAAAGTTCCTGCTTACTTCATTGCCAGTCCCAGGGCAGGTTTGCTATATAGCACTTCAGCCAGAATCTGTTTTGCCCTTCACAACTATCGACTTTTCCTATAAGGTTCCAATTCTTCTGAGAAAATGTGTACATGCAGAAACACACATTAGGACACACACATGTGTCGCAGATTTACAGCACCACAGTGCTGTATCTTACTTCAAGAGACTGCCCACTCCTGCTCCTTTTCAGAGCAGGGTCAGCTGCAGCAGGTTTCCTGGGAAGGAAGATGTCCAGGAAAGTTTGAATATATCCAAGGACGGTGGTTCCTCAGCTCTGGGAAATCTTTGTCTGAGTTTGACTCTGCCATTACAATAAAAATGGGGGTGTTAATGTTTAACTGGAATTCTAGATTTTTTTTTTCAGTCTGTGCTCTTCTCATATCACTATTTATATATTTTTATTATCTGTCTGAGCCCATTCTTCTTCAGATTAACTCTCCCAGTGCTCTTAGCCTCCCACTTCCTACCCCCTTGCCACATAAAAAATACTCCAGTCCCTTCAACATCTTTGTGATCTTCTGCTGGTCACACTTCAGTATGTCTGTTTGTCTCTGGGAAGCACAGATCTTAATACAGCCCATGGATATGGCAGAGATGTGGCAGAGAACAAGAATCAAGTCCCTTGATCTGAAGACAGTGATCTTCCTAATGAAGCTCACAGGACTGCTGGCCTTCTTTTTGGGGAGGGCACAATGTTTGACCGTGATCAGTGTGGTCTCTACTGGGATTATTTGTCACATCACCTTCCTAGTTACTGAGGTGTGGCATACTGCCCTGTAGTTCCATGGATTCTTCTTTTTGCTATTCTTGGAAACCAGAATGATACTTGAATTCCTCAAGTCCTAGGATGGTGTATAAACTGAGGGATAAAGATAAAATTCCTAGATGTTCAAATTCCATGGTGGTACAAGTAAGCAATAACAGTGTTTTTTGGACATAGCTCAGGCTGTTAAGTATGTTCTGGTTGGTGAGAAAGTGGAGTCCTTTACTCCTCTCTCCACAAAATTCAAGATGGAAGCTCTGAAGAATTAGTCATCTTTCCTAAATGCAGTCACATGTGCAGACTTGAAAGAACCATCTCCTCTCACTTCTTTATGATATTAAGTACATGCCTAAAAGTACATGTAAGGTAGCATTGATTATGCAGGTTTCCTGATTTCTCAGTCAAGAAAACATCCTCTTCAAACTGTAATTGACATTGCAGTGTTTTACAGCTGACTACAGATTTTTTACTTCTCATATACTGCTGTCAGCACAATTTTTTCACCTTTCACACTTTTCATGAAACCTTAGTCCAGCTGCTTCATTTACCTCCATGCCTGTGGAAATAAAGGTGTCAGGTCTGGGTCCTTTTTGATCACAGTTATGACCTAAGGGAGCTGAAAGGAACAGAGGAGTGTTTTTTTTGCATTTTGGGTTTTTTTTTGAAGTCACAGTATTTCTGAACTTAACAGTTGGTATCAAGGGGTATCAGATTTTATGTTAGGCAAATTCTTGGAGGAATGAATGAAACCTCACTTGCTAGACTGTGGCCAAATTCTATGACGTCTGATAGTGTGCCACAGCTGATAGACTTATTTTCTTTAAGTTAGATTATTAGTAGCTTCTCTGGATTATGAGGCTATTATCTTTCTTGATAATACTTCAGTGTATGCTATTGCTTTAACCAAGGGAATACTTCTAATTCATTTGTTTTCATTAACTCTACTCAGATTGAATTCTGCAATCTTTTGTCAAGTTTCAATGGAAACAGATTTGGAAAAGGATTCAAAAGAAGGAAAAAAAGAAAGGGGCTATGTTCATAATATGAAGGGAAACATATGAAGGAACAGTTTCAAATTTGAACTGCAGATTTTGCCTAAGGAAACAAAGTTGGCAAATTACACACCTCTGCCTAGTGCCTCAGTTCGGGGGGTAAATGTAAGTACATGCTGCGATGTTATGCATGAACAGAGAGCGTTTTTGGAGTGAGAAGGGGCAGGTCTTTCTTCTCTTCCATATATTCCTACTTTGTCACTTGTCAGCTTCTGAAGGATAAAAAGAAATAAGCTTTAGCCCATGCCTTACTTCTAAGTAGTTGAAAAGGGCTTTCCGTGCTTGTGTATTACAAAGAAACAATGCACAGGCTCAGCTCTTCTATCTTCCCTCACACAAACACAATCAGAGGATGCTAGAAATGGAGAGCTTTTGTGGCAGGTCTGATAATTTTATCTGTTTTTAATTTTAATGTTTACTTTAAAGTGTTTATAATTTTAATGTATACTCAATAATTTTGAGTATACATGAAAACAAGTTTGGGTATACATGGGTATCCAAGTATATGTGCGGTTGTGTTCTGAACACAATTATTTCATGATTATCCTCAGAGAAACATCAGCTGAACTCACCATAAACACTTGCAGCCAGTATCTTTAAACTTCCAACACTACTTCTCAGTGTTTGCTTTTCCTAGAAAGAGACAATTCTGTCCTGCAGGTGGGTTGTAGTCATGACAAGTAATGTATCTCCTTTCCAGTCATGTCTTTCAACTGTCTATATTTAGTTTATTGTATCATCTAGGTATGCTAAAGTCTAT
Organism: Motacilla alba alba; assembly: GCF_015832195.1. NCBI lineage: Eukaryota > Metazoa > Chordata > Aves > Passeriformes > Motacillidae > Motacilla > Motacilla alba. The sequence continues at coordinate 59,351,943 of NC_052046.1, read as the reverse complement.
AAATATTGCCTGTAAGTTGGGAACAATGCTATTTTCATATAAATGCTATTTTCATATTAAAATATGAATGTGCATCAAGATCTTATATTTCTCCACTGGATATCCCCTACTGATGTCTATCTCATCTTTGCTACTTCTGGTGCTAGAATTCCTACTTCACTAAAAGGAATACCTATTTGAAATTTCTCTCAAGCTCTCTTCAGTATTTTATATTGCTGACACTAACTTCAAGACACTTCAGAAACACAAATAACTCTTCTATAGTGAAGAATGAAACAAAACAAAAAACCCCCCACAAAATAGGAGAGGTACCAGATAGTTCTAGCTGCTATCTAGTGGAACTTTAAATAGATGTAGATTCAAACCCACCAAGGCAAGAAATGACAATCCACAGCCAGAGTAAATTGCTTTCCAACACATATTATTGGTAAGGGGTCTGATGAAATTCCAGACTTTTCCTGGTGACTTCCATGCCACCATGCCTTCCAACCTCAAGTCATAGCCTAAAACTGCAAGACATGTTAATCTTTCAAAAATTAAAACAGGAAAATACATTTAAACATTGTTTTTATGTTCAAGGCATCAAAGTAGAACCTTGTGTTTGCTGTTCATATGAACAAAAATAAGTTAAGTATCAGATCACGTCCACTGAAAATCTTAGATTTATTATCTCTTTGGAAGACAATGTACTAGACCAAAGAAACATGCAGATTTTTCTTAGTTATACAGTACCAACTGATTTGTATCTAGTGTATATAAAAAAATAAATAAGGAAAAATGTCATTCGTGTCCTCTATAACCCTCTTTTTCCAGATGATGTTCTTCATAATCACCACTGTATGAACTCATGGATGACACTTGTCCAACTTTTTGCATTAAGAGATAAAGCTTCAATTATTATGCTGAATTGAAGAGAAAGGTTGATTTACCAGTGTTAAAGTTGTGACTCTGTGACCCAGAAATAAGCATGATTACAAAAATGTAGTCCTCTGAAAATTTAAGGATAAATAAAAGCAACATTTGATTGTCAAAACATGCTTCAAAAGCCTTTGAACTAAACCCCACACCATATTATAAAATACAGTATTTGAAGGACCAATGGAAGTGGATGGGTCATGGACCTGAACTAATGCCAGTTTAAGTCAATAAAATGGTTTCCATTCTCATCAAAAGAATTACTATCAACCTTAAACCATCAAGCTCCATGTCATAGATTTGTTAATAATTGAAAAGTTTTTGTTCCTTGCCAATACTTGGAAAACTGCAGTTTTGCCTGTCAGGAAATATAGGACTTTGTTACACAAACCATTACAAGGATTAGAGCAAATGATAGTGAGGAGATTTCTATGGAAAAAAAAAAACAACTGAAGAGTTGTTAAAAAGTTTGCAGAAAGACGTTTGTTTCTGTCACCTCAAAGAGAAGGATGTTTATAAGTGCAAGGAAATAACATATATTTAAATCATTTAAATAAAAAAATAATACAGAAAAGGGACTCCAGTAGACCAAGGAATCTTTCAGACCTGTGATCTAAGCAAAAGGACTGGCAAATACAACTAAAAGGCTGCATGTGCAATCTTGTCATTGAAAATTTTTCTAATAATAGGGGGAGATGACAGACATCAAGAACTGAAATGGTAGAGCAAATTGAACTACTGTGTAGCAATGCAGTAATTGCCAAATTTAAACTGCTGATCTGGAGTCTGCTTCTTGAAGGAAAGGAGGACATATGATTTTTCCATTTCTCAGTGTGGGGTTTCACCCCCGGATTGGGATGACCCCAAAAGATGGAAAAGTCCCTCCTCCAACCCGTGCCTTCGAAGAAAGACTCAGTAGTCTTCTGTTGTCTGTTCTCAAGGTTGTTTATTGTTGGTTATCTAAAAGATTCTTCTCCTGAACTGCTGTGGCCCGTTCAGCAGCTCAGACAAAGGCACACTGCCCTCCCAGGGGGCTGGTGACATCATTTATATCATATATTACGTACTACATGTTTACACTTTTTCTCCAATACCTACTATCTATATTCAATAGTGACTTTCTACTCTAAACCAATCTGTGAGTGCCAACCTCACCAAAGACATGGAGGTTAGGAAGGAGAAAGAAGGAGGACAGGGCACACCCAAATCCCTCCATCTTAGAATCTCTGACCCCCATGTACAAAACTTGGACCCCTGCGTACAAGGCTTAAAACCCCCCTGTACAGCACTCAAAAATCCTTCCTTTCACTTTGTGATTATCTCTACTATGCTATCTAAACTTGTGTGTGTGGCTTGTAATTCTTCATACAGAGTTAGTAACTTGCTCCATGGGCTAAGATCAAAACCCCACGTGTGTCTTTGGCTGCATGCCAGGGTCTCAGAGCCCCCTGCCAGTGGCTCTGGCCATCCAGGACACCCAGAGGAGAATCCTGGGTTGCGACACTCAGAAACCTTTCCTGATCTCCACAGTCTCTCAAAGATGATTGAGTGTGATTCTCATAATTACATGGTCCAGGTCCCCCAGTCAGAGTGTGTACATGCCATTAGGAAATGTGGGCTTGTGTGAAATCACCTTGTTTAAATGTTCAGTGGTCTGATCTTTCTCCAACTGAGGAAAACTTTCAAGTATGCCAAGCTTTCCCCTGGTCTCAGGGGCCTGGAAATTGTTGGAGGCTTGTCTTACCAATAAAGCCTGAGCTGAAGAAGGCACTCAGTATCTTGGCTTTTTATCCATCCTTTATATCCAGATCTCTTCCGTGTTCATCGGTGGATGGTCCTGTGAAGACCACTTGCAGCTGATAACCTGTAGAAATCTTTCTTATGTTTCTTTATGCTCCTTACCTGATTTTATTCCAGGCAGGTGTCATCTTTTCTAATCCCACACACTTCTGCACTCAGATAGTATCTCTTCCTATTCCTCCCAGGTCACCTCCCTTTCTTTATATGTTTTCTTGGAAGCAACTTGTCCATCCATGCGTCCTTCTGTAATCTTTGCTTTATTTCCCACAAATAGGGGTTAGCCATTCCTGAGCTTGAAGTAAGTGATACTTGAAAAATCAATTAACTCTCTTGGACACTTCTCCATAACCATTTCTCACAGGATTCTTCCAAGCTAGTCCTTGAAGATGTCAAAAGCTACTCTCATAAAGTCCAGAGTTGTGGTCTTTTTTTCTGCCTTGCTTCCTCCTCTCAGGATCCTGAATTTCACCACTTTGTAGTCACTGCAGTTGAGGCTGCCTTTGACCTTCACCCTCAGTCACTCCTTTTTTGTGAATGCAAGATCCAACACAGCTTTTCTTCTCTTAGTTCCTCTACCTTTTAGGTAACTGCCATTGATGGTCTTCAGGGATGTCATGGAGTGCTTTTTTTTGGTATGGTGTTTCTCCAAATGATATCAGGGTAGTTGAATTTACTCGTGGGAAGCATGGCCTATGGATTTGAAGTCACTTCTAGACTCATCTACTTGTTCTTCCTGATCAGGTGACCAACATCCATTATGTGACCCTTACTAATCTGCTCTTTAAGTCTTACTCATAAGTTCTCATTTAGCTTATTATCTGTCTCCCCAGGCAGAATCACAGAATAGCTTGGATTGGAAAGGCCCTTAAAGAGATCTAATTCCAACCCTCTTTCCATGGACAAGGATACATTTCACTAGACCCGTCTGCTCAGTGCTCCAGCCAATCTGTCTTTAAACACTTTCAGGGATGGGCCATCCAGAACTTCTTCGGGAAACCTGATCCACATCCTCACCACCCTCACAGTAAAGAGTTTTTTCCTTACTGTCTAATGTAACCCCACTCTCTTTCAGTTTGAAACTATTTCCCTCTTTCCTTTTACTAGGTTTTTGCTAGGACATGCTCTTGTAAAAAGTCTCCCTCTCTTCTTTCTGGTAGATTTCCTTCAGATACTGGCAGGATGCCATTAGGCCACCACAAAGTCTTCTCTTTTCTGTGCTTAACAATCCCAATTCTCTCAGCCTTTCCACATAGGAATACCTTCATCCTGCCTAGTGAGGTGTACCCCATCTCTTCCAAGTGGATACTGACCCTTGAAGAGATACCCATGGTCACAGAAACCAAAATCTTGCTGCTGACACCTGCTCTGCAAACAGTTGTTGACACAGTCTTTCTCCTTAGACTCTTTCCCATCACTAGAAGGACTGAGGAAGACATTGTTTGGGCCCTTATTTCCCTAAAAGCCACCATCAGAGCTCGCCAGTTATTTTTGATACACTATGGGTTGCAATTGGTAGGCATGTGGAAGAAAAGCTTGTAAAAAATAAAAGTCTCCAGTACTTCTGACCTCTTTTGGAAGCAGCATCTGCTCTGAAGTTACTAAAATAATTCCCAGGAATGCCTCAAGAGTCTTCAATGACTTTCCTAGTTTATTTGGAACATCTTGAAACAGGATCAATGAAGTGTTTCACAAACTTCTGTGTTTATTGACTGCCTCTGTTACCAACATTGGGAGGGAAGAAATAAAATAAAACCAGTCTTTGATCAAGAAACTTTTGAAGCTTCTATCTAACATCACTTTTAGCCTACTCTGACCTTCCCATGCCTTCCCCTTTCCTCCAACCTCAAAACTTTCTGCTCATTTACCGCAAAGGTGAGTGGGTATCCAAAGGGTGCTCCTGAACTTCTCTTTGTGGGACCCCAACATACACAGACACTCACTCTTCCCTCTTTGCAGGTCAACAAGAAAAACTTCCATAAAATCTAAATACAGTGCTTGTGTAGCACCACAAGCAAGCCAGGAACTCTTAATACCAGCTTGGAAGAGAGCACTTTCTACACATAAGGTCTTGCAGTTTTATTTTTAGTACATGGATTTCTACATATCACAAACTCCCTCTGATTTCAGAGAATTGGGATCACCTTTCCCAATTATGGAAAGGCTGCAAGAAGGCTGAGTTTGCTGGGTCTCACTGCTAACCCTATCTCTGTCACTTCTGACTGATTATACCAGCTCTTAAATGAGCTCTTGCAGTTGACTCCAGGTAAAATGCATCCATAACAGTGAATACATGAAACTTAAATTTGAAAGCAAACAAAAAAATCCAAAAAACCCTTCCAACCCCCACCCCACTCCAAACCAAATCAAACCAAACCAAACCAAACCAAACCAAACCAAACCAAACCAAACCAAACCAAACCAAACCAAACCAAACCAAACCAAACCACAACAACTGAGCAAGATAAAGGTAAAACATAAAAGAGAAAGAAACGTGCATTTTTTTACTTTCACCACCATCACAGTTACATGATCTTTCTTCTTTACTGGCATGGCTACTTTCCTTGATCCTGAAATACATGGTTCTCAGGCTGCATTTCCCCAAGACTGCCCATTCTGCTGATACACCTTTTCTCTTTCTGCTTTGATGCCACTCAGAAACTGCAGCCATAACTTGTCATTTTGTTTTCCCCTTTCTTTCCCTATTACCTCTACCTAATTGAAGAAGTCAGATTATAAAACTGGCAAAGAAAAGGACTAGTTATCCTGTATGGTGGGGCAAATATTTTTGTGGTTAAACTGATGGCATGGCTTTTCAGGCTCCCTAATTACTTTATTCAGTAAGGAATTAAACAACTATATTATCTTTCACAAACACTCACCAAAAGATTAGTGGGAGTAAGTATACTTATTGATCTTGCTTACGAGCATACTTGTCTCTTGCTTACTTAATTGTTAATGCTTATATCAACCCGAATGTTAATTAAAGCACATACTGAATTTCTGCAGCTGGAGTAGATGGATGGTCTGTGTGCTGGCTCTGACTGGGATGAGGTTCTTTAAGATATAGATGGCCAATGAGTATCAAACCCCTTATATCCAAATTCTTGCTTAATCTTACCTTTCAAGGCTATTTTTTAAGGACACTGTAATATGTCCTAAGTCAAGTTGTTTTATAAATGATAGCTTCCTTTGTTATACTGGAAAACTGGTCTTACAGTAGTTGTTCATGCTCTTCCCCTAAATCCCATTAATTTAATTATAGTTGCCAGCATCCTTTTTATTCTCAATGACATTCAACCTGTTGATGCTGTTGGATTATTTTATGCTACATGCTGCCACACAGCATTTGCTCTAACACCATCTTTTGTAATCAGGTCAAGTAACTGTAAAATATTTCCTTTATTGACTGATTCTATGGACCCATCATGGCCTCTCAGTGCTAATTCTTTCTGTCCAGGCACAGAAGATAATTACTTCTATTACTGTCTAAAATAACATATTTAATTGACAGTAATTTTCTGAAGATGCCTATTAGTTCAATGGCACTTCAGCTTCCATGTGACAGGGAGTAAGTATATAATTTTTTTTTATCCTTGAAACCCCAGTAAAACACTAAAACCTGATGAACAGTAAAGCACAATTTTCTACTCTGTTTTTTGGCATGCTTTAAGAGAGACTAAAGAATGGTAAATAATCTTGACACTGTACAGGAGCTAGGAGGGCAGAAATACTCAGAAAGTTGTGAATGTCCTATAAGACACTGATGACCTTTGTCAGTGGTTTCTCAAGGACAGGGAAAAATGAAATTCTGCATAGCATCATATGTGAAAAGTTGAGAGAGATGATTCTTCTAGCAGATGTCCTAATTTATCTGCACACGCACAGATAGTGATGGTTTCATAAAAGGTCAGACTTCTTGCAACATAGTAATCACTATAAGGTAGCTGTTTAGATTTAGTTGAAGATTTTGCATTGAGCTGCCTCCCAGATTATGTCTTCAAGTAAATGAAAAAAAAAAAACACCCCACAGAAAAACCCACACCAAAACCAAAAACAAAATAGCACCCTCCTGTACAAGTTATAGACTGTGTATAATTTCCTTCATTCTTCCAGAAGCCTCCTGTGTTACTTTATACAAAACTAATTCCTCCCCTCCATGCCCCTTCCCTCAAATCAGTACTTAGCCTGGAAGGACACTGGTTACTCTGGTTTTTTTTAACTCTGGAGGTTACTCTGTATTTGTTTATAAATGAAGACTTTATTTTGGGAGTTCTTGGAGTGTTGCGTGTGGTTTTTTTGGTTACATGTGTTGGGAGTTTTGTTGGTTGGTTGGTTGGTTGGTTGGTTGGTTGGTTAGTTGGTTGGTTGGTTGGTTTTTTCAGTAAATTGGATATATTCCTGTTCTCTGTGATAAATTTAGTGTACCCAAAGCCTTGTTTCTTTTTCTTTGAGTTTGACCAGTTTTGATAATCTTTTTGTAATGTTTGCTTTCTTACTGCCTAAAGATCTTTTTCAAGTCTCATCTCTTCTGCTGGCACACACAATAATATAAAAATCATTAGGTACATAAGCAGTCTAGCATATGGAAAGCTTGATCATTGCAGAGATATGCTGATCATTTTAAAATGCAAATTAGTCAACAAACGTGAAGTTTTATATTCACCTATTTCCTCTCTTCATTGAGTCCTGGTGATATAAGAAAACAATATATTTTTAGTCTACATTTAAATTAAACTAAAATTAGATTAAATTAAAATAGAATCACTAATGAGTGTGTGTGTGTTTTTAGGTGAGATCTTTCATCATTTGAGGTAGGATCCATGTATACAGTACATCCTCTAATTCAGAAATGTTGTAAACCAAGAATAAACAGAGAAAGTAGGAATACATGATGCCAAAATATTTATCATAAAAGGTGTACCTTCTGATTTCATTTCTCAAATTACAAATAGATATATTTATTTATTATAAGCAATTATAGTTATTTCTATGTTTTATGATGTTTTACCTCCATTCCAATCTACATCCAGTATTTTTGTAAATAGTTAGAATAAGCTGGAAATTATATTTCCTACGTTCTCTCCAAGACATCCAAAATTTAAATAAAATTCGCAAGATACTGTTTCTTCTGCACAGACATTAAGTACAAACTGCTTATTTGACTCAGAGACAAAGAATGCAAAACAAGTGCACTTTACCCCTAAACCCTGACAGTTTCTCACATGATACCTACCCTTGCTTATCCCTTTGAATAGAGGAATTGTTGTAAGTATCCAGAAGCATTGGATATCAGAAGTGTTGGATTTAAAAATATCTATCATTAAAGACTATGACAAAAAACCCACAAACAATTTGATAATCATACAAAACAGTGTACTTAACAGAAAAAAAAAAAGCTGTCACTGGCTAATGTAATTACTATTATAATTAATGAATGCATTATTTTGTGATGAGGGACATCTTTCTGTACTGTCCTTCCTTCATTTTGCATCTAAGCACTGCACCATATACAGTAGCTGTGGAATGGATATTTCAAGCCTAATGTAGTATGAACAAAGCCATAACTAACAAGTTACTGGGTAAGATGTTTTGATGGATTAGACTTCCCTTGACGCAGTTGTATTTTCATGGGCTTGATAGAGGAAAGTAATGCCTCCAAGGGAAAAAAAAAATCACTGGTGTGATCTAGTTTCTTCTTAACCTGGTTTTGGGAGGCATAATTAATTAGAATTTTTTCCAGATTCCAAAACTGGAAAGCACTTCATACTGACAAGTTACATTAAAAAAGTGATGCTGTTGCTTGGGAACAGTAATGATCTTCTTTTCTTCTTACTACTGGAACTGCAGTAAGCTGGTAAGCTAACAACCACTTGTGAAGTTTGGCCATCTCTTCAAATTTCAACCAGTGACACAGAGGTCGCACAAAAGCTACAAGCAGTATTCCAAACTCTGTGAGGCCCCTGCCTTTCTTGTTAGGTGAAAGCCCATGGGGAATGTGCAGAAGCTCATATTATAAAGCATTGCTGGTACAGCTTTGCAGGGTCAGCTGAAAACAAATTCGTAGCAGTGTGTTAAAATCTTATTAACAAGGATTCTTGCAGACAAAAAAAAAAAAGCGAAATTATTGTTCATTAATAAAATACTGGCAGGCCAGCCTTGTTGTTTGACATCCTTTCAGTCCTTGGATGCCAGGAATACTGCCTGTACAGCAGCTGGTTATCCTCCAGCAGTAATAACTACTGGCACTGGAGGACAAATGTTCTTCCTGCCTGTGGAGCAGGTCATTGATACTTCCTATCACAACTGTGTGTCATGACTGAAGTGAATAGTAAGGTGAGGGTAGTAATAAAGAGCAGCTCTTTTGTGAACCATTTCAGAAGCCATTTCCTACAGTCATTTGAAGATATGGTGTCTGGGAGGACTGAAGCTTGTTATTCCCCTTGATGTTTTTGTGAAAGAAGAAATCATCCAATGCAGGACAGAATGCTGGTGCCCCAAATGACACCCTAAGTGCTCCTTTCCACTGCTACAGGCAGACACAGGGCTCCATGCTGTGGCAACTTTCTATTCAGTTGCCACAGCTGATATGTGGGTGGGAGACAGTAGGATGTGCTCCAGTGAGTCAAGAAAAAGCAGGTAAATGCTAAAAGAGAGGAGTGAGTCAAAAATCTCAAACAACACTGAATTGATGAACAGGCTTCACAAATGTTCCCAGTTTGCTTTTTAAAGTCTATAATTCTGAATGCTCTTGGAATACAATGTCACCTCTGATGTTTTTTCAGAATTTTACCTTCTTTGTGCTAAGATGTTGTTTTCATTTTCTCCTGACAGGGACTTTGTCTTGAACACAAGTGTCATAGTAATATGTGCCAGTCTTGCCCTCCCTGCCTTGATAAGTTCTGCCTGAAACTTTAAGTTGGTGAAAATGCTACTGTTCATCTGATGAAAGGAATATATCTACAGACTGCCATCACAAGACCTGTTGCATTCTTGCCAGGTTTTCCTTCAATTACAAAACTTGTATCTAGGATACTCTAATATGGATAGACTCAGTAAGACTCTTGAAATTCTAGGACAAGCTGGAGAGAATCAGTGAATCTGCAGCCCAAACAATGCTGTACAGCTGACCCACTCAAGTTTTCAGGGAACATACACATGTAGGGAAATAAATACATCTACTGAAGTGTGTGCTAGAAGTCTGCCTAATTCTTGAGTGAATATGAATGTTCATCTAACACAAGCCAGTCTTGACTTGCGTTAGGAGAGCACAGCAGGTTAAAAACTTCACATGTCCTGATGTCAAAGTAGTAGCAGGTGAGGATGACTACTGTCAGCACTAAAAGTGGAAGGTAGGCATTTTTGATGGCTGTTGATTGTTGAATTGACAGTGTGGAGTGCTTGTGTTAGTCTACATGACTTCAGATGACACTGATTAAAGCTGATTTCCTAAAGAAAAGCCATTTCCCATCAACAGCACAGTAATGAATCATGCCTAATGCCGGTCTCTGTTTCTCTGACATTCCAACTACACAACTTTGAAACTGTCATGAGTAACCCAAAATGTTACTGTATTCCATATCTACCTGGGCCCCAAATTGATTACAGTCTCTTTAAAGCCCTGCAGTTGGGAAGCTGGGGTGGGGTGGCACCGCAGGTGCTTTTAAAGTCTCCTCAGGTGCATTTAAATTCTCCTCAGCAGGCACTCCTGCCCTTTTGCTTAATGGTTTCTGTCTTGCTGTCTTATTGGTATTTTGCCTTAGTCAGAGGCTTTTTCCTTTTTGGGTTCTCTTCTGGTTTTTCATTTTGTTTTGTTTTCCCCTTTGTCTCCGAGATTGCGATTAGTGGTTTTGAACTGCCTGGGGGTGAATTCCACAGGTTCCTGCCTGTTTCCTGAGCAGAGAGCAAATGGCCCCTCAGTTTGCCAAGGCACCCAGCTGAGAAGACCACAAGTCACCCCAGTGCAGCATCCTTGCCCTTGCCTTGATTGCTCCTGCTGTATCCTGCCATGAGAAGGTCCCTCTGTGAACTGTAACCCCTGGATCTGGAGAATGCCAGCTAGTGCTGGGGAGGTGAGCTGAGTGGGCCAGTGAAGGAAGATAGACACTATCTTTCCTCCATCCTTCAAACCACATGCTCGGCTGCAGAACACCATGTTGGTGGGGCACCCCTGGTGTTTTAGATCTCCCTTTGTTCTAGGGACTCTATGAAAATTAGCAGTTTTGTATCTGGTGATTATTTGCTGATTCTTGCAACGCATTCCAGAGTGTTGTTCCAGTTGTTTTAAAGCAAGACACACTTCTACTGTGGTACTTCAAATACTCAAAAAAAAAAAAAAAAAAAAAAAGCTGCTCAGGTTTCCCAATAAAAGTAAATACAAGTAAGTGTATGAAAACCTGTATGCACTGACTTTTGCAGAGGACACAGGTTCCTTAAGCATCCTCATGTTTCTTTTCAGTTCAAGACACATACAGTTAAGGATGAATGACATAATTATCAGCATGTTAGCAGCTTTGGAAGAAACACACACTATTAAAGAGAATTAAAAAGTATGAATAGTATTCATCATGTCACTTAATTTTTAATCTGAACTCTTAGCCCACTGGAGAGGTGATTTCTCTGACAAAATACAGGATTAACAGGTAAAGAAAATCTGGGTAACTAATAAGATTGATAAGACTGGATAACATTCTGCTTATTTTTCAACAATCTGCCAGCAGCTTTCTTTTGAGCAGAAAGTTGTATAAAAGACAGTCTCTAAGTTATCATTTATTAAAAGCAATATTTTATCTGAAAACCTGCACTTGTTCTGACAAAGTGTTGCAAGGACAGAACTTTAAACGCTCCCACAAGGAGGGTAGTTTCTGTCTTTCCCCATTCTTAGGTAATTGGTCACTGAATGAAAATCTTTTGCCATTTCTGAAGCTTAACAGAGACTTGGAGATCAGTATATTGGGGCATATTAACTCAGCACCACCCATTCCTGTACACCAATCACTGATGACAGGCATGAAGAGGATTAATGCTTAAAATACTTGTAATCACCTTGCTTTTTGTTGGGTTTTCCCCCCATTATCTGAAGGGTTTAGCAAAATAAGTTCTATACATTAGAAAAGTTTTGCTTATTGCTCCTTTTAGCATCACAGAATCTAGAATCACAGAATTTTCAGAATAATGAAAAAGCAGGGACGATTTCCAGACAGACTAGAAAGGAGTCAGTAAATCATTGATACATTAATAAAACCTCTATGAACAGTTTTTATTTTAAATATTCTTAATTTAAGTTGTAATCCAAAATTACTGACTTGGATGATCACTGTTTAGGGACAGACATGTCCGTAATTCAAAATCGGCGACAGGGATGCAGAGATGGTTCTTTCATCACAACTTCAGAAAAAAACTGAACATATAATTTGGTGTTATGAATGTTCTGAGAGAAAGAGCAGTTGGCACATTGCACAAACTGCTTCTTCTTCCTCAGTGACACCCCAAGTAAGATTCATGGGGACATATTTTTCCCTCCTTCTAGAAACAAATGAAGCAGTAAACCTCCTGGACCTAAATTTGAAAGGTAAAATATACTCAGTCATATCCAAGCATCAAGACTTATGGAAAGCAAATTAATCATCTCATATGTACTCATGATACTTGGGTCTTTCACAATATGCAGGTTTAATTTTGGAAACAGAGGTGAAAGTTCATCTTAGTTAACTAATGCTTAGGTAGATATCTGATAAGTGAACACTGCAAAACGCAGCATTTCTAAGTACTTGGTAGAAAAACTTGTACAAATAGCATAATCCCTCACAGTGGACATCAGGTTATTTACCCTATTAAAGAATAATGTCAGCTAGAATGCTTTCTAGTGAATTAGTAGCTGGAGCAGCAATACCACTGCAAACATAGTGATTCTTTTCAAAGAAGTAGACTTACCGTGCAGGTAAATAGTCAATGTAATCCTTAAATTGTATTGTTAGCATATGTGATCCCACAGTAACTGATACATAGCCTTTCCTTTTTAAATAAATTCTCAGTATAGATATTACACTAGAATTAAGGGGAACAGAGGTAATATAGGTAATATTATTAATCATCTATATTGCATATCTTCACTTATGCAAGCCTGCATTCTGTCATAAAGTCTGTTGTGAAGTGAGATCCGACCCTGCCAGAGTCATTATTCCTCTTTATTGAGTAGCAGGCTAGTTACAAGAACAAAAGATCAATATTAATGGCTGGAACACAAATTCAGCCTGACCCTGAGCTGGACTTATTAAAGCAATGGCATTTTCTCTTTTACTTTTGTTTGGTTGGTTTTTTGTTTGTTTGTTTTAAACAAGACAAATTTCTTGCTGCAGCAACACTCTCCTATTTAATAATATCCACATAGCATATACCTGTCTTAGAAAAAGTACATGTGGACTTTCAACTCAACAAATTCAAATGAAAAGTACCAAGTCCATTGTATCTGCATTTCCTGTATGATTTCATCTAGGTATCACATGTTTTTATTTCTGCCCTGGACTTTGTGCTAAGTTGGATCATAGATGTAATTGATATTGAGTTTTTTCTGCCAAACTGAGAAAGAAAATAAAATTAAAATTTACTGGTTTTTTTCTTGTCTTGTTTTGGCAAGAAGAAAGAAAATCTCTCTGAATACACTGCTGTTATAAAAGAAAAGCATTAACAATCAGCTTCTGCATTCTGCTGAAAGCTGAGCCATACTTTTACAAGAAGAATCAAGGAAGTAAGACATTTAAATGGGCATATATGCACTAGTTTTCACACAAATAAAAATGTTCTTCTAAATAAAAGAAGTGTAGCCACTAACATGTAAAGTCTCTACTTTTTTGTTTGTTTGTTTGTTTGTTTGTTTTGTTCTTGTAGGCAAAGAAGAAAGAATTTTAACAAAACATATAATTTATTTTATTATAGGATGTTTTTACTGGTACACAACATTGAATTTAGAATCCTCTAATCATAGAATATCCTAAGTTGGAATGGACACACAAGAATTTAGAAGTGGTTTCTTTTTTTTTCATTTAAAAATAAAACAAAAATCACAGCTATTCATGCTGTTCCTCATGCATGAGTTTTTTTGGGGAGAGGATTTTGTTTTGTGTTTTTTGTTTGTTTGTTGTTTTTTCGGGGGGGGGGGGGAAAGCATTCCTTTTCAAATCAACAAGCAATTTGTAACAAGAAATGTATGTCATATAGGAATATTATTAGTATTTGCAAAAATGACAGGGAAAAGCTAGCTCTAGGATAAAGCAGGAAGATGTATTTTGGCTAAAAATCATCTGTCACTCCTAATGACCTCTTTCTGAAGTGTTTCTTACTGTAATTCTTCAGAGGAATTTCTATACAGCTAGTTCTGTTTGTGCTTTGGTTAAAGCTCTATTGTGTTTCTTCTGTTTATCTTTCAAGAGTCAAATTATTTCATTCTGAGTTTGACTCATCGGATTCCAGCTCATGAAACAGATTAATTTTGACTGAATTGAGACACGTCCTCCTGAGAAATGAAGATGTTATCAAATTTCATAAACTAGACTCTAGCCATACTTGAAGAAAATCTTGTAATAGTAAGGAAGAAAAAAATTCTCAGCTCATAACAGATTATGCTACAACTCTTGGTTATGACTTGACTGTTGAGAACAGAATGGATGTTCATGGTATTTACGTAAATTAGAAAAATCAGTGGGTTTGCAATACCAAGAAATGGTTTCCAACTGAAATAAATGCATAGAAACACCAGCTATCACTGCAATGTACTTGCTTTACAGATTAGCAAACAGATTTGTACACCGTCCTTCAATAGCCGAGTATATCAATACCTTGTGAGATGATCTTTAACATTTAAAGTTTAAGAAACTTAAATTTGAATGAAACTTCCTTGATTTATGATGTTGATCAAGATTTGTAAGTACACAGGCAGAACTGCAAATAACTTTGATTTTAATTACCTTATTCAAAAATAGTAAAAAATCTCCTTAGTCTTGAGGGCAGCACTGCTTTCATTTTGCAGTGGATTATTTATAGCTCTTGGTGATGGAATCTCTTCCCAGACCAGGTTGAAGGGCGGAATCCATCAGTCTTTAATAAAATTTACATCTTTCTAAACCCTGCAGAGAAACATTAACAGACTGAGAATAGCATTAATGCAATACTTTTCCTAATCAATTAGGCAAATCAAAAAATATTCACTGAGATGACCCTGTGGAAGACAAGAGATTCTTTTCTTAAGCCCCACCATGTATCTTTTTTAAAAAAGGCTGAAAGTGGAGGCAGAAGGAAGATAACCATCCGTGAATGGGAACAATATATTTCTAAGTTACATCTCTGTCTCCTCCAACGAAGTATGTCTCTCTCACATACCCTTCCCCATAGAATTACTCAATGGCGTGCCTAAGAAGCAAAATGGAATAAAGCATTATGAAACTGAATGCATATGGAAACCTCTTCTGAGATTTCACAGCTCAGTCATATATAAAAACTAGGGGCAGAGAACTCAGGGAACATCCTAACATTATTTTGATCTTGACAGAAGAATGATTCAAGCTATTTCAAACTTTTGATAAAACAAGACTTTTCACCTAAGATAACATTTGAGCTAACATTTCTGTCATTGACATTTATCTCTTTAATTTCATCAGTAAATTCTGAATGTAATTAGAAAGCATCATAAAAATCACAAATTAAAGCCATGAAGGTTACTAAGCAAAAATTGCTAAAGTTTCTTTACTTTCTATTTACCAAACTTCACCTATTAAATCAAATAATGTTAATTACCTTAGGATCTTTTAGGTGTTTTGTATGATGCACTACATTTTTCTGGAAGTTTTTTCCACATATTTCAAAGAATTAACTCAACTCAGTTTCAGAACTTAGCTTGAAACTATTAGAGAATATTTTTTTGAAAAAAAAAAAGAGTTTTATTTGTGTAAATAGGAATAATAAGGTCTAATTTTTGAGGATGGTTCTGAACTTTTTAGGAGTGCATAGATTAATTAAGGAAACTAAAGAATTGAAAAAGAGTTCCACTCCCCTCACATCTGAGTAAGAAAACTCACAAGCCATGTGTTCACATAAATTTGATTTATTTTTCTTCCTTAATGTGCTATAGACAGTTTTTAACAGCAAGAAATAATTCAGCACTTTTTACCAAATAAACACCAACTTGTTTAGAAGGTACTTGGAGCAGCACTGTCTCACTGAAACAATACCAGTTTGGTTTCTAGAACATCAGCCTGAGGACAGGAGCATCTACAAAAGAAAGGTGATAAACCATAAAATAGAAATCCTTTCTTTGAGTGTCTGCTTTGAAGTTGGAAAGGGAAATTATGAGATATAGTATGACTGTAAATTCAAAATTAACTTAAACAGTTGTATGGCTAGAAGATCAGAAGAAATCTTTGTAAGTCTAGCCTAACAAGTACACTTACAATGAACAATAAGAAAAATACTCTATCTGATCCCATGATTCAGAATTTCAGATGGAAACCAATAAATTACAGTTGAATTTTTACTTGTAAGGGATATGAAAGCAAAAGTTTTCACTTTTGCAGGGATGACATAGTCTGTGCTCAGAAGATGGCAGGTACATTTCCAGAAAAAGCTAAAATGAAATGTTGGCCCAAGACTCAGCTGCATCAAGCAAGAAGGAAAAATAAACTTCACACAAGTTTACTCAGTGGTGTGCATTTGTTGATCTACATTTCAGCTATCTGTTAAGATTCTGCTAAGTGCATATAAAATCAATTTCCTCAGGTGGAAGCTGTACTTTGATGGAACATTTAATCCTCCTCTGGGAAAAATATTTTTCATTATTTGGAGTTTGCCTTTCATAATACAACAGCTTTCATCTGTTTGTGAAGCAACTGCAGTGGGAAGATGAAGAAGGAAGAAACTGTGCCCATCTCTGTGAATGAATTGTCTTTGGGCAGGATACTATTGCCCAGCTCTGCCTTTCCTGAAACAGCACTCTTCACACATGTGTCATTAGTTCCATTGATCCAAGCATATGGGAGATTGCATTATGCCTGAGGACTGAATAGGCTTCTGAATAATATATCTGAATTATCTCAGTAATAATAACAACTTTGAAAGACTTAAGAATTTCTCACTTTGTGCTGAATGACATGATTTCTTGCATTTTTATCTTAAGAAAAGGATAGCTTTCTTAATCTTTTAAATAATAGGACATTTATGTCATGTTCTTACAATTTATTTCACTTTAATGTATGTGACAAAAAGAGGAATAGAAAAATGTCCCACCTATCTGAGCTGATCCCTTTACTTTTATTGACACCAATAATTATATTCTCTCTAAAGTTATTTTTTCTCTAACCTAACCCAGAGGAATCCATTAGTACCATAAATAGAAAAGTATTTTTTTCCAATCCTCAGATAGTCCTTTTCTGAATCTGTCACAGTTTGAATTTATGAAAAATTTAATACATATCTTTAGTCTGGTGCGAGCTCTTCTCTTCCTCTGAAAGTCTCTGATGCAAATATGCATTCAGTGTTTCTTCTTTTTTCTGGCATCATTATGGAGACATAGTTACTCTATTTTTAAGTATAAGGGTTTTTTCTCCTCTTCTGCAACTACTCTCCAGTGATTCTGAACTTAAAGGAATATCACTAACCCCTAAGTTTGTGAGCTTGCTTTTATGGCACTGAGATTTCTCTCTCCTTTTTTTTCCCTCTTATGCTTGAGGTCATCTATTCTTTATACATGATATCTAATTGGACTCTGGAGTTTTAAGGCCTAAAGCTTTTTGCCATCAGAAATCTTCACAAACATTTGCTTTTTTTTTTCCTTTGAAATGCATTAAAATATTGACTAAATTTAGTCTATCCATCACTGAGGAATTTCTCTGGTAAACTTCTGTTCTACAGCTGATATTTCCTCTAAGAACAAAACATATAAATATCTAGTAATATAAAGTTCTTAATCCACTCATTATTTTAAGTGGCATTGCAGCACATGATTTATTGAGCAAAAATTTGTCATATCTATAGTAAATTTCCAGTGTCTATTTATTCTTTAATTGGGGATCTAAACAGAGACCTTTAGGTTTCTTTTTTTTTTCTTAATAAAATTGAATTGCACCTTAGTCAGATATCTGTTTCCCATCATATTTTACTAATTTTTTCCTTCAACACATGAGCTTCAAATGCCTTAAAAGAGGTTCTTTAAAAATAAATGTGTATAATCAAAGAACATTCCCACAGGAATATGAAGGATGTTAGAAATATGTAACCTTAGATTTAATTTCTTTTTACTTTTGATTGAAAAACTTTACTTACGACCATGAAAATCAAATCTAGTTAATTATAATCTTTTCCAAAGCCATAAATAAATATTTATTTAGCTAATAATTTGGCTTGTACTTCAGGTATGATTAGTAAGCACGTCAAAGTATATGATTCAGGAAGATCACTACTGTGGACTAGGATCTTGAATTATTTTAGGTAAATAAATTCAGTATGTGTAGGTGAGTTGGTTAGTTGTCAATATCTATTTTGTGTTACCAGTAAAGACTGCTCAGTAAACTAGATATTATCATGAATGAACAGGATACACTTTTTTGCCTTTCTGCATATTTATCATAATCACCACGCTATTCTGAATTGATGATCATAATAGACCATCCTAATGATCATTTTGGAAAACAATTTCACCTGTTGTTCTGTTTTTGATCAGCAGAATATTTATAATAATAGTGTTATAGCTACTGCCTTTTATATAAGCCTTGAATATTATTATACAAAAGCCAGTTTTTCAAATGGGCTTTTACCACTACCAGCTAGTAAGAATTATAACTTTGGGAAAATACGAGTATTGAAAAACTCACTATCTCTGTCAGTCTACTTACATTTTGTGAGTTTATTTTCTAAGACTCTAATAACACAGAATTTATTTGGTAAAGGAAATGCACCACATAGAAAATACTTATTTTCCATTCACTTGCTTCTACAAAATATTTTTAGCCAATATATTAGTAATAAACCAGTTTGAATAAAAAATAGGTAGATTTTAGTTATATTATAGTTTGCTAAGTCATTAAATCTAAAACTGAGATGATGTGAAAAGCTCAACTGCAAAGAATATTACAGAGAAAGATGTGTATTATTTGATTTCATACTTGAAACTTGAAGTAGATAAAGTCATTAGGTTGTAAATTTTACTGCTACATAACAGCAAGAGTCAGCTCAGGCCATTCTGTAAAAGAAAAAACAAATTGCATTTAATTTCCATAGTCCTCATGTCTGGATAACACTGTAGAATTATATTGATATTCTTAAACATGCCCTCATGTCTCAGAACCATCTAAAAGAGGAATACATCCTAGTAATCCTCCACTAAAAAAATCAATTAATAAATTATTCAATCATTCACATTATTGAAGAATGAAGAAAAGGAGACAGTGCACCACTGTCAGCCAACAGCATTAGATCTATTTGTAAGGGATATACAACAGTTAATATTATTTTGCATAGAACCAAAGTCATACAAGCCTAAAATGACTTATCATCTAACAGGAGCTCTCAACAATGAAACATTCTGCCTAACACAACTTCTCCACTATCCTTTTGCCAAGATGCTAGTTACTTTCTTAGGACAAATCAGATAGGTAGTTAGACAGAGGAGTATGAATGAGGGGAACCAGGACCAAGCTCAAGAAAATGTCTAAACAGATCCTAACTGTGAAGTTAGTAATTATAACATAATAATGTGCATCCTACTAGGGCCTTATGTGTTAGGTAGAAGGTAATGCAGATTTCCTAAAAGGTGAACTAGTGCACCAAAAAAGTTGACTGACCAGATGAATTCAATTGTGATAACAGATAGTTTTCCTTCCTTCCTTCCTTCCTTCCTTCCTTCCTTCCTTCCTTCCTTCCTTCCTTCCTTCCTTCCTTCCTTCCTTCCTTCCTTCCTTCCTTCCTTCCTTCCTTCCTTCCTTCCTTCCTTCCTTCCTTCCTTCCTTCCTTCCTTCCTTCCTTCCTTCCTTCCTTCCTTCCTTCCTTCCTTCCTTCCTTCCTTCCTTCCTTCCTTCCTTCCTTCCTTCCTTCCTTCCTTCCTTCCTTCCTTCCGACACTTCCTTCCGACACTTCCTTCCGACACTTCCTTCCTTCCGACACTTCCTTCCGACACTTCCTTCCTTCCGACACTTCCTTCCTTCCGACACTTCCTTCCTTCCTTCCTTCCTTCCTTCCTTCCTTCCTTCCTTCCTTCCTTCCTTCCTTCCGCCACTTCCTTCCTTCCGCCACTTCCTTCCTTCCGCCACTTCCTTCCTTCCGCCACTTCCTTCCTTCCTTCCGCCACTTCCTTCCGCCACTTCCTTCCGCCACTTCCTTCCGACACTTCCTTCCGCCACTTCCTTCCGCCACTTCCTTCCGCCACTTCCTTCCTTCCGCCACTTCCTTCCGCCACTTCCTTCCTTCCTTCCGCCACTTCCTTCCTTCCTTCCGCCACTTCCTTCCTTCCTTCCTTCCTTCCTTCCTTCCGACACTTCCTTCCTTCCTTCCGACACTTCCTTCCTTCCTTCCTTCCGACACTTCCTTCCGACACTTCCTTCCGACACTTCCTTCCGACACTTCCTTCCTTCCTTCCTTCCGACACTTCCTTCCTTCCTTCCTTCCGACACTTCCTTCCTTCCTTCCGACACTTCCTTCCTTCCGCCATTTCCTTCCTTCCTTCCGCCATTTCCTTCCTTCCGACACTTCCTTCCTTCCGACACTTCCTTCCTTCCTTCCTTCTTCCTTCCGACACTTCCTTCCTTCCTTCCTTCCTTCCTTCCTTCCTTCCTTCCTTCCTTCCTTCCTTCCTTCCTTCCTTCCTTCCTTCCTTCCTTCCTTCCTTCCTTCCGACACTTCCGACACTTCCGACACTTCCTTCCGACACTTCCTTCCGACACTTCCTTCCTTCCGACACTTCCTTCCTTCCGACACTTCCGACACTTCCTTCCGACACTTCCTTCCGACACTTCCTTCCTTCCTTCCGACCCTTCCTTCCGACCCTTCCTTCCGCCACTTCCTTCCGCCACTTCCGACACTTCCTTCCGACACTTCCGACACTTCCTTCCGACAATTCCTTCCTTCCTTCCGACACTTCCTTCCGACACTTCCTTCCGACACTTCCTTCCTTCCTTCCGCCACTTCCGACACTTCCTTCCGACACTTCCTTCCGACACTTCCTTCCGCCACTTCCTTCCGACACTTCCTTCCGACACTTCCTTCCGCCACTTCCTTCCGACACTTCCTTCCTTCCTTCCGACACTTCCGACACTTCCTTCCGACAATTCCTTCCTTCCTTCCGATACTTCCTTCCGACACTTCCTTCCGACACTTCCTTCCTTCCTTCCGACACTTCCTTCCGACACTTCCTTCCGACACTTCCTTCCCTCCTTCCTTCCGACACTTCCTTCCAACACTTCCTTCCAACACTTCCTTCCTTCCTTCCTTCCGACACTTCCTTCAGACACTTCCTTCCAACACTTCCTTCCTTCCTTCCGACACTTCCTTCCAACACCTACTTCCTTCCAACACTTCCTTCCTTCCTTCCTTCCTTCCAACACTTCATTTCAACACTTTCTTCCTTCCGACACTTTCTTCCTCATTAGCTGCAAGTTTTCAATTTTTCAGTAATCTCTTAATCAAAATTTTAGGACGTCATTACTATTATCTCAAAGTACGTCTTTAAAAACATAGTTCTGTTTCTGACATCAGGAATTGCAGCCTACTCTACCTTTCTAAGTACACTAAATGGTACTTAGTATCTGCAAGAGCTTTCCAGATACATCAGCTGCAGGGTATCATTCTCAATATTTGCCTACTCTCAACTCATTAAATACACCTGAGCTCTGCAATGTAGTGCCTACAGCTTCCAACCTCAGGGATAAAGTAATTACAGCAGACAGGATGAGAAGATGTCTCAAAACAAAACAATTCAATTTAATTAGTCTATCAGATGCAGTGGGTAAAAATGGATGTCATGAAGGCAGACTCTCACTGAGATCCTGAAGAGTTCCCAACTGAGTAAGAAAGAACAGTGCAGAGAGGGTCATTAGCCTAACACTGTTACAAGTGAGATAGAAAAACTCAGACCATCATGGCTATTACCCTTCTTTGCCTCATATATCTACCAAGTTTTGCATGCATGTATCTACTCAACGTGGGCTCTAACAGCCTTCCCTTCAGGTCATCACATGCTTTTGTACCATTTTAAAATGCTACACCTTTAAGCAAAGACATATGAATTAATTCATTGCATAAGTGCAAAGTGTATTTTATACCATAAAAAAAATCAATAATTAGAGCTAGGAAAGGACACATTGATTTATTAAAAAATATGGATATCGATCTAGTACCGATATCCAACTGTGATGGACAAAAACTCTCTAACAGTTTAAAGTTAGAAAGTGTATGTTTATTTCTACGCCAGGCAGTGTGCAGGATAGCTCCCAAATACAAACTGCAATTTATAGGGGATTACAGAGTTCTTTTATCTATACAAGTATTGAATACCCAAAATACAAATACATATTCATGATTTTGGTACATCCCATTCCCCGCTTCGTATGGTAATTAGTTCAAAAGCTATTAAGCATGCGTAGTGTGTTCCTTGAAATGGGTTGGTGGTCCCTTTCATGGGGAGGGGTCCCAAAATGAAGAAGTAAATGTAGTCTTCCTCATTCCGATCTTTCTACCTTTTCAATGCAAATATGACAAATGAACCCTTGGAAGAACTCCCATTCCTTGTCTTCAATTGGTTTCAGAACAGAGGAAGCCCACAATTGTCTTATGTTTCTAAAAGCTACTTGTCAGTTTCTATATTCTTCATTTTAAACCCAGCAAGCCAAATATTATGTTGACAAGCAATCAGTTATTAGTTAACTACTAACTCTTAACTTCATCAAGGCCTACCTATTCTTTTAAATTAGCTCCAACAAAGCTTATCTCTAACTAAAATCTTAGCTCCTCTAAAATCTCTGAATTTTTAAAGTTTATGTTTCAACATCAGTGTCATCTTCTTTTTAATTTTTAATCTTTTTTATTTTTTAATATCTTGCTTAGATTTTACTTCTCCTGCTACATCCAACAGAGATGTTACAAGCCTTCGTTTAAGCCTGGAAATTGATAGTCTTCAGTTGTGTCTCTGTACATGCAGGGTTTGTTCCCTGGCATTGTGTACAAATTATACCGTGATTTCACTATATTGATTATAGACCTGTTTGAATAGAATCACATATACTCTACCTCTAACAGAATAGCAGTATATGTGGTTGTCACTCTCCAAGCAGTTCCAGAGAGTTTTCAGAAATACAGCTTTTTCCCTCCTCACCAAACATCAATTAATGCAAAACCAGCAGAAGGTGATAAAGCAATCTTTACCATGTCACCACGACATTTTTATGAAATTCCTTTGCTAGGATTTTCTTCTCCTGAGAAGCTGAGGAGCCTCAGGAAAGAAATGTAAACAATAACTATGTGCTGCTGTGGAATGGAACAGGTGCTTCTTTGATTGGTCCATGTTAAGTGTTTCTACTTAATAACCAATCAAGGATGCAACTGGTTCAGACTCTTTGGTCAGTCATGAGCCTTTGTTATTCATTCCTTTCTGTTCCTGTCTCGCCTTCTGATGAATCCTGTCTCTCTGTTCTTTTAGTATAGTTTTAATATAGCATTTTCAATATAATATATATCAGAATATAATAAATCAGCCTTCTGAAACATAGAGTCAAGATCCTCCTCTCTTCCCTCATCCTGGGACCCCTGCAAATCTCACAACACACCTGTCTTCATCTCTCTGGAAGCCTCTCGGGGGGCAACCCTGAAGCGGGCCGACAGCGGTGGGGGGGAGGTACTGATGGCTGTTAGGCTCTTTGCCTTTGCAGCAGAAGAGACACAGGGAGACAATGGTAGAGGATAAAAAGCCGACCCTCAGCAGGAGGCCAGTCCAAGGTTTATTTAGAGCCCCCGAGGGGGTTCCTCACCTCAGGAGGCCTCTTGCTCAGAGTGCTTGAAAGAAATGCTGAGGTCACTTTTAAAGGATGGGAGGAAATTAAAGGTTTCATTGCTTGACCAATAACATCCCTCCAGGCATGAGACCATGGGGAAGGGACATTTGAGATATTGTATAGGATTGTACTTGGGGGGCTGACCCCTTGCCTCGGACTAATCACTCGATGACTTTGTCCAAAAGTTCTGGGTATAGAGGATGGGATATTTGAGTGACTGACAGGGAGCCAGGACAGGGATTTGGGGATGACCTCAGCAAAAGAGAATGATTACATAGGTAAAAGGAAGGGATACAATCTGGGGTAAACCATTTGGGAATAATAAGGGGATATAAAACAATGCGATTACAAAGTATTACAAAATATAAATGCACACCAACAATACCGGAAGTAAAGGATGATCTTGGAGCTGACAGTCACATGAACCTCCTAAATTTCTCTTATGAGCTGGTAGTTAAACACATTTATTGAAAATTTGTTTCTGCTAAAAAAGTTTGGAATAACCAGAAAACCAAAGAATTGCCTTTCTCCAAGTACTATGCCTCTCCACTGATAGGATTAGAGTATGAATTTACCAACACATAGTAGGTAGTCATATTACTTTCTTGTGAATTTGTTTGAAAATTTGAGATATATAAAATTATGCATAGTTCTAATACCTAGAGGAAAGATAAAGCTGTAAGGTACAACAATAAATGAGAAATCTTAAGCAACTCCTTGAAAAAGCAACAGTGAGAGAACAACACACTGACAACACTTTTTTATACATGGAGACAATGCCGTGTCCTCAAGATGTCCTGGACCAAACTCATATTGCTGTAGCTGCTGTACTGGCTAATTCTGTACATATTCCATGACTTTCTTTAAGTATAAGAGAATCAGAGTGGCTGATACTGAAAAGAACCTATGGAGGTCCTCTGGTTCAACCCCATGGTTGGTCCAGTGCAACTGGGTATGCAGATTCACTTAGAGACGTTGCCCAGGACTATATCCACGGACTTTTGAATGTCTCTGGAGATAACAATTCCACTACTTCTCTGGGCAACTTGTGTCAGCATTCAGTCAATCTTACCATGAAAAAGTAAGTGGATTTTGCCACTGGTCCTGTACCTGGGCACCACTGAGAAGAGCCTGACTCCATCACCTTTGCCACCCCTCCTGTCATGATGTATATACAGTAGTTAGGTCCCCCTGAGCATTCCCAGCTCTCTCAGCTTTTCCTCATAGGAGATGTACTGCTGTGCTCCCATGCATCATCATCTGTGTGGTCCCTTGCTGGGCTCTCAGTGTGTCCATGTGTCACCTGTACAAGGGAGCCCAGAAGGGGACAGGGGACAGAATACTCCAGAGGGTAAGGATCGCCTCCCTTGACTTGATGGCAAGCCTTTGCCTAATGCTTCTCAGGATACTATTAGCATTTCTTGTGACAAGGGCCTATTTCTGGCTCCTGTTTGAGCTGGTATTCACCAAAAACCCGAAGGCCTTCTCAGCAAAGCTCTTTTCCAGCCTACCAGCCCCCAGCCCATATCCCAAATGTCTGGGGTTTTCCTCCCTAAGTACACAGCTTTGTCATTTGAACTAAGGATATGGAACATATCTCTTATTTTCCTGATCATATTTTAGATATCTATGATTCACTTAGTTTTAAGCACAAAACCAGGATGAGAGATAAATTGCAGTAGAAATAGATATGTTTAAGTTTCTTTCTCCGAGAAACAAAAACCCATTTATAATGGACTGAAATCTTCTTGTTGTACAGTAAAAGAAGAAGCTACTTGGCTACAGTGTCAGCTGAATTTGCAATTAAGTCCTTAACAGATACCAGTATCCTTAATTGTCCATTTTCCTGATCAAGCAGCAGATATCTGACTTGGCACAACCTCTAACCAGACTAGGTGAAAATCGACTGTTGACATGACCTAATTTATGAGAGCTTGGAAAACTAGGCATAAAACAGTACTTTAAAATAGCTTTAATAGCTTATTAAAATGCTTTACTTCCCTGAATTCAACTGAGATTCCATTGCAATCCAAAAGCTTGTTGGCGGAATTACCTTGGAAGGAAACTCCATGGAGTTGGAACTGTCACCATATCAACAATGCTAAAAAATAATTTTTTGCATAATTTTAACTTTCCTGCTTTCTTTCTCATGCAATAGTCTGGAGAAGTACTGTCTACACCCAAAATTGTCAATAACTGTGAAAAATTGCTAAATTTAACAATTGCTATAGGTTTTACGAGTAGAAAAGCAATTTAAAACTCACCAATTTTGACCAGGCATCACTTAGACATTTCTGAGACTGAGGTATTTGATTCGCTACATTTACTGGGCATTCCCAACCATTAGTCTCGATTCAGTCTCCCTAGACTCACTCTCTAAAACACAAGATTTTTGCATAAAACCCTTACACCAAATTATTCTCACTTAACTGCACAATCAGCTCCCTGCTACCATCATGACCAGAGACTTTTGTTTTTCCTGAAACACAGCAGTAGAGAAGGAACTTCTGATCCCCTGAACTTCTCTTTCTCAGAAGGAAACAGTGTGGGAATGAAGGCTTCTGGAGTCTCAGTTTTTCACTTTTAAAGAAGTCTGCTGTCCTCTCTTCCCTTACTTGGATGGTTGGCTTTAAATACAACCTTACACATACTTTGCAAGTCTTTAACCCTCTTCTGCCTCATTGCAGTTGTATATATTCTCTCATAACTTCCACAAATTATGAAAAGACAACATGTAACAGCAGAACCATGCAAATGCAGAAAAAAATCCCTCTTTTTTCCACTATGTCATCACTGCTACTTCTACACAGTGCACAAAGTATAAAAATCTAGATGAAGAGGGAGAAAATTCTTAATTTATAATGTAAGTACTATCCCTTTCAACACTCTTTTTCCTTTGCCTAGCATTGTTGTTTATCATCTATTTAGAATATAATGATAGAAAAAAGGGGAAAATCCAGCTTCCTGCATTCTCAACTCCATCTCACCTGCATACATACATACAGCTACATATTACCAAGTCTTCTCTTCACTCCAAGTTGCATTTTTGCCCTTTAAATATCTCTTCATTCCACTCTTTTTCAAGACCCCTTGGATTCTTGCTTTACCACTACTAAGCCTCAGTACCTGTGCAATGGGATCTCAGGCTCTGCTTGGCATATTCAGAGAACAGGAGCCTTCTCCTCAGGACACAGGTCACTGAAAGGCTTAAGCATGCATTTGTACAGACGCTTGTCATCCACCATACAGAAAGGAAGGTGGCAGTGAAAGGAGAGAGCAGTGTATCTGCCTATTACATCTCAGCAAACCTGCTGGCAGACCAGGTGTTGTTTGTGTAAGTATCACTTTCTCCTGCTGAGGTATTAGGTGCTCAGAGGGTCTTAGACACACTTCTTTCTCTAAGAGTTGGTCCTGAAGCCTATATATCCCCTTTATCTTCTCAGATACTCTGTCACCATTCCTCCTGACAGAGGTCAACTCAGTTTTGCCGGACAGTTTTTACCAGCCTGTCAGAAAGGCAAGTAGATTGTGGCCTCAATACTTTTTGCACTCTGCCAATCCATTTTCCAGAACTTTATTTCTTTACTTTTACCTAAATATACAACAATAAAAAGTTGGCTTTTTTTTTTCCCTTCAGTGTGCAGACTTTTTCTTCTTGTTCTATAAAAGCAGACTTTCTCTTCTTGTTCTATAAAACCATCTGTGACCTCCAAGCCAAACCTGTATTTCTGCCTGTAAAAGTAAGGAGAATATGTTCCCTACAAACAACTTACTTGTGTCTTTCCTATAGCAGGTCTCCTGTACTGATAACCTATTCCAGTGTTTTCCATCAGGTTAAGTATTTCTCTGAGGCACAGAGAATTCCAAGATTAAGAGGATGTCCTCTTGGCTTCCTGACCTCTGGTTAGTGTTGACATTCCTCCCCTCCATAGTAACAGGAAGAAAAAAACCAGAAAAGTAAAGGATGGGAACTAAAAAGCTGTTAGAAAGGGAAGTAGAATCTTACAATATCTCTTCAGTATGAAATTATCTTTTTCATTGGTAGTGGTAAGTGATGGAAGAAGTACCTTTTTCTATAATCTGACTTCATTTTTATTCAGTTCCTGTTTTACACAGTCATCCTGAAAAGCACTTTTTCAGTTGCCACTGCTTGATGTACCTTCTCTTTATGTAGGTCCTCCTTTTTTTAATTTACCTAGGTTAAAATTTCTGATGTGGAGGATACACTTAGCATTTTTAAGATCTGTATATTTATTTCCTTTGCTTTCTAGAGGGATTGGGACAAAAGTAGCAGGGCTAGAGATTGTTTAAGAGGACCCTTTAAGCCTTAGTTACATTCTTGAACAGAAAAAAGGCAGGTACATTTAGGAAATACACATATTCAAAGATATAGAAATCTTCAGAAACCACTGAGGCAAGGGCAAGGGCAAAGAGAAAGGCAAGGGCACAAATATATCAGGACCACACTTCTCACTCAGTAAGTGAGGTGTTGTCCAGGAGATGAGGCACATATGTTCCATCTCCTGGTGCTCAAGAAGTTTGCAATGTTTGTCTGCATAGATCTCCTTCAAAAAAAAAGCTTATTGTTTATAATTCTTGAAGCAGAGTCAATGTGTCTTCTTCCTTCTTGGCAACATTTAGTCCCATTGAAATTGCCAACTCTGTTTCATTTTTAGAATGAATTTTTTTTTCCACTTACAAACTAGGGTATGGTTCCCTTTTCAGATGCTTCTCTGAGCTTTCAGTTATGGCAAGGAAAAAAATTGAAACAGGAAACTTTGACTTTTTCCACAGACCAAGGGAAACTGTGATGGAAACCATTGCTGAAGAATTATTGTCTAAAGTGTAAAGTCATGATTATGAGAGGTTAATTTTTTTCTAATTGTGATCATGCTGAGATTACCATCTGAGGAACACCTTCTGGAGCCAGCAGATGATATGTTTCAGCATTTAGGACCAGTTCTTTTATGATGCTCTTTTGCTTAGCAAAGAATATACTTTGCATTTGGGAACCTCATTCACTGGTCTTCCAGTAAATAGTATGAAAATAGTTGGTTTAAGTTCCTTTTGTGTATTTATTCTTTTATTTATTTGCTTTTTTGGGGTTTTATTGGTCAGTTTTAACTTTGCAAACATGTTGGTCACTACAGACTTTTAGAATAACAAATTAAGGTCTCTTGTTTATTGGGGCCCAAGGGCAAATACATATATTTTGCATGGGTTTCAGTGTTTTTCCCCCTTGGGAGGCTTGTTTCATTATTTGTTTAGCATCAGTGAAGTTGTTGGGGACCTACTATAAATTTCTTTGACAGCCTGTGTTAAAGTAGCTCTTTTCCTCATGAACATCTTGTTTGTCAACTTGAGAAGTCACTGTTTAAATTCCACTTGAATGGAATATGCTGTTATGCAAGTGCTAGAAGAGGAAAGAGATTAAGCACAAAAAGCTCATCTCACCTGATCATCCTTGTTATTTTTGACAGAAGGCCAGGTGAGAAGCCAGAAAAGAGGAGCTGATGTCTGGATTCCATTGGTGGGGAAGTTCAGTACACAGATAATGATACTTATGACATTGCATCTGCAATAAAGACCAATGTTGAATGGTAGCTGCACACGTGAAATGTTGACAGTGTTCTGCATTCTCTGCAACAAATGAATGGTCAGAAGAGTAGGAAGCATTACAAATGAGGTAATGTGTTTTTGAAGTGCAATGCTATTTTAAAAGTAAATACTGACCTCATAGTCTTGGAAATGCTGGAGATAGATTAGCTATGGAGAAAGGGTCTTTCACCTTTGTCTCTCTAGTAAGAATCCAGTATATATGAACAGAGTCTGAAGGCTTATTAATTTTTGAACTATTTAATAAGACTTATGTGAAGCAATGCACTCAGAATCTAATTTGGATTGAAAGGGATCTCTTGAGGTCATCTCGTACAAATTCCACTCAAGACAGAACAACTTCAAAGTTCTATTAGACTGCTCATAACCTTGTCTGATATCTCTAGCAATGGACATTCCACAGTTTGTTTGATATATCTATTTTTCTGTGCAACGAACCTCATTTTTTTGTAAAAATGTGCTCAGCTTCTACCTGACATGCAGTTCCTCTGGGAGAGTCACATGCTAATTCTCATCAGGAAGGTCAATATTTAACATGCAAAGAGGCTGACTTCTCTTGCTTTTGTATCAGATTAATGATAATGCCAGAGGACCACACGCTGGCTTTTCCCATGTAATTAAGTTCTGTTGAGTTTTTCAAAAGCTGCTCTTCTTTCCTTGAATATTCAGTTATCTTGGGGGAGGGATGGGGCAAGGGGGATTGAGAACAGAGAGAGGGAAGATGTTTTTTGCTTTTCTTCCCTTGCTGATTAGCTAATAAAGAAAAAACAATGTCTAGGAAAAGAAAATTCTAACATATGAACAAAATATCTCTTATCTCTAGAAGAGAATCTATCCCCCCAAATATATTAATCTGTGTTTTGAAACCTTTAATGAGAAGTATCCTCAGGGAAAAGTTTTCTTTCATTTCATTTAAAAATCACACATTTTATCATTTCCGTCGGTCATATTAAAATTCAGACAAATATCTGCATATTTTAAATGTCTGCCTGAATACTGAGATCATTTGTCAATGTCCTCACTGAATTGTTAGTCAGACGTTTGTGCACATTATTTGAGACAGCAAATGAACTGTTTGGGTTGCTATGGTTACAGCTATGGAGAAGATAAATTTCTGCAGCTACTATCTTTCTTGAGGGGCTGGGGAGGAGAAAGATAATTGAAAAACTAAAAGTTAATCCGACACATTAGGGTAGGGTCAGAACTGCAACAAAGCTTTATGTGTGCACTTCATTATACATGTGGAAGGAACAATGTATCCATAAAAGTAAATAAATATTGATGGATGCTTCCATTACATTTCTTTTCTCTAAATTTATGCCGCAATTTGTACCAGTCAGGTAGCAGTGATTGGGATTGTTCAACCAGCAGGAATTGTTAATTTGGACAGTTATCTGATTTAGAACAGCATGATGAGGTGATAATTTCCTACAAAATTACCACTAACACTTTGGGTTTGTGGAAAAGCTGAATCACAGAATCATTTAGGTTGGAAGGGATCTTAAGATCATCTATTCTATCCTCCCTGTTAAAACAAGGTCTCCTATCACATTTTATCCAGCACTGTGTCCAGTCAGATTTTCTGTGTCACCAAATATGGAGATGACCCTGCAGAAGAAAAGGTTTCCTTGTGTTTACACTGAATTTACTCTTTTTTAATTTGTGCTCATTGCTTTCTGATTTCTGCACAGCAATGAAAAAAGTTCTGTTTTCTTCATTCTCTCCTGCCAGATAGTAATAATAAGATGCTCCTTGAGACTTTTCCACAGGCTAAACACTTGCAGCAGTCTTCACATATGACAAATGCTCCAGTCATTTCATCATCTTTGTGACCCTGAGGTGGGTATGCTCTGTGAAGTCTGTGTCTTGCTTGAAGTTCAGAGCCAACACTAGATACAGTATTCCAGATATTGTCTCATCAGTACTGATCAGAGAGGAGGGATCGCCTCTGTTGAAAGGGCTGGCAGTGCCCTTTCTAATATACCTTAGGACACTATTCTCCTTTTTTGCTGTAAGGGTGCGCCATTGGTTCATGGTTAACAAGGTGTCTTGCAGGACCCAGGGTCTTTCTCTGCAAAAGTCCTTTTCAACCAGGTAGTCTCTCAGCTGAATGAGGGACTGGGATTATTTATTTGCAAGGCAGGATTTTGCTCTTCCACTTGTTGAACATGACATCCTTCTATGCCAAATTGTCCAGCCTGTCATGAATGCTTTGAATGGCAGCAGAATCATGTCATGTATGAGCAGCTTTTCCCAGTTCTACACCATTTTAATACTCCCTGAAGGGTACACTCTCTTCCTTATATCAGTTACCAATGAAGATGTTAAACAATAATGAAAAGTGTTGGTTGACTAACATGATCTCTTTGTACAACCAGGTGACCCTCTTACAGGATGAGTGAAAAGCTGAGGGGAATGTTTCTATCTGGACTTCAATAAAGCCTTTGGTACTCTCTCCCACAGCACTCCTGGAGAAGCTGGAGCTGCTGAAGCAACTTCTCCTCGTTGTAATAAGCTATCAGGTTCTATAAGCATTATTTCACTTTTGTAAATCCATGCTGGCTAATTCCAATCTCCTGCTTTTCTTTCATTGGTTTGGAAATGTTTTTCAGATGCAATTTAAATAAAACACATTCAGCTGTATTTTCTAGATACTCCCTTGGCCTTCTTGAATAGAGGAATGTTCTTTCCTCTCTTCCAGTCTTCTGCAACCTCTCCCAGTTGCTATGACTGCTCAAAGACAATCAACAGTGGCATCACAATGATGTCAGCCAGCTTCCTCAGCACTTGTGATGCCAAGTGTCAGAAGCCATGTGTGGGAGTTCAAGTGGCTGGGATGGATGGAGAGCTAACCTTTGTTAAGAATAAAGGCATCAACTTAAGGTCTTGGGAAGCAGGATATTAAGAAAGGAAACATCTAGTTGGGCTATGGTGAGCAGAACAGGATTGTGGGTATAGGTATGTTAATACAGTTGCACCATATAAGGTTATGTTCTGAGTTCTTGTTTATGATTGGTTAACAGTGTTTTACATATAAGGCAATGTTCTTAGTCCTTGTTGATTGCTTCCCTGCCCTCAGATCAACCTGTATATATTGCAGTGTTTCTCACATTTTGGAGTCTTTGGAGGACACCCTGTAGTGTGCACAGCTTCTTTCCTTTGTTGTTTTGCTCGTTATTAAAGTGCTTTACCTTTCTGGGCTACTCCATTGTACCCGTTCCTATTTATTTCTTTCTCCACAACCCCCGGCTGGTCTGGTTCTGAGGTTGCAATGCTGATGTGACAGCCATGGACTTCTGTATGTCTTTTAAGTGCTCCCTATCCTCGTGCTACTGCACTGAGAGAAAGTCTTCCCTGTTCCATACTTTCCTTCTGCTGTCTGAGTCATACATTTCCTGATGGCCAGTTTTACTGGTAAAAGCTCTGGCAAAAAGGCACTAAACTGATTTCCACCTCCTCCCCACCCCTCAAACAGCCTGCTGAGAGCAGGTGCCTTACTGTCATTGTTTTTTCCCCTCTTTCTTAAAAACTTCACATTATGTTCTTTCTTAGGTCAAATTAGCCTTTACTTAAGTAATAAAAACATAAAAAAGCCTAGTATACTCAAGTTCTTTGAAAAATAAATTCTGGCATATGCGAGACATTAAATTTGATATTAATACCTCATCTAAACTGCCATTGAGGCCATGTCTCAATGTTGTCTATGAGTTGTCCACATTAGTTCTGAGAGTCTGATCAATTTGTATTTTGAAAGCAATGATTTTTTTCTTGTTAATCTTTGCCAATTTTTGAATATTAAGCTTAAAGGGGTATCTAGGTATTTGAGTTGTATCTCCACATGAGAAGTCACACCCCATTGTCCACTAAACAGGAAAAAAACCCATAAAATTAAAATGAAGCGACCTAAAGACAAACAGTAATAAGCAGGGAGAGAGAGATAGAACAAGGACTGTTGAGTTATGAGTGGGTCTTGGGTTTTCAAAGAGACAGGAGCAGTTGTTGGTTGTAAAGTTGTTGAATGAATACATCAGCCTTGAAGGCGAAGAGTTGAAAGTATTAAAGTCCGTGCTAAAAGCTTTCTAGCATAGAGTCGCGATGTTCCAAGCAGAAACAGCAGAAGCAGCAGAAGCAGTAGCCACTAGCAGAAACTATTATCACCCCCCTTGCACCCCAATACAGTGGATTTTATTCATAAATCATCCCATCAGCTAAAAACACTATTCTAAAGCATTCTTCCTACACCATCCAAGCTTAATTCTAATGTGTGAAAGTAGTGTTGGTTCTTACACAAAATCTAAGCATACAGTTCAATCTATTAATGCAAATAATTCTATCTGGTCTACCTAGAAATGCAAGCAGTGTTCTGTTTTCGTTATCTCTGGAGCTAAGTTAATTTTGTGAAATGTGACACTACTGAACTTTAAACTAGGCTTTAGGGCTTTTTAGTAGCTAACACAGTCTCTTAAGGCACTTGAGATATATTTCTACTTACTTAAAACTAAAACTTATGCTCCTACTTCATGTCTGTGTGGCATATATTTCAGTTTCTCTAAAGGTTCCAATTCAATCCCTGCATTCCTTTCTCTCTCTGAGAGACTCAGAAAGGCTTCAATTTCATGCATTCCAACAAAGGACCACACGGGACTCAAATTCACAACCTCTAGACCAGCAGGATGGGGCCTAAGTCATTTTGCCACCACTGGCCCCAGACCAAAATTTGCCACTGCAGTGCTAAAACTCCACTCTTTCAGGGAGCATTCCTCCCCTACTTTATGAGCAATTGGGGGTAATGACAAACAAACAAGAAACCCCCATCTTGGATCCTCTCAGATCCTTCCACACACCAAACAAAATGAAGAGATCTTTTAAAGCTAAACCTAGGTGCTAACAACAAAACACTGCTTTTAACTTGCTTACTCATGTGCCTTTTTGTTAGATGTGGAGGATTTTTGGGCTCTAACACTGCCTGGACTGTGGCCACTACCCCCCCGAAGTGTCGACATTGGGCGGGGAGAAGCAACTGGGTCTTTCTCACTCCAGAGGATTTTCCAGAAGTCTCCTTGTCCCATCTGGGCCCTAGAAACTGAAGCCTGTTTCAGGCTTACCTAAAAACAGAGGCAAGACAAAATTAAGGGAATAAAAATGGTTATATTTATTGTAAGGCCTTCAGGTACACCTTGGGCAGACAGAGCCTCCCCGGGACTATATTCAAAATGGACAATGGGTCATGAGTTTTCACACTTTTATAAGTTTGGTCAATTTGGATATTGGGGATTAATCTTCCAATTACAGCTTCAGGTAATGAAGTAATTTTCAGTAGCAGTCCGACATTTTTCTGAGTCTTCTTTTTGCTATTCATAGACATGTAGAAGAAGCCTTTCTTGTTGTCCTTCACATCCCTTGCCAGATTCAATGCTAGCTGGCTACAAAGGTCAAGGCAGCCTTTCTAACTCTATTGCTGCAATATCAGACAGCAACACATCTTGGGTCATGTATCTTTGATTTCCTACCTTATGAAGTTCCTTTTTATGTTATGAGTTCAGTTAGGAGCTTTTTGCTCATGTGGGCATGCTTCTTCACAGAATCACAGAATTATCAAGGTTGGAAAAGGCCATGGAGATCATGAAGTCCAACCTACGACTGAATACCACCTGTTTTTTAATATTTCCCGGGATGGTGACTCCACCTGTGCAGCCCATTCCAGTGCCCAGCTACTCGTTCTGCAAATATTTTTCTAATGTTTAATCTAAGCTTGTCCTGGCACAGCTTAAGGCTGTGTACTCTAGTCCTGTTGTTGGTTGCTTGGGAGAAGAGACTGACCCCCACTTGGCTACAGCCTCCTTTCAGGGAGAGAGTGATGAAGTCTTCTCTAACCCTCACTTCCGGGCTAAACAATCCCAGCTCCCTCAGCCACTCTTAGTAGGGCTTAGGTTCTAGACCCCTCATCAGCCTTGTTGCCCTCCCCTGGACATATTTGAGCATGTCAACATCCTTTCTAAGTTGAGGGACCCAGAGCTGGACACAGCACTCAAGGTGTGGCCTTACCAGTGCTGAATAAAGAGGAGCAATCCATGCCCTGCTCCTGCTGGCCACACTATTGCTGGTGCAGGCCAGGATGCCATTGGCCTTCTTGGCCACCTGGGCACACCCTGGCTCATGTTCAGCTGCTGTCAGTCACTTCCCCCAGGTCCTTTTGTGCCTGGTTGCTGTGCAGCCACTCTGCCTCCAGCCTAGAGCACTGCCTGGGGTTGTGGTGGGCCAAGTGCAGGACCTGGCACTTGGACTTATTAAACTTCATATTGTTGGACTTGGCCCATTGATCCAGCCTGTCTGGGTCCTTCTGCAGAGCCCTCCTACCATCCAGCAGATCAACACCAAGTCCCAGATTGGTATCATTTGCTGCTGGTAAACTCAATCCCCTCACCCAGGTCATCAGTGTAGTTGTTAAACAGGACTGGGCCCAAAACAAATCCCTGGGGGGACACCACTGGTGACCAGCCACCTACTGGATGTGGTACCGTTCACCACCATTCCCTGGGCCCGGCCATCTAGTTCTGAACCAAAAGAGTGCTCCTGTCCAAGCCGTGGGCTGCCAGCTTTTCCAGGAGTGTGCTGTGGGAGACAGTGTCAAAGGCTCTGCTGAAGTCCAAATAGACAACATCCACATCTTTCTGCACATCTACCAGGTACTTCACCTGGTCATAAAAGGAGATCAGGTTGGCCAGGCAGGACCTGCCCCTCCTAAATCCGTGCTGGCTGGGTCTGAGCCCTTGGCCATCCTGTAGGTGCTGTGTGATGGCACTCAAGATGATCTGTTCCATAACCTTGCCAAGCACCGAGCTGAGGCTGACTGCCCTGTAGTTTCCCAGATCCTTCTGGCCCTTTTCATGGATGGGTGTCACACTGGGCACCTTTCAGTCATCTGGGACGTCCCCAGTGAGCCAGGACTGATGCCAGATGATGGAGAGGGGATTGCTGAGGTCTTTGGCCCACTTCCTCATCACCCTAGGATGGATCCCATAGAGTTCTGAGATCTAAGTGGCTGAATAAGTCTCTAACTACTTCGTCTTGGATTCTGGGGGTTTATTCTGGTCCCTGACCTCATATACTAGCTCAGGAGGCCCATTGTCCTAAGAACAACCTGTCCTACTGTTGAAAACCGAGGCAAAGATGTCAAGAACCTCTGCCTTTTCCTCATCTTTAGTCACTAAATTCCCTCCCGCATCCAACGAAGAATAGAGGTTGTCCTTGCCCTCCTTTTGCCATTAATGTATTAATAAAAACATTTTTATTATCCTTCAGACAAGTGGCCAGATTAAAGTCTATTGGACTTTTGCCTCTCTAACTTTTTCCCTACATGACCTAGTAACATTTTTAAACATTTCCTGACTTACCTGCCCCTCTTTCCAAAGGTCATAAGGTCTTTGTTTCCTTCAGTTCCTTCAAAACCTCCTTGCCCATTCAGGCTTATCATCCTTCCCATTGGCTCATCTTTTGGCATATAGAGACTCTCTGCTCCTGCACTTTCAAGATTTTTCTCTTGATGTGTGTCCAGCCTTCTTTAATCCCTTTGTTTTTAAGAGCTATTTCCCAAGATACTCTCCAAATTAGTCTCTTGAACAGGCTGAAGTCCACCCTCTGGAAGTCCAGAGGGGAAGTTTTGTTGATGCCCATCCTTGTTTCACTGAATATTGGGAATGCTATTATTTCATGGTCACTGTACCCTAGACAGCCTCCAACTACCACATGTCCACCAGACCTTCCCTATAAACAGCCAGTCCAGGTGAGCTCTCTCACCATCTGTGTCAATAAGTTGTCCTCCATACAGTCTAAGAACCTCCTAGAATTACCTCTTCTCTGCTGTGTTGAGTTCCCAGCTGATAAATGGCAGGTTAAAGTCTCCCACAACAACAAGGGCTGGCGATCTTGAAGCATCCTCCAGCTGTTCATAGAATAATTCATCCACTTCTTCATCCTGGTTGGGTGATCTACAACAGACTCCCACCAGGATGTTGGCCTTGTTAGAATTCCTAGGTAGAATTCCTACCCATAGGCACTTGACCTTACCATCATCATAGATTCTCACCCATAGGCACTTGACCTTATCATCATTAATCTCAAGTTCCATGGTGCTGAGAGCCTCCGTAATATACACGCCACACCCCTACCTCTTCTATTTCACCTGTCCCTTCTGAAGATGTAGCCACCCATTTCAGCACTCCAGTCATGTGAGCCATCCCACCATGTTTCTGTGATGGGGACTATGTCATAGCTTCCCTGCTGTACCTTGGCTTCCAGCTGTTTATCCATGCTGAGTACATTAGTGTACATGCACTTCTGCTGGGCTGCTGATTTCACCCCTGACTCTGGCTCTCAATCACCCCTGCCTGCTCACAGGCTAGAATAATTTTGTCCTTATTAGATAGATGGAGCTTATCTGGCTCTGGCAGGCCAGGTGCCATAGAAGTTTCCCCATGCTCAGAGAACCCAAAATTCCACTGATGGCACCAGCCCTTAAGCCATTTATTAATCATGTAGGTTTTCCTGTTCCTTTTCATCGTTCATCACTGCTACTGAAGGGACTGAGCAGAGTACCACTT
Source organism: Motacilla alba alba (assembly GCF_015832195.1). Lineage (NCBI taxonomy): Eukaryota > Metazoa > Chordata > Aves > Passeriformes > Motacillidae > Motacilla > Motacilla alba. The sequence continues at coordinate 59,313,992 of NC_052046.1, read as the reverse complement.
GTGCTCCGGCCCCTGTTGTGGTGTGCGCGCGGGTTTGTTTGTATTGTTTCCCCCATTTGCCTTATTTTCCCCTAGTTTATGATATTCCCCCAGTTCGTAATCCCAAACTTATGTTAATGGTTCAGTCCTGGTTTCCCCCTCTCCCTGAAGTGGTTCCCCCCAGTTCTGGGCAAGCTGCCAAGCCCTTGTCCCCTCCCCGGTTCCCTTGACGACCATCCCCTTTGTTACATTCCCCCCTCCTCCTGGGCCCTGTCCATCTCCCGAACCCCACCCATTCTTCTGGAAACTTCTCCCCTTTCCCTGAGAAGGATTGGACAGGAACCCCGGGCCCCTCCCTAGCCGGTGTTTTATTGGTTCTAGTCCTTGTCAATCCAATGTCACCCCACTCCTTAGTTCTCTCTCATTGGTCGAAGGCGCTGTATCAATGTCTGTGTCCACCCCCTTTATAAGTTGCTGTTCGTCACTCCTCTTGGTCTTCCCTCGTGGATTTCCCTGAAGGCAATAAACCCTTTGGACTGCACCCACGAGTGAGGATCCTCTTTTCTTTGGCTCCCTCCGTCCTTTGCCGCCTCCTCGCGAGACTGCTGACCCCTGTCGAAGGCGCTGCCCCGACGCCCCGGCGCATTAGGGTAGTGCCCCCCGCTGCACGCTGCTGTTGTGCTCTCAGCCAGCCGGTGCTGCCTCCTCCCCGCTACAGGGGGAGTAGAGGAGACTCGACACAGCAGTGCGGCAGCTTGGCGCCCAACGTGGGGCACCCGAAAGATCACCGGACCCCACGGCAGGAGGTCAGTGGTCGCGGCGAGAGTTTCGTCTCTTCGTCGTTGACCACCTTTCGCTCCGTGGTCGTCAAGCTACCCTGCTCCGTGAGCAGACCCCGTTTTAGGGGTGGCGCTCCGGACGGGGATCGGATCGGGAACTTCGCCACCCAGGAGCCGATCCGGGAGGGACCTGCGGACTTCGAGGTTTTTCCCCACTTCCCGCTGGTCAGGGGTGAGTAGTTCCAGCTTACCACCTTCGTGAGCTATCCCCCGCCCGATCCCCCGGTTTCGTCCGGTCGGGTCAGAGGTTTCGCCCTGGGCTCGGTGGGGTCGGGGCCAGCGGTTGGGGCTTTTGGTTCGCGTTATTTTTCGTTGCACCTCGAGGTTTCGTTTTTGAGGGACAGAGATGGGTGTGAAACTCTCTGTCCCCCAGAAAAGAGTTTACTTCCAAGTTGTGGATACCCTTGGGGGGAGGGAAGTTAAAATTGTTAAAAGGGAGTTGAAAGATTTGGTTTTATGGTTGTTCACTCAGTTTCCAGAGATCTCCCCTGATTTGGTTGATGATTTAAGATTTTGGAATCGGGTCGGTGAAAAATTAACTCAATTAGAAACTAAGGGGGGATCCAAGAACAAAAAATTAGTATATTGGAGCTTCCAAATCATGACTGCGTTGCGTGAAAAACGGAAACTGAGGGAACAACCACCCCCCAGTTCATGTTCTCCTTGTCCCCGAATCCCAGACCCCCGTTCCACCCCTTCTCTCCCTAAAAATAAAGGGATCCTGAGGGGAGCAGCTCGCGAGAGCACCGCGCCGGTCACCCACCATCTCCCGGGCTCTCCTCAGGGTTCCCTGACCCCCCGCCTCCGGAGTCCTGGCCAGACTTCGGAGGGCTCGTTCCAGTCCCCGGAACCCTTTTCCCCCAAGTCCCCAGTTGTCAAACCTAAAGTTAACTTTGCAGTTCCTGAGGGTGGCAGCCCCCAGACATACCCTCAAAATGGCTCCCATGGAGCCCAAAATGGTGGCAGCCTCATGGCTTTTCCCGCCACCAACCCTTCTTCTCCCCACAATCCTTTCCTTTCTCCCGCCAACCCTTTCCCCGCCCCTTCTCATTTCCCTAACCCTACCCCAAATTATGTTAATCCTTCTCCCAACCCCCCACCCTCTTACACGCCCCTTTCCCCTCCCTCTTCCCAAGTACCGCCTTCTGTTCACGCCCCTCGGGCGGAGCCAATTCCATCAGCTCCACCCCAAAGCTCCGCCCCGGTTCCCACGCTTGGCTCCTCCCACTGGCTTCCTGGTTCCCACGCCCCTCCTTCCGGTTCCCACGCTCCGGTTTCCGGGGGTGTGGACCGGGGGGAATCGAACACTGGTACGCCGCCCCTAATCACAGCGGCCCCAGTGTCATATGTTAAAGAAGGTGAGGGGCCCACCCGGGCGCATTGGACCCCATTCCCCCACTCCACCATAAAGGAGTTGTGCAAGGCCCAGAGGGAGTTTACCCGGGAGAGTGAGTACTTCCGGGGACTCCTTCGGGCCTCTTTGTTAGAAACAAATGTTGTACCCGCCGATTTGCGGATGCTTTTTTCATGCCTCCTCAATCCCACTGAATTCCTAGTGTGGGAGGAGGCGTGGAAAAAGGGTATTAGGGATATTCTCCCAGACTTATGGGAGAATACCCAAACAGCCACAACTCCCAGTGGTGAGGCGGTCAGTACCGACTTACTAGTCGGTCTTGGGAATTGGGCCGACGGGGCAACCCAAGCCAGGGTTACCCCCCGTCAAGCGCTCCGGGAAAGCGCCAAGGTGGCTGAACGGGCCTTCCTGGCGCTCAAACCAGCTGCACCGGCCCTCACCTTTTCTAAGATCTGTCAGGGGCCAGATGAACCTTTTATTGTCTTTGTTGAGCGCCTCCGCAGGGCTATAGACCAGCAAGTCCAGGCGGAGAGCGCTCGGCTGGAGATTTTAACCGAAGTGGCAAATGCCAACGCCAACACAGCCTGTAAAGCCGCCATCTTAAGTCTCCCGCTGGACCCACCACCGACCATCCAGAAGATGATCGAGGTCTGCCAGAGGAAAGTTCCATCAATCCTCAGGGAGGACCCCGGAGCAAGAACACCAACGCGCCGGGTGTCCTTCGCAGAAGCGGCAGACCTCGGGGGAGACGTGATGGCGGCTCAACGGACTCCAGCACCTCCACGAAGACCAAGCCAGGGACAGTGCCACCTTTGTGGTGACCCAGGCCACTGGATGCCCGACTGCCCCCTGCAAAGTCAGTTCTATGACTTTCGGAGGAGGCAGGCGGCTTCCATGGCAGGGAGCGACAATCAACAAAAAAACTAAGTTCTGAGCGCAACCCCTCCTTGCGCTATGACAGAAATAAGGCGGGTGGTAACATCATTCATGAGGGGAGTTCAGGGAGGGGACCCCAATCCCGCACTTCACCTTTCACGAAATCACCGGACATGACCATTTCTCCAATGGAGACTTTACCGATTCTTACGACATCTTCCTGTGTCTCGCCTTTTAGGTTGCATCTGGCTGAGTCAATTAACATCAAGGACTCTCAGTGCAGGCTCGCGATGGTCGCGTTCAAGGCACCAGGTACTTGGTTTCGGGTCGGAAGTAAGTGTGTTGTGGTAGGAGACACAAAGTTTACACCCCCGGAAATCACAATCATTCCGGGGATGCTGCCTGCGAACACGGAGAAGTTCGCTATTGGAGTTATTTGTATTCACCCTCCCGTGTTCCTGCCCAAGGGCCAAATCATCGCCCAAGCAATACCCGTTACCCTCTCAGAATTTTGGCAGTGTGAGCAGGAGGCTCGCAGTAACAGCTCGCCCCCCGCCCTAGACGTGTGCTGGTCACAGACGCTAGGGCGTGGGAAGCCTCGGCTCACCTGCCAGCTCACCAACAAAGGTCAAACCACGAGGGTAAATGGGATGTTGGACACAGGGGCAGACGTGACGATCATTCCCGCAAGGGAATGGCCGTCACAGTGGGAATTGCAAAGCGCTGCTGGACGAGTCCAGGGCATTGGGGGTGTCCAATTAGCTAAACAGTCCAAGAGCGTGGTGCAAATTACGGGGCCAGATGGGCAATTGGCTTCTATTCGCCCATTTGTTTTAGACTACGCGGAACCCCTGTGGGGGAGAGATGTTTTAGCCCAGTGGGGAGCCACAATTGACTTACCAAAGGCTCCTCAGCTTTTTCAGTAGCGGCCACTGAAGAGCGCCCTACCCAAAAATTGACGTGGAAATCAAATTCACCTATCTGGGTAGAGCAGTGGCCGCTGAATAAACAAAAACTACAGGCGCTCACGGAACTCGTGGAGGAACAGCTGAGGAAAGGAAACATCGTGGAGTCCACGTCACCGTGGAACTCCCCAGTCTTTGTTATCAGGAAACCGAACAAAGACAAATGGCGGCTCCTCCACGACCTCCGCCAAATTAACAACATTATTGAGGATATGGGCTCTCTCCAACCAGGGATGCCGTCCCCAACCATGCTCCCCCAAAATTGGAATTTGGCCGTATTAGATATAAAAGATTGTTTCTTCCAAATTCCCCTGCACCCGGACGACGCTCCTCGCTTTGCCTTCTCGGTTCCCACCATCAACCGAGAAGCCCCAAGGAAGAGGTACCACTGGCGAGTCCTGCCGCAAGGCATGAAGAACTCTCCCGTGATTTGCCAGCGGTACGTCTCTTCCTTGCTGTCCCCTGTCCGCCAGGCAGCAAAGAATTCCATCATTTTACATTATATTGATGATATTCTAGTTTGTGCTCCTGACGACAACTCACTTACCCATGCTCTTGCCCTGACAATCAATGCATTGACTTCTGCAGGGTTCGAGCTTCAGGAAGGGAAAATTCAGAGGATGCCACCTTGGAAGTACCTTGGCCTGGAAATCACCAAGCGGACCATTGTGCCGCAAAAATTGGCTATCAATGCAAAAGTGTCCACTTTAGCGGATGTCCACCAGCTGTGTGGGGCTTTAAATTGGGTAAGACCTTGGCTGGGTATTCCTACGGAAGACCTAGCCCCCCTTTTCAATCTTTTGAAAGGGGGAGAGGAGCTCAGTTCTCCCAGGACCCTTACCCAGGAAGCCGCCACAGCCTTGGAAAAGGTACAAAAGACCATCACACAGAGACAGGCACACAGATGCCATCCGGATCTGCCGTTCAACTTCATCATTTTAGGAACCCTGCCACACCTCCACGGGTTGGTTTTCCAGTGGGACCCAACAGCAAAGACATCTAAGGACCGAGGCTTGAGGGACCCCCTCTTGATTATAGAGTGGGTGTTCCTCAGCCATCACAGGTCCAAAAGAATGACAAGGCCACAAGAGTTGGTGGCAGAGTTGATCCGGAAGGCTCGCTTCCGGATCCGGGAATTAGCCGGAGTTGACTTCACATGCATTCATATTCCTATCCAATTAAATTCGGGCCATTTGACTAAGGCCATGTTGGAACATCTCCTCGGGGAGAATGAAGCTCTCCAATTCGCGTTGGACTCATACACCGGCCAAATTTCAATCCACAGACCGGCACACAAATTATTTAATCAGGATGTTCAATTCAAATTATCTTTAAAAAAGATTCAAAGCCGGAAGCCTTTAAAAGCACTGACCATTTTTACTGACGCGTCCGGAGCATCCCACAAGTCAGTGGCGACTTGGAGGGATCCTCAAACTCAGCAATGGGAGACCGATGTTGCTACGGTTGAGGGATCACCTCAAATTGCTGAGTTGGCCGCAGTCGTCAGAGTCTTCGAGAGGTTCTCCGAGCCCTTTAATTTGGTTACGGATTCGGCTTATGTCGCCGGTGTTGTGTCCAGAGCAGAGAGCGCAGTCCTTCAGGAAGTTCCAAACATGGCCCTCTTTGACTTGCTCTCGAGACTAATAGATCTGGTCTCCCGTCGAGAGCAACCATTTTATGTAATGCATGTGAGGTCACACACCGACCTCCCGGGGTTCATCGCGGAGGGCAATCGGCGCGCCGATGCCCTAGCCGCCCCTGTTGAGATGGCCCCACTTCCCGATGCCTTTCAACAGGCAAAACTCAGCCACCAGCGTTTCCATCAGAACGCGCCCGGCCTGGTCCGTCAATTCCATCTGACGAGGGACCAGGCAAAGGCGATTGTGGCCACATGCCCACAATGCCAGGCCTTTCAACTCCCAGCCATCAGCGCCGGCGCCAACCCGAGGGGGCTTCACAGTTGTGAAGTGTGGCAGATGGATGTGACACACATCCCTTGCTTCGGCAGGTTTAAATATGTGCATGTCTCTGTAGACACCTTTTCTGGGGCCGTCTACGCTTCCGCCCACACAGGGGAAAGGTCAGCAGATGTCAAAAAGCATCTGTTGCTTGCCTTTTCCGTGTTGGGCATCCCTAAAGAAGTCAAGACGGACAACGGGCCAGGGTACACCTCCAGGGAGTTCCGAAGCTTCCTGCAGGAGTGGGGAGTAAGCCACAAGACCGGCATCCCTTACTCCCCGACAGGGCAGGCCGTGGTTGAGCGGGCCCACCAGAGCCTCAAACGCACTCTAGAACACCAAAAAGGGGCAGTGAAGGTGGAATCCCCTCAAATCCGACTCGCCAGGGCCTTATTCACTATCAATTTTCTAAATTGCAGTTTTGAGTGCCTGAACCCGCCCATCGCGAGACACTTTAGCACCAGCCAGGCAACCCGGTTCAAGGACAGGCCACCAGTCCTGATTCGAGACCCACAGACGTGGAGGACAGAAGGGCCCTTTGACCTGGTGACCTGGGGTCGTGGATACGCTTGCGTGTCCACCCCCGCCGGGCTCAAATGGGTCCCTTCGAAATGGGTCAAACCATTCCTCCCAGGAAAGATGTCCAGACCGAGCGCCCCACCTCAAGTGACCCAATCTGCTCTAAGGCGCAAGCGGAAGATAGTCTCCATTGCCGGTGCCCCCCAGGCTGAACCAATCCCCCCAGAACCTTCCGTTTTAACATATTTTCTCCGTTTGTTTCAGTTGGACCCCAACTCTTCTGTTTGATTACGCTGCTTTTCCTCGCCCAACCATCCAGCGCTTGGATCATCCCCCAGCCCAAGGCCAACGTGTGGCGGACCCTGGCACAAGCAATCGGACAGGATCACATCTGTCTGTCCACCGCCTCAGCAACAGACCCTCTGTCGACCTGCCTCGTGGGAATCCCTTTCAGGGCTGGTGAATTCCCTTCCCCCCTTTTCCCTATCTTACAACCATTTATTTCACAAACTAGCTCCCTTAAATTCTGGAACAGCCCTCAGCCCAAAGAGGTTTGGAGAGAACTGCTGGAAGCTCTCGACAAAACAATGGACGAACCAGCTGAATTTGAGTTGCTCGGCTCCGCACAAGCTTCATTATGCTTTTTGTTCTTCCCCTACCCTGAGTCCAGCCCCTTCCTGGAGGTGAAACAAACTAACCAACGATATGAGGCCACCAGTTGGTGCCGAGACGAAGTTGACATCAAATCATCATCTACACTGTACGGCCGTCCAAGGATGCTACCCAGGGGTGTCTTTTTAATTTGCGGAGTCCGAGCTTGGGCAGGCATTCCCTCTCGTTTGTCCGGAGGGCCCTGTACTTTCGGGCGGTTGACGCTGCTTTCCCCCAATCATACCCAAATTATGAATTGGAAAGAAAGAAATGTCACACTGAATTCTAGCCGCATTAAGAGAAACACCCGCCAAATTGACCCAGATTGTGACTCAGAAATTGTTCATTGGTCCAAACCGAAAAATATTGCGGTATCGGTATTTTTGCCGTGGGTGGCCGCAGCAAAGGCACTCGGGGAATTGGGTAACCTGGAGTGCTGGGTGGCTAAGCAAGCGAATTTAACTTCAACTGCCCTAGCGGACCTCCTCGCAGACGAGGAAACAACGAGGCAGGCGACCCTCCAAAACAGAGCAGCAATTGATTTTCTGTTGCTGCTCCATCACCATCACTGTGAGGAGTTCGAGGGTCTGTGCTGTATGAATCTGTCATCAAGAGCGGAGGATGCCAGGTCCGCCATACGCAGAATGACAGAAGATGTGGCCAATCTGAAACAACAAACTGAGGGCTGGTTGGAGAGACTGTTTTCCAAATGGGGAATTTCTGGATGGTTGGGCTCTGTGTTAAAAACTATAATTCTCATAATTTTCATTATTTTATGCATTGCTCTAAGTTTTTCCATAATATATAAGTTACTCCTACGTCTCCTGACCACCACCACACCACAAATCAATCATGTCATCACCCCCCCTTTCGCGAGCCCAGACACCCGAGAGTCTCCTTATGAAGAGATGAGCTCAGCTGCACCGTCTGCAGATCCGCAATGGTTCTCAATCCCGGAAACCATCGTCGGCGCCGAGAGTTTAGCACAAAGAACTGTACAACTAGACTCTCCAGAATTAGAGACTGAGTTCTGAAGGCCGCTTTTTCGTTTTTACAAAACAAAAAAGGGGGAGATGTTGTGGTGTGCGCGCGGGTTTGTTTGTATTGTTTCCCCCATTTGCCTTATTTTCCCCTAGTTTATGATATTCCCCCAGTTCGTAATCCCAAACTTATGTTAATGGTTCAGTCCTGGTTTCCCCCTCTCCCTGAAGTGGTTCCCCCCAGTTCTGGGCAAGCTGCCAAGCCCTTGTCCCCTCCCCGGTTCCCTTGACGACCATCCCCTTTGTTACATTCCCCCCTCCTCCTGGGCCCTGTCCATCTCCCGAACCCCACCCATTCTTCTGGAAACTTCTCCCCTTTCCCTGAGAAGGATTGGACAGGAACCCCGGGCCCCTCCCTAGCCGGTGTTTTATTGGTTCTAGTCCTTGTCAATCCAATGTCACCCCACTCCTTAGTTCTCTCTCATTGGTCGAAGGCGCTGTATCAATGTCTGTGTCCACCCCCTTTATAAGTTGCTGTTCGTCACTCCTCTTGGTCTTCCCTCGTGGATTTCCCTGAAGGCAATAAACCCTTTGGACTGCACCCACGAGTGAGGATCCTCTTTTCTTTGGCTCCCTCCGTCCTTTGCCGCCTCCTCGCGAGACTGCTGACCCCTGTCGAAGGCGCTGCCCCGACGCCCCGGCGCATTAGGGTAGTGCCCCCCGCTGCACGCTGCTGTTGTGCTCTCAGCCAGCCGGTGCTGCCTCCTCCCCGCTGCAGGGGAAGTAGAGGTCACTCGACACAGCAGTGCGGCAGGCCCCATCAACCTATTGACCCAGAACCTTGAAATCCTATTTAATTGCCCTTCTTGTCAACCTCATTATAGCCAGCCTGGACAATCAGCAGTGAAGCAATAACCAGAAGTGAAGCAATAACCAGAGGGCTGGATAAACTCAGGGAGTTCTACTGATGATTTCCTGTACTTGGGCCCTAGGCAGGCAGCAGACTTCCTGGTGGGATGGGACCACAGGGCCCTCTGTTCCCCTGAGAAGGGAATCACCTACTACAACTTCCCTTTTCTTTTTAATACAAAAGGTCCATCTGACAAAAGAAATATAACAGGGAGATTTGCCAGGAGGATTATTTTCTTTGTTATCTTCTGCCTGAACCTCTGGATCCAGGGCCTTGTACCTATTTTGAAGCAGCACCTGAGAAGGTGATGGGGGTCAGGGGGTAATTTTATTACCTCCATGAGTAGGGACCTGTTTCCACTCCCCCACATCTACTAACATTATGATTAGAGGCATGAGGCTTATTTGAATCCTGGTGGGCTTTTCTCAGGGATGGAAGGGTGCAACTCCACCAGACTATTTCCCTTTCACTTTCCCTAATACTCCTTAGTATTTCTACTTTTTCCTTAAGCTCTGCCACCAGACAGATTGTTCACCTGCTTGCACCGTGTGTAGGTGTCTTTTCCTCTGGTACTACCACTAGGCTCAGAAACGTTCTGTTTGTGTTAGCACACTTTCACTAGCAATGGCTTTTGATTGTTTGAAAACCATTGCTAGGAAAGAAAACGTAAAAAATGACACAACGTAATTCACCACCAGGAATGTGGCTGCAACCCTGCCTGTTTGCCCTGCCTGCTCCAACTGCCATGATGTAAGCTGCCGTGCCATGTCCTCATATGCATGCCACACCCCTGTTCACCATGCTTCAGGTCACTCACACTCCCTTTAGCCTTTTCTTAATTGTCTGTAATGGCCTGAAGATGGTCCTTCCCTTTACCTGAATGGCTGACAAGAGGAACTCCTGTTCTTGATTCTGTAGTTGCTGGGAGCTTGAGGAGGCTGTCCTCGAATATCAACAAGGTCTCCCAGACCTGCCTTCTTACCAGGGCTGCATCCTATTAATTTTTCCAGGCAGAAAATGTTGAAGTTTTCTTTCCTGAGGTCCAGGATTGTGGTCCTACTTTTGCTTTGCTACCTTCTTTTAAGTCCTGAGCTCTGCTGTATCATCCTAGCTGTAGCCACAAGTCATCTGATTTCCACATCTCTGATTTTCACATCTCTGACCAGTTCTCCCTTGTTCAGGGTCTAGCCATACATGTCTACTTGTAGGCAGCTCTGTAAAGTGGTTTCAAGTCAGTGTGTAGTGTGAAGTATCAACTCGAGAAAGTAGAGTCCCATACCTATCCTTTCACTACTAAGTGTCCTAATTATTAGGAAACATATTCTATCCCCAGCTTCATTGAAGCAAGAGGGGCAGCAAGGCAAACATTCAGTTTGCCTCTAATTTAGTTTTCATTTAGGCAGTATCTTTCTGGGACATGGGAACTGTGTAAAACCATTTAGAATGAAGAAGGTGTTGAAAACACTTGTGCTGATTTCTAAGACTTTTCTTATATAGCCAAACTATAGCCAAAATGCTCATATTAAAATGCATATAGCATCAATGGAGCTTCATCCATGAAAATATCTCCTACTCCTGCTACCAGGACTTCAGGTTTTCCAGAACCCCAGCTGTGAGAAGAAGCAAGTTAAATAGGATCTTCCAAATCCTACTGTGTGCTTTGTTTTCATTCAGTCCAGAAGGAAGTCACACTGGTCTCCTTAGCCACCCAGCACACTATTTTTAGGGACAGTCTTCAGCAGATCTTCAGTACATAATTCGCCTATGGAGTTTGACAGTCTGGTATTATTATCAGTCTAGCAGGGAACCAGAAGCACCCTGACTACTTTTCCTGATTATGTATATTAATAAAAGTATCTTACATGTTTACTTGCTTAGTTTAATATTTTTGAACATATCCTGAGCACACATCTCTGGACCCTTAATATCATAGCACAGGTGAGGAAGAAGCTTTCTGTTTACCAAGTCAGTCAAGACCAGACTGAAGGAATGCAGGCATCTGAATTCATGTTCTTGCTCCTCCAAGAATCACCTATGGCAATCTAAACACCTGCAGGAATAAACAGTTATGAAGTTTATAAGAGTTTAGAAATCACTGCCTCAAAATTCAGATAGTATTGGTCTTTTATTTGGTATATTTCAGTTTAGTAACTAGAAATAGAAACTTTCCAACGACATGACTGAAGTTTGGGTTCAGTTTTCTGCTGGGAGGTCTTTTCTGCTGTCATCAAAGGTGCTACTTAGGTCAGAGAAATAAGATTATTGTATATAACAAGTCACTGAAACCACTATGAATATATTATTTGACACATTTATTCCTACTGTGAATTATTTATGCAGCAGTCCAGAAATCTTACAATGCCAATGTTATTTGAAGCCAACCTGTAGATTACATAGCCACTTGTAGATTACTATGTAAGCTAATTTCATGAGTTTATTTGTATGCTATTCAGCACTGGTCTTGGTGATTGCTAAGATGCTGTATCTGCCAGCTCATGATTACCTTTACCTTTCTGAGAAAAACACCCGAAACATTTCCCAAAAAAAAAAAAAAAAAAGAGTTTCCAAAGTTACTCTGATCTACCAAACACAGTAAGAGGTTTTGACACTGTGAGAAATTTTTGGAGTTGAGTAGCAACTGCAATTGCTAATGTTCATTAAACATGTTGAATGAATAAGAAAAGATATTGCTGAAAGGTCTACAGTTGTAGACATTCCTAAATTCTGAATAATCACCAGAATAAATGTTTGTCTTTACATCATCACTATTTTCCCCATATTAATTTGCTTTAGGAATTGTATCAGTGGTGAACTGTACTGATGCAGTGCTTAATACTAGGTTTTGATTGAATCATGTTTAGTAAGAGATTTAATGAGCAAGAAGGTTTTAAAAAAAAATCTCTTAAGAACTAAATTCATATTAACAAAAACTTCTTATAGCAGGCAGGATTATGATTACCCACATCTAAATTAAAACCTGGAGTCCCTTTTCATACCTGTACCAATGTTTTTAATTTATTTCTTATGAAGGATTATGTCAGATATCAAATAAAATTAGATTAGACACATTTTTCCTGAACATAGATATAAGATAATAATAACTTTGGTAAAAGTCATCTTCAACATAAAAATTCTCTGGGATATACAAAACCTCAAGAATGGTGGGGGCTCTCCATGACACGGATTGGCAGCTGGATTTATCCCACTACCCCAACAAGGAGCAGGGCAGGCAGGAGCACTGGGGCTTGCAACGAAGTTGCAGAGTTATTTAAATACTGTACGTTTCCAGGGGCTATTTCAGGGGATGTAGATCTGGAGCAAACACAGGGAACTGGGTGCACGGCACGAGAGACTTGAGACTGGCAGAATAGATTCAGGTTTACCGTGAAGAGCCCTGGAGGCCAGGTGGGCTGAGGAAATGATGGTCATCATGTACAAGAAAATACTTTGCTTAAGGGTCTGCATGCTTTCTCTTCAGAGACTCCTCTTTAAGGCTATTTTAATCAGTCATAAAGCAGTTCTTCTGCAGAAGCTAATTACAAAGTGCCAGAGCTGGGGAAAAAAAAAAAGTCAAATGTCCTTTTACTCTACTTCAGCAGATTTTTCTTGTTTTGGTTTTATTTTCAGGTGGGAAAATAAAGCTAATATGCTGACATTTTTATGACAGCACTTTCCTATAATAAGTAAAAAGTCACATTAATACAATAATTTCATTTTCCAGTTCACTGGCCCGTAAAGTGGCTTATTGCAATTGGGTATTTAATACAAATACAGAAAAGTATTTACTTTGATATATTTTAATTCTATCAAGAGTTGTGGTGACACTTTAACAATAAGAAGTAGTAAATGGGTTGTTTAGACCATTCATTTCCCTTCCACATCAGCATTAAAATCCAGCTGAGGGGAAAATACATAATATTTAAAACAGTTTCTGTCCAGGATCTGAAGCAAAATAATGTACAGAAATTTGGAAGACCCTTGCTCCTTGGGAAGCCTTGGACATACCAGCGTTTCTGGATATAGATGCTAAGTGGCCACACAGGGCTGGTAGGGGTCCTTCTTCAGCTCAGCTTTGGGGGCTGCTCTGCTCTACCCACACTGAGCTACATCTGCCCCGGGACCAGTGGAACAGTCACTATTGTAACCTTTGCACTCCCCCTGATGTCCCCAGACATTCCAGCCCCTCCTTACCTGTCCCACTCCCTCCCCCTAGCTATTCTTTTAGCAAAATAGAAGCAATTACAGTAGTCAGACTAGCAAAAGGACAGGAGACAATACAATTTTTATAGAATAAGTGGGTCAGAAATCCTGGACTCTCACATGTTGAGTGATGCATGGAAACTCTTGTGCACTACTGCACATGTGGTCCATTCATTCTCCCCTACCCTCCAGGTGTTTAACTCTCGTTGAACTGAAATGTTTCTCTTAAACTGTGTGAAAGTAACACTTTTCACAGCTAAGTGTGAAATGCAAGTGTTTCCAAACTCATTGCCATGACGGCTTTTGAAACTGTAAAGCCCGAAGACAATTCATTTGGTAGTTTTTGCTTTTTCCTTTTTCAGAGGCTCATACAATTTTCTGGCTATGAGCAGCCATTACACAGAGAGAAGTATTCCCACCTTAACTGCCTTTGGAAGCTAGTCCTGGTTTTTGAATCTGAGGGAAGAGAAGCTTGAAGGTGGTGAGAGGCAATGGGTTTGAGCCGTGTGAGGACCTATTGAAGCAGAACCACTCTTCTGTAATCCTGATCAACCACCCTAACAAGGTGGTGGGTGTTTTATAAAAGGCATCACCCTGCTGTTTGTGAGGGGCTTCTGTTGCTGGGGAAGGGCACAGTACATAGTAAGCATCTAGCAGAATATTTTCCTTTGGGGAAACTTAGGCTGAAGAATGTGAAACTTAGGCTGAAACATTCCTCAGGATGTGACAGATGGGACTAAAACCTTTGCACACCAATAATGATATTTGTGCTCAGACACATAAATCTCAAGTTATGAGCTAATAACGTCAAAAGAAAGATGTTCTTGAGAGATGTACTCTGTGCAAAAGCTAGGGTGAAACAAAGATCTAGAACTTCTATGCCATATCTGAGGGGACTGCTATTCTGACTCTGAAGAAAGAATTTTTTATTATCTCATTTTAACGATTTTTTATTAAGAGCTTCTGCTTCTGATGTTATGAAGCAATACATCTGACTTTACATAAATGAGCCTATCCTGTTTCATATAATTTATTCAACATTTGTCATATAAGCCAGGCCATAGGAATGGTAAATTTTTATCTTATATTTTAGGAATTCATTTAACCTGCTAGTAGTTTAGATTCATTAGTTTACTTTGGATTCATATTTGTTTTGCAATAGGTAAGTTGTCAGTCCAAAAAGGAATCAGATCACATGACTGAAGCATGAATGATCATTTTTCCTGGGGTAATAGACTTCTCTTGATGAAGGAAATTGTAGATTATTATTAGTTCATACGGCATAAAATTTCAAATGAGAGACAGTAAAAATACCTTCAAGGAAGACTATAACTATACTTGGTTCTGCAGTGCAAAAATCTGAAATCTGACTTGTCTGAAGATATTCCAGCGCAATAAGTAATTTGGGTATTTTTCAACCAGATAAAGTTAAAGTAACTTTTTTCCAAGGACAGAAAACTTTTAAACCTGGCTCCAATACCTAATTCAGCCAGGCAGAACTGCAGTAACATATAAAACTTCTATGACATTCTATAGGAAGGAAGAAGAGAAGGACACATGGATGATTTTCATAAAATCGTGTAAAATCAATTCTTTATTTGCCTACTTGATTTTTATCCTTCTTATCTTTCAAAACTGTTTCAGGTATGACCCACAGAGAAAGGAAATCACCACACATGTAGTGCCTCAATTATACTTTTTCAGACAGGAGATGTCCTTGCCTTCTCTTCCTAGTATCACACCTGGTCCGTCTTGCACAGTCAGCCCTCATTACTCCTGTTGGCAGTGGGATCCTTTGATCAGGAGGATGCCCTGCCCCTACCAAGCAGAAATTAAAAGTAGTCTCCAGAACCATTCAGGTTGTAAAAGGATGATCTTTTCTTAAATCAGACATACTTATTTCATTTCCCTGAACTTCCCCACAACAATAAGTAAGCAAAAAGCTATGATGTTTCACTTTGGACACAAAAGCAAGCAGACAAGCAAACAAGAAAAAAAACTAAGGAAAAGAAGTTACTTTCCTGTGAGTTGTCAAGTTGGTTCTCAATTGTTCTGTACTTCTTTTGGGTGGGTAAGTTTTTATTTTAGATTTCTATCTTTTTCATCTGATAGTGACATAATTAGGTGGCTGTTCTTCATTTGAAAAGACAAGGGTTTTCAATGTTTTCTTATTTGAATCTGATTGTAATTACCCTTTTTATACCACCTTTCATCTCTCTAAATCTATCTAAGCCATGAAAGAATAGAATTTAATCCTCAAAATAAAGTATACAATGATTGTCCTGAAAAAAACCCCAGCCAATGAACTAAAAGAAGAAAAAAGGGATAAAATGTAGTGTAAAAATTTGCAAGCATATTAAAAATATTTAGAACGCTCTTTGTTTTTGTTAATGCTTATTGATGCATTTGTGGATGGGATGCCTTTATTCCTTGATTTTCAGCCCTGGCATCAGTTCTATTCTTACTAAGCAGGTAACTTTCTAATACCTCCAGTGAATTAAAAAGTAAAAGCACCCTTGCCTGTCATTTCTCACAGAAAGAGATACACTTGACCTGCTTCCACCTGTGTCTCCTGTCAATCACAGCATTTACAACACAACTTGCTTTTCATCTTGCTGAAATATTCTAGTCACGCCACATAAAGGAAACTATTGATATTTGCATTGGTCATCAGGTGGAGTTTGTCCCATTATGTCGGTCTCCCAGCTAGGCCATATTTTCCAGAAGTATGAAAAAAACCCAAACCAAACAAATTACATAGTCCTATAATTCCTGTTTCTGTGGAATATCTCTCCTCTTTAGTTGCTGCTGAATGTTGCACTGGGAAGACACATGTTTCACCTAATACAATGAGACATCTAGACACATAGCCATCCTTTGTTCAAGCTATGTTCTATAGCCATGTTCTTGCTCATGTTTATCCAAAACTTCAAATATTTTTTTTCAGGCTATGTAGCTGACATTGTACTAGTAATTAAGGTAATGTCCAGCTAAGAACCTAGCTTAAGAAGCCTAGAAGGATCTACTCTTAAAAAGGTTGGTGGCTTCAAAATTTCTGAAATGAGTGTTTGAAGTCAACTATTAAAAGATGCATGAGACAAAAAGTCCTCTGAAAATCTGAAAATTATCAGTCTGTGTTTACAGACCATATTCCAGAATTTCAAAAGGGAAAAGGAAGATTAGCTGTTCTAGGAACTACTCTTCTATGTTTCAGTGCTGCATTTTCATTATCTTGAAGTACAGACATGCAAGACAAGCATGTCTGGCCTAATGTGGTTTTGGAAGAGTGAAAAGTCCCAGCGGAGCAACAGTTCAGTGGAGATACTGTTGCTTGCTTCTCAAATTCCTGGATTATGCGACTTCTAGTTGTTACACATATGTGGATCAGAGATCAGAGCTTAACCATTGTGAAAAGCTATTTTACATCCATATAAAAGACCTTATTTCACAAATGAACAAGCCAAAGGTTTAGCTTATTTGAATATCTGAATGAGATCCAAAACAGATTTAATTGAATATTCATTTCACACAGCTTTAGCCAACTAAGTTGCTTAAATGAATTGATCCCATGAATAACACTCTGTGTATATAGATACTTAATGACTGCACTGACAGAAGCCTTTACCAGTGTCCTGCTTAAAGTGGCAACAGCGTGATGAAAGACTAATTTGTACCCTAACATGCAACAGTTTTACAATACAGTCTGAGGGTTGTGGAAGTAATACTTGAAACTTATCTTTTACAAGCTGTTAACCTCTCTTCGGAATCTACAGAGGCACTAAGCTGCTGCCATGCCTATATTGCATGCCATATAGATTCACTTTTTTCTCTAAGTTTCTCAGTGGGATTTAAAAATGGTTTCTCATTCCCTTACTGTCAGCATACTTCTGAGCTCCCTTCATCCAGATATTTGCAGTCCCTACTATGGAGCAGTGCAGCAATGTCCTAGCTGAAGAGGTATTTGCAAAGGAATGCACGAAAATGAATTTCTGAAATTTTCTGCTATCATGACTTTCGGACATCTTCTTCTGTTTCTTTGGGTTAATTACTTTTCTCAGATGACTGAGATGAGATGAGACTAAATTAAGACCTTAATCATCTTCAGACTTCGGAGAGCAAAGGAAGGGGATTTATTCATGGTAGTGCTGTTCTCCATACCATATGATTCTCACCTTTTCGTGCTTGCTACAAAATCAAAATGGCATAAGACATGGTGTATTTTCAAAACAGTGGCAAAACCCAAATATTTCTCATTAACCTATGAGTTGGTTAACCTTGGCCAGCTGCCAGACACTGACCTAGCTTCTCGGTCACTGCTACTCCTACAGCAGGGCAGAGGAAGAAAATAAGATGAAAAATCTCGTGAGGCAAGGTAAATACAAGAAGATTACTTGCCAGTTACCACCACAGGAAAAAGAAATCCAACCTATGGGAAATTAATTTAATTTATTGCTAATTACAATAGTTTTGGATAGTGAGAAACTAAGACAAATTTAAAAAGCCCTCCATACATACTTCCCCTGGCTTTTCTTCCCCAGGCTCAACTTTACTCCCTCACTCACATCTCCTCTTCCTCTTGTCTAACCCTGGGAGGTCAGGAAATGGGGAATGGAGTTTCGGGGTCAGTACAGAATCTGTCTTCTCTGCAGCTACTTCCTTCTCACACATTTCTCCTCTCCCAGCATGGGTTCTCCACAGGGTGCATTTCCTTCTGGAAATACGCACCTGCTCCAGTGTGCAGTTCCCCATGGGCTACAGGGTACATATTTGCTCCAGAATGGAGCAGTGCTGCAGTGGAAACTCTGCTTTGGGACCTAGAGAGAAGCACCTCTTCCTCTCACTCCTTCTTCACTGACCTTGTTTATAGGGCTGATCATCATGCATTTATTTTTTTTTTCCTCCCTCCTCACTTTGACGTCTCGTATTTTGCCCTTTCTAAAACACATTTTCACAAAAGCACTGCTTCCCCATGCTATGAGGCTGATGGCCTCAGCTGTGTCTTGCATGGGTTCACTTTGGAGCTTGCTGGAACAGGTTGTGTCCAGCACAGGGCAGGCCCTGTCCTCTTGTCAGAGACAGCACCATTGCAGTCCCCCACGACCAGCACCTGGACACAGACACCCACATAATGCTGACTGACTTTCTGTCAGTTGTGTCCTACTTTCAGCAGATGTACCAGCAGTCTCTTTTTGGGAGAATGCTGATATACTCCAGGAGACTGTCTTTCTCAAACACAGGAACATGCTTGTAACCACTCAGAAATGCTCACTGTAAAAATAGAGATATTTTTGATACTATCATTTCAAGAATCAATAGGTGAATGTGTAGGGAAATAGACATATAAACAGAACATGAACCCTGGAAAAATGTGGCTAAAGGTTCACCAGTAGAGCAAGCAAAAACTTTTGTTGTCCGATAGAGGTTCAGAATTGCAAACAACTTCTGTGTATCTTTTGTTTGTTTGTTTCTTTCTCCTGTCCAGTTTTGTGTATTTACTGTAATATAAAGCTCCAGATTTAAATAGAGGTGTCTGTATTTTCAGTTTCACTTTTAACCACATTTCTTTTTAGTTGCTTGATAATAACACTGCTCCTTTGTAAATTCATGCTGACTATTCCCATCCACTTTCTTATTCTTCATGTGTCAAGAAAAGATTCTCAGGATTACTTGCCCCTTCATTTTCTCAGGAGCTACTGTGAAGTTGGCTGATTTGTTGGTCTCTTTTACATCCTGGTGGCATGACTTGCTGTGCTGGATTCCCACAGTATGAGGAAGAAAAAAGCCTGTCCTATTGTACACTCCACTGGTGAAAAAAATAAAAAATTCTGGTTCGTCTAACTGGCTCATTAAGTGGACTCATTTCTACAGATCAGTACAGTTTGGAGCAAGGACACACAGAAAGAAATTAATCACTATGATCTTTCTTTTTCCATGAAGAAACATTAGAAATTGGGGTCTAGAGTTTTTTTCTAGCTACCTGTTTTATACCCCACCTTCCCTGTTGCAGCCTGTTATGTCCAAGGTGTTGGTTACCACTCAGCAGTTGGAACTTGACAGTTCTCAGCTCTATGGGACATAAGTCCATGCATAAACTGCTTTGGTTAAGGTAAGGATTTTCTGAAACAGGTATTTCATGCAGAAAGTCTCCTCTCTCCCTAGAAATAGCTTTCTTGCGTGTTCTCCCATTCCTTCCCCTGAAATCATGAGAGATAGACACTTATTTCTCTCCTTTGAAAAAAAAGAAGAAATAAAGACAAAGACAGAAAAGAAACATAATCAATGTACACATTTGGTGAACTAAATTAAGATCATGCTAGGAATGCTACACCCTACAAAATCTGGAAAACACCAGATCCACGTTGCTCTAGGATCTTGTTTGTCAGAAGCATTCAACAATGAAAGAAAACAGTGCAGATGTTTTAATTAAGTGGCATAAGACTTCAGTTTGCATTAGTCTTGATTTTAGCCTCTGAACATGGCTTTAAATCAGGCAAATACAAAAACCCATGGGTCTTCAACTATGGCAAAAAATACAATTCCAAGGAAATTGCTTTCAATTTTCCCTCTCGTCTGCACAGGCACAAAGCCAGACAATGTTCAAAGAGCCATTGAAAAAACTGCCTCTAAACCACCAATTTTTATGGAAACCAAATAGCTAATGAGAACATGAACAGAAACACAAAAGGGAGGGTGAAGGGCGGAAGGATACCTCACTTCCTCATGTTCATGAGATACAAAACAATTTTTTTTTTCAATCATAAGACTCTCCCATTAGAAAAATATTGGAGGAACTCTAGAAAGTAAAATAGAAACTTCTGGGCAGATGAGAAACTGAAAATTAGAAAAATTACTTCAGTTGTTTTCTTAAAAATACTGAATCTATTGGGCAAGAAATGTACATAGAATTGCTAATACTGGACTAATTTTCAGAGCTAAGAGTAAGGATAATATATAATCTGCTTTATGTTATCTGGTTCCACTAACCTTACTTCACAACTGAATCATTATGGAAAACATAAATGCCTTTTGAGAAGGAAAATTTAGTCAAGGTTTTGACAGGATAAGAAATTTTCTTTTGTAAACACAGTGTCTCAGAACCAAGGAAAAAGGATGAAATAAAGGTTCTAGTTAAAACTGATGCCACTAAAATGTCCTGTTTAAACAGATCAAGCACCCAAAAAGAAAAACATGAATGACACAAATTTTCTGAAAAGCTATAATAAACAGAATATCTTTGAGTACAACTTTTAAGAACAGTACTGTGTTCATGCATATACAATAAATACATATTTGTGGAGGTATATATGCATGTATATATGACTGAATGTAGTCAACACTTCTTGAGAAACAGAAATGTGTGTTAAATAAAAAATTCTTCCATATACCTTCTTAAGTTCTGAAATTAAAAAACTGAAAATGGCATTGAGTGAGATAAGAAACTTGACCTTAGAGAACTTCTGGTTAATCTCTAAAATGTGGATTTTATGCTTCATATATAAATGGCTACAGTTGGAAGAGACTCATGGACATCACCCCACTGCTCACATAGGATTACCATTTACAGGTTGTCCAGAGAGGTGGTAGAACTGCTGTCCTTGGAGATACTCAACTGGCTACAGTCCTGTGCCAGGGCTCAGTCAGCCTTACCACGAAAAAGTATTATCTGACAATCAGACAGAATTACCTGTTTCATTTTTTTCCCTTTGCCACTGGTCCTGTCCCTGGACACCACTGAGAAGAGCCTGACTTCATCACCTTTGCCACCCTCCTGTCATGATGTATATACAATAGTCAAATATTTCTGGATTTTCATTTCTCCAGGCTGAACAGTCCCAGCTCTCTCAGCTTTTCCTCATAGAAGTCATGCTCCTGTGCATCATCATCTGTGTGGTCCCTTGCTGGGCTCTCAGTGTGTCCATGTATCACCTGTACAAGGGAGCCCAGAAGGGGACAGAATACTCCAGAGGGTAAGGATCGCCTCCCTTGACTTGATGGCAAGCCTTTGCCTAATGCTTCTCAGGATACTATTAGCATTTCTTGTGACAAGGGCCTATTTCTGGCTCCTGTTTGAGCTGGTATCTACCAGGAACCCCAAGGCATTTTATATAAATCTACTTTCCAAAGGAATGGCTGAGATCATTCCTTCTCAAGTGCAAGTCTTAGCACTGCCCCTTGTTGAACTTCATGTGGGTTTTGTTATCCCATTTCTCTGCTATGTTGAGGTTCTGATGAGCATCACAACTATCTGGTCATTACTCCCAACTGGCATCATCAGCAAGCTTGCTGGAGGTATATCCTGCTTCATGATCTAGGTCATTAACAAAGATATTGAAGAGGGCTGGACCCAGTACTGACTGAAGTAAATCATTAGCCACAAGCCTCCAACTAAATTTTAGTATCCTACTGGAAACAAACTGAGTAATAATTTTATAGGATGTAGCTCCTAATCAACTCTGGACCAAATATCACCGGGGAAGAACAATATTAAATTTCTTGGGTGCTCTGAAACTTGCAAGGGGTTATTGTGGCCAAAATGCAGGACTCGACACCTGGATTTATTAAACTTCATCCCATTGGACTCTGCCCATGCATCCAACCATTCCAGGTCTCTTTGCAGAGCCCTCCTACCCTCCAACAGATCGACACATGATCCCAGCTTTGTTTTGTCCGCAAATTTACTAATGAAAGATTCAATCCCCTCATCCATGTCATCAGTAAAAATATTGAACAGAACTGGCCCTAGCACAGACCCCTGAGGGACACCACTGGTGACTGGCTGCCAGCTGGACGCAGCACTGTTCACCACCACTCTCTGGGCCCGGTCATCCAGTCAGTTCTGAACCCAGCAAAGAGTGCTCCTGTCCAAGCCCTGGGCTGCCAGCTTTTCCAGGAGTGTGCTGTGGCAGACAGTGTCAAAGGCCTTGCTGAAGTCCAAATAGACAACATCCACAGCCTTTCCTGTGTCCACCAGGCGGGTCATCTGGTCACAAAAGGAGCCCAGGTTGGTCAAACATGACCTGCCCCTCCTAAACCCATGCTGACTGGGTCTGATACCATGGCCATCCTGTAAGTGCTGCGTGAGGACACTCAATATAAACTGTTCCATTACATATATATAATATAGAAGAGGCTGAGAAGCCTGTCATAATTCTGTAATGAGCAAAACCTTATGTTTATGAGAGCCTTTAGCTGTGCCATAGAGAATAGGTACACCACATGGTTCTGTTGGGTCAGGGTTTTGGTTCAGATGTAGTCTCTGCAAATTTTCCTTACTCATTCAGGGAATCTGTAAGTTATTCAGCAGTCATTGTATACAACTTAGAGAACAGAACGCACTCAGCTTTTGCTTCGTGACAAATGTTCTGATATCCCTTCTTTTTACATCTTTTGCTTGTCTAGAAGATATTGCTTTCCTCTTAGAAAAACTTGTTTGTTTTGCTGTATGTCCATGCATGTCAATGGAAAAAAAGCTTTCATCGGATTTTTGGAACCACTCCATTCTAAGTATTTCCAAAAAGCCATCAAGTTATCTGGTTCAAAGCTTCCTCCTCAGCTTCCTTTTCTGCCAGATACTGAGAACCACTAATTAACAAGTACCAAAAGGAAGAAAATTTACTATCTCTTTTTCTTTTTTTTACTTATCTTTCTTGTCTCCTCCCTTTGATAAAATAACTTGCTTCAGTAATAGTTTTAGTATCCTATTACATTGATGAAGGAGGGAGGGAAGAACTTTGTGAAGTTTATGTTGATATTAAATTTCATTGCCTCTCCATTTTTCAAGGATTCATCTGAGCTTGTTGATTCTGAATTTATGTTATTTGATTCTGTAGCATCCCATGAAATAATAATGATTGTATTTAATAGTGATTGATGCAGCTTTGTGCTTATTGGCAAGTAAAATCTTTGCCCAAAGGAAATTTCTGTCAAAATAGCCACTGCATATTGATATTAATCTCCCTCTTATAGCTATTAAAAGGAGACCAAGGTCAAAATATAAATCATACCAGAGAGATGCCAGCAACTACCTAGAATGGATGCCATCAACAGAATTTATTACAAACATCTCTCTCTTCTTTTGGAAAGAAAAACAGAACAAAACAAACCAAAACTAAGCAACCAAAACTCCAAGTGTGCAATTAACTGTATGTTGCTTCTGTGAGCAAATTCACTTGAAAGTCTTGTAACATGACTAAGCTTTTAACATTCCATTTGATGAAACACTCCCAAAAGCCTGTAATACAAAAGCCTATCTAACTTTTTTTTCCCTGCAATATCTTGTGTAGAACAGACCATGTATATATATAAAATAACAACTTTCAGCAGGTAATTAGCCTTTTTGCCCTTTCAGAATTTACTCCTAGCAATTCTGAAATTAACAAAATCACACAAAATGTTATTTACTTGTTTAAAATAACAATTTTGTAATCAGGCAAAGGAGTATGTCCAGCTGGGTCCTCAGAAGACATTGTCAAGAAACAGTAATGAAACAAAACACTTTGAAGGAATAGATTACCAGCATTTCTAAATCCATTCTATCTCCATATTTTTCAGTTTGAGTACTGTTAATTTTAAGAGATGAAAAATCCTCCCTGTGCACAGAGCCCTGATTTTCATTTTCCATTACTTCTAAAGAGTGCATTTGTTAAATGAGTCAGACATAACAAGTCTACACCAACTTTTTCACACATCTTTAAATAATTACCAAACATCAGATATTTACCAAACATCTAGCATTTGGTATATTATTTGATATTGCTTAGCTAAAATCTCATTAGTAAGGAGATCAAAATAGGAAATGAAAATCTTTTCTTGAAGACAGGATTTTTTTTCTTCTTGATGGTTAATTTATATTTCTTTAAGAAATAAATATTCATAATTTTAAACTTATTTTAAAAAGGCTTAAAATGCATTATCTTATCTTAAATGTATTCGTGCATGCATTTGATCTAAGGAGTAGCATACAGAAGGATAGTAGCTCTTTCACTTCATTGAAGAGACTTTCCACATTGGATTAATTCTTCAATTAGCTAAAGAGACCAGTGCTGGTGATGCATTCATGTGAGTACCATGTGTAAGAGCAATGTCTTGACTGAAGCGCCAAGGTCCTCATCTGTTAGTTTTATTGCAAACTTACTTGTTCTATAGTATTTGCAAAAATTGACTTTTAGTCAGTTAAAGCTGATAGTGTTAATATCTTTCTTGCAATGTTTATCTCTTCCACCTTATCTGATTTTAGACAGTAACATTCTGTTTCCCCTTTTGTAACCCCTGTGCTTGACCATTGTTTTCTTTCTGCTGCTTCTGCAATGTTTCTCTGCAACTGTGTCCCCAAGAAAATAATCTGAAATTTCTGGTCAATGTCAATGAAGTTACAACTGCCAATAAAAATCTATAGCCAAATGCTGTGGGTTAATCTCAGGCAGCAGTCAAACTCCACACAGCCCTTTGCTCACTTCACCCCTTAGTGGGATGGGGAGAGAATCAGATGGGCAAAATTAAAAATGAGTTTAGATAAAGACAGTTTCAGATGCAAACTAGATGGTGCATGTGAAAACAAAGAAAATAATTCACTGCTTCCCATCAGATATTCAGTGCTTTCCAGGAAAGCAAGGCATCACATGCCCTGGCTACTTGGGAAGACAAATGTCTAACCCAGAACAAACATCTTTCTTCTTGATTTATTCCCTTTTTTATTGACAAACACAGCATTATTTGGTATAGGATTTCTCTTTGGTCAGCTGTCCCAGTTGTGTTCTCTACCAACTTCTTTTGTACCCCCAGACTAATAGCTGGTGGAGCAATGACCTCAACACCCTGAACACAGCTTCGCTGTAAGTAAAACACTGGTGTGTTATCAACACTGTGTCAGTCACAAATCTAAAACAAAGTATCATAAAAGTTGCTATGAAGAAAACAAACTCAATACCATACAAAACAAAACACCCCCCAACTTCTGAAAAAATGCCAACTTCTGATTTTGAATAAATATTGCCTTTTAGAAAAAAGCCCTACAACCATCAAACCAAAATGAACCAAGCTCGAACCACCCCAAATACCACTTGGAATATTGTTTCCCTATATTATATTTAAATAAAAGATGACATTCTAACTTTTTTATCTAAGAAGAGAGAGAGACCTACTTCACCATGCTGATATGCTGCTCAGATGCCTATTTATTACATAAGACTTACTCTGCAGCCTTATTCTACAATGTGGACGAATGTATTTCACCCTCTAGCCTGAAGTGTGTAGGTTTGGGCCTCAATCTGTTATTTCAGTTTTCTGCAAGGTGCTGTAAATTGGGTAAGAGTTCTCTAAAACTGTGAGGGACTAAGCTTTAAATTAAACAATCAAAGAAAAATATACATAAGCATTTGATGAAAATTGAGTAGGAAACTTTTATGGAAAAATTGGAACGAAAGGCATGCAAACAGGAGGTGTGAATGTGTGAAATGCTCAAAAATAAACTTTGGAAGTGTGGACTAGTGAGAGGCTGTTGTATTGATAAAAATTGTATGTGTATGAAACAGAAGCACATGGTTTTGTTGCTGCCAGGGAAAGATAATTGTTTTGCCACATCAGTATTCAGTGACGTACTCAACATCAGTCACTGTTTCTGGTGGTTTTGGTGTGCTTAATTTGAAGTACCACAATGCCTGAACTAGATGCCTTGCAGTGGTAGTGCAAGCTGGTTGGTCTGGATTTAGTGTCAGTCATGATGCTGATGAGGCTTGTGAACTTGAAAATCCTACCTGGAGCTTCTAGATGATGTTTTGTTTTGTTTTACTGGATGGATGAGAACTTTCTATGTCTCTGCAAATTGCCTGCTACAGTAGAATGCTGAGCTTATACAACTCCCTTAGATTTAAGAGCAAACTGGATTTTTGAAGACCAGAAGTGTAGAAACTCTGATGTGTTTTCAAATAATTTCTTCCAATGAAGAAAATCTTATATTCTGTTCTCTTGTTTTTATGTATGAAAGAAGGAAAGGCATTTCCAGGCACTTTTGACTTTAAAGATTTACATTCTATATCCAACAAGGCTGTTGAATATACAATGAAGTACTTTCATTGGCAAAGAAAGGTTGGTTGCTTGTTCCAGCTACAATAATTAAGACTTTTGCTGACAGAAGCAAGCTGAATGCATTTTGGGTTCAAAAGCATCCTATTTATAGTCTAGATGCAAAATGATCTCTATTCACTACAATGTCTCATTTGCAGGTTATCATTCTGCTTTCCTCTGAAAGCTAGTCAGCAGATGTTTCCTTCCATCTTGACTCATTGCATTGGTGACAGAAAAACATTTTTCATCTTACAGTGGTACTCTTCATAAGGAGATATGGATGACAGAACCAACTTGTTGAAAACACAGGACAGTATAAAGAGAAAATTCTCTTGAATATTATATATATATATATTATATATAATTATATATAATATAATCTCTTGCACAGGTATGATATTCAAATCCTTTAGGTTTTCAATCAAGTAACTTTCCAAATAGTTGCAGTAGCACTCCATTAATAGATCCTTTTGGAGAAAAAGGGGAAAAAATTAAAATAAACAAATAAAATGTAGTAAAAAAAGTGAACTAAAATTAGATTTAAAAAATACAATCAAATTTTGCCACAGGTCTTTGCAAAAAATTGCTATGACCGCACACCCTAACAGTATTTTTTATTTCCCCATGCAAAGTGAAATAAAGGCAAAAATAGCAGTCTTTCAAACTTCTGAAGTTGCTTTAAAGATATTCTTTGACAGTGAAAGTAGTATTGATACAATTTGGTATCTTCTGTGGACATTTTTGCCAATTTGATCCAGTCCTGTTTAAGTTTCATTAGCTAAAGCTGTCATATTTCAATAATACAAAGCTATTTCATAGAATTCAGCAATTCCATGGGCAAGATACATTTTTTTTCACATTAAGTGTTGTGGAAGTGATTTATCAATGGTACATTGGCTTACACATCAGCAAATTTGTTGTTTATTTTCCTCAAAATTCCAAAGTCTGTGAAAAATCATTTAACTTCATTTGGCTTAAAACTGGTTAAGGATGGGGGGAAAAAAGGGCATGCTTGCATCTGAAGTAAAAAAGACACGGCAATTTCTAGAAAGATTTTTTTCCTTTTCCTTTTCCTTTTTTGACCAGTGATGACTATAATGTTCTTCAGGGATCACTAGGTACAGATCCAGTTGTTAATGGACTGGGCACTGGTTAATGAATGATTTATTTTCATACATTCCTTATCATTACTTTTTCAGTAATTTGTTTATGCCATTACCAAAAGCTCCCTTCTGTCCCACTTCCATATGCACAGACTGGGAGAAGCAAGCAATGGGTAAATTTATAGATGGAAATCCTTTATTACCTTAGAATCGGGACTGACCCATTTGGAGAGATACTAATGAACACTAAAGATTCTGGGAATTTGGGAATTTGGTCCAAGTGATTGGATAATATAGAAAAGATGTAAATGTTAATGTGTTTGAAGGTCTGTAGCTATTGCTTTGCTTTGAGATAGGCTAATTTCACATCTCAACAGCATTTCTGAACAGTAATGATCTCAAAGTACGCGGCATCTTTTTTCTGTGTTAATCATGAATTAGAACTTACTTTTGTTAAAACCCCATTAACTTAGAAGTTATTAAGCCATACACAGCCAAATATTTTTGTCAATACTCATTTTCACACTTTATTATGGTCCATGCTAGATGCACAGAACAAGAAAATCCAAAGAAGTTAATGCTGACATTAAAGGGTACCATCTAAAGCCACTCAGATAGTTAAAGAAACCCTTACATAACACAGCTCTAAACCACCTTGCACAGACTACGCAAAAAAGGTTCAAGTCAAAGGCAGCCTGCAATGCAGTAATTGTAAAATCCACAGAAGTCAGTGGAAAAACATTAATAGGCCTCTGTAGGAATACCGAGGCTTCACATTTACACTATTATCACCATCTTCAAGTGGAAATTAGGCCAAGAACAATACACGTTCTTAGAAATCACCCTAACGTTAATGTCTTTCACACCCTTCCAGCACAGAGAATTCTTTATTAACATGTACTTAATACTTAATTGCTAATAGACTGTATTCCCTTACAAAGTAATCTTGGAGACAGAACCTGCCTTCTTTCAAAACAAGCAGACAGAGCAAGACTTGTTTTCTTTGAAAAGATTGCCATGCCATGCCCCTTGTAAATTGCCTTGATACACCTGGTGTGTTTATTCATCTAAAACTTTTCCAACGTGTTTAAAAACTCTACCACAGTATTTGGATAGTAGCCTCACAGACTCACATTTGCACTCACTGCATATGCAGTGCGTAACAGAAATCAGTCAAAACTCATGACAGCTTGCCACAATTTCAGGGACTGAATTCTGACAAGTGACTTTGGATTTACCCCAGAAGCTGCCAAATCTGCAGGAATTAAAAATTCACAATTTACCTCAAACGTGTGGATATTTTGCCCTCTTTGAGTTGCACCTATGAATGGAGAATAATCTATTTTCTTAGTGTAGTGATAATTTCTAAAGCACAAAGGGGAACTCCAGAGGCATGTAAAATGTGGTAATTTCAATTAAGCTCATGAAACTATGAGAAATTATGCCAAAGGGTTTGCCTATGCTGGCTCAAAGCTTGCTGCTGAAGATGATAAATATTTGCTAACCTAAGAATGCATTTTCCACTGTCCAGCAGCTAGTTAAGAAGATTAATGACTGCTTTGTAGTTTCAATTAAACTCCTTTATCACCAAAAGGGACCAAACAAGTTTTGATTTCAAAAATACTGCTTAAGAAAGAAGACCAGGGCTGCATAACACTGACATTTTATTAGAATTCATCTGTAACAAATGGAACTTGTGTCAGCAAAGAACTGATTTTCATACAGACTTCCTTTTGCCACCAATGTAACGAAGTAAGAAAATAAAAAGCACGCCTTTCATTCTGTAAAACATTTACGCGTACTACTAATTAGAGGTAATTGTATCTTTTTTAACAAGCCATTTTACAAGGTAATTTTTTAAAGTTTTTCAGTCTATGCATCCAAAACAAGAGCAAAGAACACAAGTTTTTTATTATCTTTGTAAAGACACTCCAAGCTTGAATGGCAAAGCCACATAATGGATGGTTATAATGAGAACTGCAGCCTTCTGATATCTGTGGAGTATCAGGGCACCAAGGGGATAAAAAAAAAAAAAAAAGAAAAAAGAAAAAAAAAAAGAAAAATAAACATAAAGAAAAATGGGAAAGAATAAAAGGAAACAAAAAAAGCAGTTGCTTTTTTTTTTTTCCTTTTTACATGTTCTGTGTCTTTTAAATACATACAAGTGGATTTTGTAAGTAATTTCCTACAGATGGGTTCAAGTTAATATTGGGTGTAGAATCAATAGGGCAGTGCATAGTACAAAGGTATATATAGAAAGTGCAAATCTCCTTAGAAGGTCACTCCTTCCCCCAGCCATCTTCTCCGCTATCTAACCACTCAAATAAATTTTTTAAAAAGAGCTAAATTAAACTTTTTTTATAAATCATTTTTAATATATTTTGTGATTTTTTTCCCATTGCAACTAATTACAAAATTAGACATAACTACACATACAGACGTAAATAATAGCACCGTACTGGTTATGCTGATGAAACCAATTTTAAGCTTGGAAATGTATAATGTATGTAGACAAAGATGCTCACAATTTAAATTAACTGTAGAATGCATGTATTATACAGAAAGTGGAATGCACATCAATGATGCTAAGAGCTATCGTAAGAAACAAAAAAGCTGAAAGGAGAATTCAGTTGTACAACAGTTTTTCTCATAAATTGGCTCTGCTTTTTTTGTATTTCTTTTACTCTCTTATTTTTGTTGGAGCTTGCAAGGCAGTCTGCTAGGGAAAATGCACTGATCTTTGTAAAGATCCAGTGTGCAGGAACCTTCCTTAGTCTATGTTTTCAAAATCACATGTTATTTTGTATTTCTGAATTCCTATATTTGAGTTGAAGAACATGACCACACAACATAACCTGGCATTTCAATAACTATTTCAACATATAGATCAAGAAAGAAGAAGAGAAAGAAACATAGTGCACATTCTTCTCTGGTTCAGATGTAAGTTATAGAATCTCATTCTGAGGTAGCCTTCTATAATACTTCTATTCCATATATATATATATATATATATATATATATATATATATATATATATATATATATATATATATATATATTTCTGTTTTGATTTTTTTGGTTTGGGTTTTTTTTCATTACAAAAGTGCTCAAATACAATTGCTGGAGTTTGGTCTTTCTTATTTTTATTTCTCATAGGAGTGGGTAAATTGGAAGAAGAACTAAAAATTTTGAGGCCACATGGAGAAGCCACAGCAATACTCCTATTTGAAACCCCAAATAAAGCATCTTTTGATGCTGATGTACTAACAATGGCAGAACACATGGTGACCAAGGTCAATGTAAATGGCATTCTAGAAAGGGTCTCAAAAAGTATTTTGTGCTGTTTAGAGAATTTTCCTTTTTCCTGGAATAAAATCTGTCAATCTCCAATATGTCATGTGGGCTCAGTCTTGCTAGCCTTACATGAACCTTCCCACTGAAAGCAAGGGTTTGATTTTAGCAATCTGTTGACACAAGTGAATGAGCAGGACTTGGCCCAAAATAAATTTGAAAAGAAAAAAGAAAAAACAAAAGAAAAAAAAAAAAAAGCATAAGCACTGCTGATGCCAACTACTGCTACTGTGCTGCTACAGCTCGGCAATGACAGATAACACTACAACCAGTGACAAAGTGGGTTTGAAAAGCCAACCAGAAACAGATTTCTAATTTGTGGGATATTCTGTTATTAGAAATGTAGAAGGATAAAGGGCCTTGACTACCTATGTGTTTTGGGTTATCATTTATTACCATCCATACTTGATTAGAAACTGGAAATGCATATTTTTCAAAATGTCTGGTACATGTATTAAAATGTTTGAAAAAAGAACAACAGAGATATAAACAAACTAAACTAAATACAAATGAAGGCTAACTGAAAGAAATACTATTCAAAATAGGCATCAAATATAAGGCACTCTAAATGTAAAATTAAAATAAACCCCAGCATCCCCAAACAATGCTGTATGCCACAAAACATTTGATTTCACAGAGCAATGTGTGTTTGGCTTTGCCCTGTTCATATGATAAATGTAAATTATATAGCGCACACTATAGACAGTATACTATTTAATACAATTTTAAAACATCTTAATACCTAGTATATTACAACATTCTCCCCTCCTAAAGGGATATGCACTGACCTTTCCCACATGCACACCTCCTACATTTAATAATATGGTTTCTTATTGCACTATAGTGTTACAAATATTGAACTTCACTTGAAGCCTAAATCACATACTGTGTGTGCGTGTGTGCATGTGTTTTCTCTGATGTGTGCAGGTGTGTGTGTTCAAGTGGAAATGTGGATAGAAATATTATTTGGGATAGAGATGGCATTCAAATATCAATGATGTGCATTCCTCACTTCCCTTTGAAACAGAAGTTTATGGACCTTAAAAATACAGAGATGATCAAATTGTAGTCTGATATAATTGTAGTATGTGGAAAAACTTTCCCAATGCTTTCATAAATCCAGGTACATAAAGACTGATATGTTTATGTGCATGTGTGAAAATCTGTATCTGAATCCATCTGTATTCTCTGCAACTATACAGAGTCAAAAAAGGGTAGACAGTAATACATATATATATATATATAAAAGAGAGGGTGTGAGTGTGCATGTGCATATGTGTGCGTGTGTGTGTATGTGCTAGCAGCATCTTTATACTTTGCGCCTCCCTGTTGATTCCAAAATAAACCAAAAGCCCCATTTTGATTTAACTGATTACAATGAATATTTTCTTAAAGGAAAAAAAACCAAACCAAATAAAACTAGAAAATTCGTATCTAACAAGACTGTGGTACTGTAGGACTGCACAAAAATGTGCAAATTTTCAAAGGATCTAACATTTCTACAGCACAATATTACAGATAACAGTTCTACAGCTTAAAAAAAATCTACATTTTTAAACAAAAATATTAACAGTTATGCAACCTTTTCTTTAATTCTCTTAATCGAATGATAGATTCTTGTTAAAAAAAGGAAAAAGTTTACACAGTTAAAAATGAAGCACAGGTCAGCAGTATCTTTACAATACTAAAAAACTAAATCAAGGACTTTCTTTTTAAACATTCCCACATTTTCCCTTAAGTGTTATGATGAGCAGTAGGATGGGAAACAGTGATGTTGAAGTAAAGAGTCCGCTTTTTTTGAGAAGCCGGAACCCAACCTTGCAACAAACATCTTGCACTGAACTGCAGTTCTCAAAACTCCTCCTTGCAAAATCATGTCATCCTGAATAAGATGATCACTCTTTCTGATTAAATTTCCTCTTCCCTTTAACTTCAACCAATGTCGAACCCTTGAGGTATCTGTAAACGAAATCTTTCAGACGCCTCAGTGGTCAGGATTCTTTTATTATGGTTAGGTTATTAAACTGTGAATTCTTGGTCCACATGGAATACTTCTTGTTGGGTGGGGTTTTTTTTTGTTGTTTTTCTGTTTTATATATCCCCAATATTTTGTTCATCTGTTTCTTTTTTTATTATTTTTTATTTTATATATCCCCAATAATTGCTCCTTAGCTAAGAGTTAAGAAGTACTTCTAAAGCACATTGTATGGCTCAGAAGCGGCTCTCTGGATCTTAAAGGGCCTGCAATAAAAATCCACAATGGGTTTTTATGTTGCATAGTGATCAAAGCTGCCCAGATACTCCAGTGCGGCTCGATAGCAGAACTGGTATTGATCCTAGGGAAAGAAAAATAGAAAACAAATGCATCAAAAAGTCAGCTTGTTGGTTGGTTTCTAGTTTCTTTCAAATAATAACGAGTATTTTGTAGCTACAAACAAATATACTGCAGAGACATCTGCAGTTCAGCAATATTCACTTGCTGACACCAACAGAAAACCACTCTGAGTTACAACAGATGAAGATAAACACTCATTTAATGCAACAACATTTTCCACAAAATGCAGCTTCTTTTTGTGCAGAGACTATATACCCACCTACTGACAGTCTATTACTCTGGATTGAACCAGTATCAGCATAAAGCTTTCTTCTGATAGGAGCATGCTAGGATGCTTTGCTCCCAAGTATTTGCAAATAAGTAGCAAAATAAACAATGAATTCTACAGCTAATGCAACACATGAAGTAAAAAGGTCCATCACAGCTTGAATATGGAATTCTGTATGGAAAACCATCAGGTTAATAATCATGTAAAGAAAGCCAAGGGAATTCCAACCTTTCAGTAATAAAGGCTTTGATGAAGGTATGAAGATACCTTGGCCTGTGGCAAGAAAAGGACCTAAGGAGAAATATGGATCTAAAGGATCTTATTCACATAAAACAGACTTCATTTCAACCTATACCTGTAAGTAGAGAGAAGTTTAGTGTGGTGAGAAATTTTCTTATACCTCAGATGAATCCAACATTTGTAAGTTGGTGTTATTCTCACCTCCATAAAGCAGTTCTTTTGCACATTTTGCACATTGCAAATGTTGCACACTTACACTAAAATGGCACATCTATGTACTTATTGCCAACTGCCATTCTTGGTTTAAATGGTAAAAAGTAAAATATTTAAAAAAAACAAACATAAACAAAATTGCTCCAAAAATACCAGGGATGTCTGTTTATTTTTCTGACAGTGCTATGTGGAACTGCACAGGTTGCAGTTGTTAAGACCTCAATTAAAATTCTTTTAGAGGCCAGGAAACTAATCAGATATTTGCTTCACTGAGGTGGTACGATTACTCATAGCTCCTTTCTGTTAGTTGGAATAATTAGAACAGTGGCAGAATACATTACACATATGCCTGAATTTTAAGTGTATGTGTGGTCCACATGGAAGTGCTTTGTTTAATAAGGATTAGATTTCCTGGTAGTTTATAACAGTGAATGAGAGATTTGTTTGCCACAGAATCCTGGAAGAAATGTGTACAGAACACCTCTGCTTTCAGCAGTGGAGATGAAGGGCAGCATACAGAAGTAAGTCAAAGCAGGGGGAGGGAACGTATATTGCAGAATTGAACTCTGCATTTGTCAGGTAAGCTCAAAGAAGCATAGTTTTCTATATACTTTAGTTATTTCTTGCAGCCAAAATGACAGAAAGCAGTAATTTTTCATTTTGCTTATCCAGAAAAATGATGGTAATGGAAAAGAAATGGAATTAACTCTTCCGTATGGTCACAGTGATTTACTTGGCTAACTGACAAAATTAAAAATAAATATCTGTATTTTTCATATAAGCTTTTATGAAGTTGTCTTAGAAGTAAAATTACCCAGCTTCTACAGAACAAGTTTAACTTTCTTATGGAAAATGGCAAACTCTGGGGAACCATCTTAAATTTCATAGACTTAATTTAAAGGCCAGTGTCAATCAAATTATACTTAATAAATGTGTGATCTAAAATGTTTCTCTTCTCTTTCCCTTTTTGTTGGTTCTCCTAACCTATTGGCTCTGGTTTACTCCAGGTCTTCTGCTCAGAAATTAAGGCAAAAATTACGCACATTAACTGATAATATTTAAGCATTCTTGATGACGGGACAGATTTCCAAGCATACAGGCCCAGGTAACTGGTCTATATGGCTTACCACTTCTTTATTTCTCTATGCCACACTTAATAGCATAGAAAGTATTTACACTATAGTTACCCTGAATGCTAAATTTACCATTATGATTTTCAGGCCAAAGAGCCACTTGCTTGGTGACACAAAAAACCATGAAAATAATACAGTGTCAGTCTGAAGATATAATCAAGAACTTGCTCCCAGGGAGGGAAAAAAAAATCAGTAGATCCACCTGCAGAAACAATTTGCCTGCTTCTCTACTACCACTTCTTTCTGCCAGGGAACAAGGATCAAATAAAAATGTGTGATGCTTCACAAATGGATTTTCTTAACTACCATAATTTAGGATCTGCTATTGAAATTATTTTTTTTTTCTTTCTCATCTTGCAGTAACTACTGCAATAACAGGAAATAGTCCTTGCAATACCTTCATGGTAGATTTTACCCTGTAGTCACAGGGCCAATATATAGCTTCAGATATAACCGTAAGCATGTTTTTACAGTCTCTATCTGTGCATATTTTTGCTTGTGTAAATACCATTTCTTTTCCATCACCATTGCATAAGGATACTGTTTTGCTCACCTCTGTCTGTACCATGGCTGGCCGCTGTGTCCTTAACATTTTGACAGTCTGGAAGATGTCTACAACACCTTCATATCTCATTCTTTCTAACACAATGCTCAGGGTTATGAATACTCCAGTTCTTCCAACACCCGCACTGTTGAAGTAAATGAAGAGGAAATAAAAGGAAAAAACAAATGTTAATTGACAGTTAATGCTGAAAGAATTGGCTGACAAATTCTTTGTGGTTACAACACACCATATGTGTATAAATTTCTATATGGGGAAAGGCTCACTAAGCAAAATTCCACAGCAAATTACCACATTGCATTCAAAATATAACTGCACTCAAGCTAACCTTACATCTACTGAGTACATCCAGACTCCCCAGTCTTCCTTGCAAAGACTCGGTTTGTTCATCCAGATATACAGTAATCACTGCATGGTGAAGGCAAATGTTAACATTTGTTGCCAATAACATACATTGGAACTGACAAGAGAAAATGAAGGCAAAATGCATTTTACTGCTTGCTTTACTTTAGTTTGTCATGTATATGCCCTGTTTTGTACATCTTCACTGTGTTATTTTACCTTTTACTTTAAGTTAGAAGTATGGATGTTCATGGTCCAATTCAAATAATGGACAGAGAAAAATCTCACTTCAGGTCTTATTCAAGTCTGGCAGTCTGGATCTTTGCTTTCCAATGCTGATATACATTTACCATGTTTAGTCTTAAAAATATTCTTTGAGTATATATGTGGCTTGTTTGCTCTCTGTTCTGTCCTGCGTTTCTGCTATTAGCTTTAACCCTCAAGAAGTGATGGAAATTCTTGCCATCAATAGAGCCAAGAGCTGTCAGCTTTTAAAATTAAACAATCACTTATTCATGGCAATTATCCTTTGCAAAAGGGACAGGTAACTACACAGGAAAAAAGACTTTCTAAATCTGAACTTGTATGGATGGAAACCAAGCAACTTGTTATCTCACTGTTGATGCTAATAATTTCACAAGCTTTTCTCCAGCCAGATAATCTTGGAAAGCTGAATATTTATGAGACCTATTCACCAGACAGATGAATGGAAGAGCATGAACAACAGGGAAATCTTGAACAACTCTTGAATGTTCATATGAACTACGACAGAAATCCAGCAAACTCACAAAACTAGTGAGGAAATTGAATGCTCAAATTGTATGATGGTATTTTAGTGTTTGGTCTCTTTCAGAGCTCTTCTAGGGCTATTAGACATATGCAATTGGATTTATCAATTTTGCATAGGCTGCGTGCCTTCAGATTGCTGAAGCCAAAGGACAACTGACATGCCACTTGACAGAATATCATGTCAGTGGCGATTTACCTATATGGTATAATAACAGTCCTGGACATCTAAAGCAATTGCAGTGTAAGGTACCTGATGAGGTAAATTAGACAGTTAGTACTTAAGAAATATCCTGAAAAATCCTGGAACCTGCTCGTTGGAACCAGCTTGAACTTTACAGACCTGATGACAGTGTGATCTAAACTAACTAGAGCCCAGAAAGTGACCAGGATAATGAAGACAGAGTACCATTTCACATCATCCTGCTCTGTCATTTAAATATTAAAAAAAAATATTCTAAAAGTGCCAGAGGATTCTGGCCTCATACATTTGACAAATCTTTGTTACTTTTAAAAAATTACTAGGAAATCTCAAGCAAAAGTAAAAAATTCCTTTGTTGTCTTAGGTACTTAAAAAAATCAGGATGTGTCTCCAGGAGAGACTTAATGAGGAAGAGAAACTAATATGGAAGCATCTCAATGCTTGCAAATCCCAATTGGTCATCAAGTGCAATGTCTTGAGAAAAGCCTGTAGGAAATTGATCCTCTTCCCCTTAGAGTGGCAAACATACT
Organism: Motacilla alba alba; assembly: GCF_015832195.1. Classification (NCBI taxonomy): domain Eukaryota; kingdom Metazoa; phylum Chordata; class Aves; order Passeriformes; family Motacillidae; genus Motacilla; species Motacilla alba. Next base: position 59,276,634 of record NC_052046.1, on the reverse strand, counting down.
TTAACATTGGAACAAATCCTATCCAAAAATGCTTAGGATTTCTAGAGCAAAGAAATCCTTCATGATGCATTATGACTCCCCATGATTTGTAATTTAGCCTAGAAACTGAGTTGAGATGCATTAATGAACTATGTGGATGCACTGATTTTTTTTGTAAGAGAGAAGAGTATATTATTACAAATACATCTTGACTGCATTCTGGAAAAGGTCTTCCTCAGTCTTGAGCTAAAAGCTGGCATAAAAAGACTATAAATATCTAATATCAGTTGAAGTGAAAATTTTGCTTCAAGATGAATAGACCATTGCTCTCTTAAATAGTTTTAAGTATCTGCCTCATGAGGTTAGAAATTTTTTAATTCAACACACTGGTCTATTTGTAAAAATGATATGGAAGAAGAAAATTTAGAATAGTGGGTTTGGGGGGTTTACTGTGTAACAGAGAAAGCAAGCTTGTGAAAATTGTATAGAGTGTAAAGGAGACCCAAAGGAAGTGACACTAGGGGAGCTTTAATTCACTGTATAACCCATCACAGTATGAACTGGAGGCATTACTTCAGTTATTCCTCAGAGACTACAAAAGCACAGGTATCCAGGATCTTGTGTTTCCTGAAAGAAATAAACTTACTAATTTGCTAGGGACGCTTCCTATTCATGTAAGTTGAGTAACACTGGCAATGATGATTATTAGCATTAGCAGTCCCTAGTCATTACAATAATGATAAAGACGTTTAAAAACCAAGCCATGGTTAGTTACACTGCATTTGACTTTGTTTCTAGCAAAGTCAATGGTAGAAGTCCATAACTTTACCATGAAAGATCACATCTATTTGGGAGGGATATGTAATGTACTGTAAGCAGTATTTACTGTAGTCACAAGTGGACAGGTCTGCATGGTACAAAGAACCTAGAATAAAAACACCGCTTTGCTTTCTTATCTACATAAAGGCATAAATATTGCTTACTCCTGTTCTCTCAAAACTCATTAATGTTGAAGAATAAGACTTATTCTTATCTGGGTTGTTCTTTATCCCCCTTGCGTAATGAATCCCAATCAGTGCTCTGCAGTGCTATTCTCCTCAGCAGCCTATAAAAATTTTTAGGCATGCAAGAAAAGTAGGATTCAAGTATTCCAATTCATTTATTTCGTCTGTCTTTCAGATTAGATGATCATAAAGAACTCAACTTCTGTTTACCCCTGACTTTGGAAAGATGAAAATTTCTCTCCCTCTGTTTACTAGGCTCTAGTGAACTCATTCATTTGTCTTCATGATAGTATTGGGGCACTACTTGGCTTGCAGTAAGAACTTGCAACTTGTGTCAGTATTTTGCATCTCTGTTATATAAATAATAATATTTAATCTACAAAAATAATTTCATATTACAAAAATGAGTATCTAAAATCCTAATGGAATTTATAGAAAACAATTTATTAAATAAGAGATAAGAGATAAAGATATTATTTTTGGCCATCTGCTATAGACTCTAGAATACTGTAGAGGAAATAAATAAAAAATACAAGAATATTAAAAAACCCATGCTGGATTATTTCTAACCACCATGCAAGCTGTTTTCATCTGCATATCAATTGCAAAGGAGGGAAGTCATCACATCAAAAATGAGCACAATGTTCTGAAGCTAGAATTCATCAACTCAAACCTCAATGATTTCTTTGACAGGCAAAATTTCTAAACGCCACTTTCTATTCCATTCCCTTTCTTGAGATAGCTAGCGTTTGCGTTTTTTTGCCTCATCTTGATTGCAACAAATGTGCCACTGAGGTGTAACTAGCTTGTTTGCAGCTAATAATTCCCACCAAAGTAAAAGCCTCACTTTTAATTTCTAGTGGAAAAAATATCAGATGTAGGAGCCTGTGATAAGGCTCTTCCTATGCCTTCTGTGTGCAGCACTAACCAGTCTGCTTTTATGCTGCATTAGAGGCATTTATAAGTGAAAAATTTATGTGTTTCCACATATTTCTGAATAACCATTTTTGTATAAATGAAATATCACAGAACATTCCCATTTCATAAAGCAGTTCATGTTGTTCCGTTTTAGATCCTCTATTTGATTACATTATATAATAGTTAACCTCTGAAATGCTGTTCAAATATACATGTTCACCACAATCAGCAATCAACTTTAGAAAAAAACCAAATCTGCATATAATTTGTTTTTAAGCTTTGTTTACTTACCTGCAATGAACAGAAATTGGTCCATCCTGACCAAATTGCTCTTTTGTTTTATGCACTTGGCCTATGAAATCAATAAATCCTTCTCCGGACTTTGGCACTCCTTGTTCTGGCCAGTCAGTGAACTGGAACTGCCTCACTGTTCGGGACTGACCATCCTTTAACAAAAGACACAAATAAAGCATCTTGCTGTGGCTTTAAGTTGGTCAGTGAATAATCATAAAGACAATCACAAAATAAGGATGTTGAGAGGAGCTGAGGAATGGCTATGATTACATTTATGGCAACTCTTTCAACTGCAGTACTACTATTGAAGGTTTTGTATCAGTCTAGGAGTATTATTATGAGTTTCATTAACAATATTGCATGGATTCTCTTCCACACTGCATAGGAGAGTTGTCTGGCATTCTGATGGTGTAAAAAGTGTGCCTGAGGCCAAAGCCATAATAACCCCACCAGAGTATATGACTTTTTTGGTATATTATGTTTTGAATCCTATGGACTACAAATTCCTTTATATACAGATCAGGTAGAATAAGGTCATCTAATCTGACTTTCTGTTTCTGAGATATGCTCAACTACTTCACAGCAGGACTATCTTTACTGATAAGACTTGTTTAGTCATTGCCCTCCTTGCAGATGTTATCTTTAATAGTAAGCTGCTTTCTATGAGGTGAACATTTTTCCTGGAAGAAGATGGATAAACAAGCCAGTTGTTTAACAAATTTCCCTTCAATAATTATTCATTTAATTCACTAACAGCTTGGGAGTTAGTTAAAATTAAGAGGAAGGGCTTCCTTTCTCAAAACAAGCCATCTGAAGCTCTTCAATCCCTGTGGTTAGGAATACTAACAGTATTTTTTTTAAGTGCAGAATACAGCATCATAGCTATTTTTATAATGAAGCCACTGGAACTACTAAATGCCAACTTGTGCTGTTTAATGTCTAAAAAGTCAGGACACAGAAAAATGCAACAAAAATGAATAAAACAAATTTGTTCTGCATTTTCAAACATTGATGATTTTGACACTGTCAATCTGCACAACTGTAATGTTCAAAATCATGGCAATATGAGCTACCAATATTAACTGGTGCCTGTAGACATCATGTTTTCTAAGCACCTACCCTGTCATGTCTTCAAAATGGTCTTCTATGTGAAACTCATGAAAAAATGAATGTTCTTCCAAGTAAAACTCATTAAAAATTGACATTATTACTAGAGATTCCCAACAAAAAGCAGCAAGTTACGCTGGAGGCAAGAACAATCTTTCTCTCTTTTTCCTTAGACCACAAGCATTCAACTGTTATAGACCTTTGAAATGATATAGAAGTGATTTTAAATATAATCAAAGGAAACCCCAATAATTTGCTTTTATATTTCCTCCGGTTCTGTGGGATTTTGCCTCCTGTGTTTCAGATGAGCCAGGAAAACAGAAAAATGTGTGTGTGTACCAGCAACTACTCCATGAGAGGACACCCATACTGTGTACTTCCACTAGATCACTGTGACAATTTAGTGGCCTGTATCTGTGAAACACTTTTCTGCACTTAAACAAATATGTAATGTTTGAAAATGTTCACCCAATTGGGTTTCTTGTAGGCATCAACACAAATAACTAAATGTTTACTTCCAAAAATGGCATTTTGTTAATACAAACATCTCTGATAATGGCTTCCATAATCCTATTTTCTCCAAAAAAGGCATAATGAAATTGCATCCTCCAGATAGCCTTAGGCAGATGATATACATTTATCAAGTAGACACAAGTACAGGTTATTCCCTTCAGAATAACCTTCCATTCTTTTAAAGTAAAGAAAGAAAACCTGAAATCTGACTTACTTGCAACATGCTGTTAAGTAGATGGAAACTATTCAGCAGTTTATGACCCTGATAGGACTTACACTAAATAACAGTAACTTTTTCCAGGTAGAATAAGTAAGGAAGACACTTTTTAAGTCCAGTCTGTCACTGGAAAGTAGACACATTTCTCTGTCATAAATAGATCTAATGGTAAATATTTCTTTTTTGGTGTGTATATATCAACTGTATTAGTATGTTTCACGATTTAAGTAACTCAGTATTCCAATGCAAGACTGTGAAATGACAATAACCTCTGTTATTTAATGTTATTTAATGAGCAAAGAAGTAAAGTTACTTAGTCAACGTTAGACTAGCATTAAAGCATATGGGGAACTGATCTGCAATTTCTTACAGCTCCCTCTGCTACTGACATTATAAAGAGTGTTGATTTTTTAAATGAGATTCTTGCCAACAGCAGACCAGACACAAATGCCAAATTTTATTAAAATCTTTACTTTTAAATACTGTGACAGTTTGCAGTTAGTTATCAAAATAAGTACTTCCAAATCCCTGTGTGGCACAGTGGGCTTTCAATGTTTTATCCTGTTTAGTGGCTGACTGTTTGGATTTATTCTTCCTCTTCACAGGGGATATTCAATTGTCTTTTGATTACCCTTTAGAATTGATAATACTCTCTTACAGCTATCACTAATAGTTTAGCCTTAAATAAGGCTGGCCCAACATATTGACCTCTTGAGTTTCCAGAGAAAGTGAGTACAAAGCAGTTAGAAGCAATAACTTGAAACAGTTACAGAGGTCAATTTCACCATATGACAATTCACAGTTCAGTTTCAGAAATGAAAGAGAGTTCCACACCAAACGCTTGCTGCTGGCACCTACAAAGGTACAGTGCCTTGTTTTTTGTCCTTGTAGAATAAATGGTCATCTTGGCTCTGCCAGAACATGGATGGTATTGCAACAGTACAGATAGATTTGAAGATGAGAGGGAGAGTGGACATTTGCAATCACTCCAGCATTTACTCTTCTTTGAGTGCAATAATTTAGTCAAACGATTTCAATTACTGGGTGTGACAGCCACAAAAGCCTAACTAGAGGAAAACTATAATGTACAGTTTGGTAAGTATTTCCCACTCCTTCCAGTAAATTTGGAGGGAGCTATAGTTTTCCAGCATAACTAGAAAATTTAGGATGGTGCTGTCAGCTCACTGAGGAGTTTAACAAAATTTGGACCATCAAGATAAAGAAGTTCTTAAAATCTGAGAAGCAGTAACATGTGACAGTAAAATGTTACATCAGGACTTCAGTGTGCTTAATGCTTTCTAAAAGAGGCTTATTAATATCAAGTCAAATAAAATTAATTCTGGTAAATTTTATTATTTAATTATTTGACCCTTTACTGGTTTGATAGCTGTAGGTAAGCAGACTTCCCTAAATATTCTACTTCAATAAAAAGTCTTGAATGAATTTTTTTAAAATATAAAATACTTGGGGACACTTAGATTACAGCTATGGCTTTTTGTGGTAGCGGTTATTTTGTGATCAGACCTTTGTTAACTATGTCACATAATAACTCTTCCAACTTGAGACAGACTTTTAATAGAAAATCAATTAAAACTATCAGGATATTTGCAGTGAAATTGGATTTGACTATCTCTGCTTGTAAGTGTGTTTAAAGACTGATGCTAGGAGCCTGTTCTCCACTTTTCTTAAGCACAAATAGGCTCGAGAAGATATGAGCCATATGATTATTACTACATTTCAAATACAATGAAAATCAGATCCAATGTATCTATAGTTCCTTTACAAAAATCTACACCTGAATCTCATTTGCCAAACAAAAGGTTCATATGCTCACTTGATACAATATTAGCAATACTACCCAATTTTATTTGTGGTTCACATTAAAAGCAGTGGTCGAGCTAACCATGAGGAAGTGTAATATTTCAGATGTTGACAGGCAACTCAGAGTGGCCACTCATGTTATTCCTGGACACTACATCCTGCTATTTTGCTTGAACAAGTATTATTCCACAGTGCCTACAGAAAGAGAGGCTGACAGTATGTTTTCCTGCCACACAGACTGAAGTGTTAGAAACCAAGTCTGAGAAATGCCAAATATATTAAAAATTTATGTATGTTTAATCTTATATGAGTACTCCACGTTGGACTCAGGAATTCAGATAAGAAATGAAGTATGAAAATGAGGATGCTAAGGTCACAGCCGCATGTATCTACTCTGCAGATATACTAGAGAGCTGAAAATATACTACATGAAAAATCAAATTATAATGTGCAAAGCTTGTCCAGCTTTTCCTACGAATGTCATTTGCTTCGCAGTTTTAAAATCTCAGTATATTAACCTTCATACTCACTCACTCAGCCTCAAGGGTGGTGCAAAACAACAAAACAACACTCTTGCTGTTGTTGCAAAAATTGTACCCAATAATGATCAAGGGGAAAATGAGGAAGAAGAGGTAAATAGTTCTCAAATAATCTAATGCATTTTGGCACAAATAGTTCAGAACTATAAAATTGTGCTGCCCAGATGCTAGATCTGAATGAAGTCAATCATTCCTACAGAAAAATCCCATTTATTTAGAAATAACTTCATCTGATCTTTTATTATTGCTTGTAGAAAGTCTATCTCTAGGGTTTTCTTTATAATAATAAAAATTCTAAAAACCCCGAACACAGAAAATAAAAAGAAATAAACATTTTCTTTTAAACTTATGGAACAAATGTAATGCTATGTTGACTTACCCTTGCATCTGTAACCTTGAATTCCCTCAGAATATACTGTGGCATGTTGTACTCTGCCATTGGATCTACCACAAAATACTGATATCTGGCTGAGCGCTCCGCAGGCCAGTACTGATGGCATTTTTCCTATGAAATAACAAAGTAAAATACATTTCCTATTACTTGAGAGCACTACCACAAACTGGTATAAACCCTTTTTTATTCAGCTAAGTATAATATTCACTGAAAGTGTCAATACTGTCAGGAACATGAGCTGCTTGGTTGGTCTAGAGTAAAAAATTATCTTTAATACTGCATTATGAGAGGTTTCTCATTGGTTGCCGTATATCGCAACTCGCTTATACTTCTGCTCAGTTTTACTGTCTATCAGTGACAAGAGCTCTGCTTAATCTAATTTCCATGGATAATTTTAATCTCAGTTTAAATCTTGATACCACCTTCGGTTTTCTTCCTTTTTGCTTGTTGGAGCAAGCAAAGTCCCCCCAGCCTCAGTCACTACTCTATCTCTGCATCCACTAGCCATATCCTAAATAATCTCTTTTCTCTCAAGACACATGGTCTGACTCAGACTTCACTTATCAGATGCCAGCTTTCTCTTGACGTAATCCTGTCCAGATAGCAGACTGCTTTGTTCCTTCCAGTAGATAGAGTACCAATGAAATGAGTTTAGAACTGTAAACTGGGGGATGAAACTTTAATGTGCAGCACAGAACACACGGAAGACATTCAGATCTAAAAAATACCACACTTTCTTTTATCATTTTCACAAGGAGATGCTGCAAAAGTGAAGTTTCCAAATAAGAGATCTTTCTTTTTCAGTACACAGCAATGGTCTCTCTTGCTGAATCTCAGTGTGTCCCGCAACAACCCGCCACGCCTAGTTTGTCCATTGCAACACATCAACAGATTGGAAAAATTTACACCTATGACCAGGAAGGCCACTCCTATTTCAAAAAGAGAAGGAACCAAAATTCTCATCTTAAGATATTCCTAAGAATGAAATATTTTAATGAAAAGAGCTGCTGTAACCAACACTTTAGTAAAGGAATATTAGAGCAGTACTTACTCTGCCCATTTCTCGTAGCTTAGTGAGCATGACCACAATTGTAGAGTTATGCTCCCAGAGCATTCTCCAGAAGTCTTCAGTTGTTTCTGCTAAAGGACCCTGTGTAGCTATGTAAGCTTTTTGTTGTCTATGTAAAAAAAAAAAAAAAAAGGAGATTAAGTGTATTATTTTGGATTCACACTCATGTTCTTTGCTTATATGCAAACATTATCTGGGGGTAAAATGCATATATTGTTAATAATGAGAACATTAAAACCTTATTATGATTGTTTAATCAAACTATGGCTTTTTATTTTTAGAACTTTGAGAGGAAAATTACTCTGTTAATATTATGATGTATGACTTTATCATTATTATTTAAATTTTAATGCAACTCTAATTGCTCAATTTTGTGTGCTGTAAAAAGCACTCAAGAAGCACTTAGTTGTGCTGGTTCATTTTATAGAAATAACTGTCTAACAATCTATTAAGTTTAGGAATTATAGCATCAAGCAGTTTCTTTATTAACTTCATTTCAACAGTCTGATGCTTCCAGCAAAAGTAAGGCAGGAAGAAAATCTGGGAACGCAGTGTGAATTTCCAGGCCCTAATATTCTACTAGGGAAAGCTACCACCAAAATGTTGAAAGATTGGATCAACAGCCTTATAAGATGATGATCAGTTTGTGTAGCTCCTGCTTCTTTCAAGCAACAGCAATACCTTTGCGGGTGATAGTGGAGATGAAGTTTATTTTCAATTATGAGCTGAGGCTCAGAAAATTCACTCTGTGGATATGGATACTCAGAAACACCTAAACTACGGCAAAAATAGGCAAATGATGCCATTTCCCTTTCATGTCCTTTTCAACCAGCTGTTTTAAGTCAGCTGAGGGCATATTGCTCCATGTTGTCATGACGATGCCAGTGGGCTGCACATTTGTTTATATGCAAAAGGCCTTTGTTGGTTAGGTCAAGTCCTAGGCAGTGTTCCAAGACTGTAGGTTATCACCTTGACACACAGAGTGTATCTCCTGTATCTTATTTATATAGATCCTTTTAAGCAGAAAAACTGTGAAGAAATAGGGGTCCAAATCATGAGCATGCTTGAAGTCTCATTAGCTTTCAGCATGGAAAGCATACTGAGAGCTCTCATTGGCTTAAACACAGGTAAAAATGTAATATTTATATGTAATTTTTACATAGATTCTATGTAATTTACAAAAATTTCCTATATTACATGGGAAAAAAGTATAAACCCTTTACTAAAATTTTAAGAAAAAATCCAATCAAGCCCTGAACAGACAAAGAAATTACTAGATTTCTACACTGTTATTTTCAACATAATTACATAAACAATTTTATAAATTTTTAAAACAGTAAAGATAAGAACACATCACTTTTTGTACCTGTATCCATCAATGAAACTGGCATTAATATAATCAGAGCCTTCTACTCCTCGGATAGGCTGCAAGCATACCCTTGTGGATTCATATGGCATAATATTGACAAGGCGATTTTTGAATTTATTACATGGAAGATTGGCACTGATGAATCTTGAAGTGTGAGCCTTAGAGCTAGCAAGACGCTGTTGAAGACAAGTTAAAATAATTAAGGCCAGGTATAACCAAGACAAGTGACACTATCAGGTTTTATAATTTCTGCTCAGTTGCCATTAATGAATAATTTCAACTTCAGATGCTTACTTTTCCATATTCTATTACATTACCCAAATATTTGTAAAGCTTCTTTAATACCTTTTAAAAGTACAATGTCTGCTCTATTAGTGCATTTGGACAAATTCCAGTATTAAACCACTACACAAATACATATTTCAAGATACAGGAACAATAAAGGAACAGCAAGGTTAAATCACCCTCAACTGAAGGGTTCTTGTCCAGACACCCATTGAGAATTGAATCATACTTTTTAGAAGAAACCATCTTCCTAATTCAAAATTTTAGTCTAATGGTGTCTTTTATCTTCTTATTACTGGAAACAAGTGGTGGAGAACAGAGCAGCTTCAGTGTTACATCATTTGGTTTTGGTCACCCACAACATAAAATCCCAGTACCTTAAATTCCAGTTCCATTCCTGTGACATTCTCTCCTGTTTCTATCTGTGTCAGCTTCTGGATATATGCATACAGGTTTCTGGCTGGCACTTCGGTATTTCCACATGTCACTGCTTCCAGCAGTGCATCATGGATAAAGATGTATTGGTCCTCAGTTTGAACCATGTAATTCCTCTGTGCTCTCATTAGAGTTACGTGGCCATAAATATCTACAGTCTTTTCATGCTTTATTCTCTCTAACATGGCATCTATCACAATGAAACAGCCAGTCCTGCCGACTCCAGCACTAAAAGAAATGAACACGGGAGAGAAAACATGGACTGCTTCATTCACTGTGCTTACTTTTACATCATTCAAGATTTAAAGTTTTGTAATGCTGATTTAAATAGCGCATGTTTCTGAATATGAACATCAGATTTTATGAAACAGGTTGGTGCTCTGAAATAAGTAAACTCCTTAAATATCCATTAAAAGCAATTGAGAATGCTTGTATATGAGATCTTTGCAACTTGTAGTTTCAGGTTTGACTATAACAGAAATAAAACACCTTGCAACATGTTCTCAAGATGTATGCTCTTAAAAATGGAAATTACTGGAGATGATAAATACTCTAACAATTCAAGCTTTATTTGTAGCATGATTTCTAAGTCATTAAACATGCTGTTGTTGCTATTCTCTTTACAGGGGTAAATTTATTGGCAAACAATAATCTAACAAATTAACAAAATCTAACAAAAGAAAATGAGTCTTACATATTTTTATTATATTTTGCTGGTAAACTTTCCTCCCATCTCCCAACCCTGCTGATGGGGCTTCTGTTTACACAGTTTGTTCTGTCCTCCACTGTTTCACTGGGCTAGGACATACTCTTAGTCTTTGCAATGCAGACCCATAACTAGATAGCTGTGGTAGCTGTAGGCTGGGGAAAATCCAACTGTTTGGATGCCAGCTGTAGTGAACCAAATCAGACCACCTTTTAGTATGATTGAACTTAACAAAGTTTTGTTCCAACTACTTGCATACATGTAGCTAAACTAAGCTAAAGTGTAAAATGTGATGGGATTTGTACATCGTTTTTCTGTCCAGGTACACATCACGCCTGCAACAATGAATTCTAGTCCCAGGCTTTCCAAATGCCTAACTTTTTTTAGTTAGTGACTGAAAATGAAATACATAGTATGGTAAAGCAACAGTTTATAAACCCTCAAGACATTGACATAAGCTATATTAAGAATATTTAAGAACACTATGAACTGCAATCTTTTGAGTATAAATAGAAAGAAACAAAAATAATTATAAGCAAGCTTCTAGAGGACAACTACATAAAAGCCAAAACTTCTCATAGTTTCTATATTTTCTAGACTTATTAAACATCATGAATCCATCCTGAAATTGATAGGCAAGGTCAAAGATTTGTTTCTTCTATTTATGTATTTATTCTTTCTTATTTCTTAAGAATCTTGGTCAATTGCCAGCAAAAGTGAATTTCCTTATAACCAAATCAGAAGGAAGTACAAAACAGAAAGCTATTTTATCTAACAAGGCAAGTCTTCTTTCTAAGACAGCAGATTTACATATTGTTAATCACATGTTCTTGCCAAGGATTACTCCTCCAAGCAGCAGATCCCCTTCAAACGCTGAGGACTTCTGCTGGCAGACCAACTGCATCAATCTCAACTTTCTTAGATGCCACTCTGACAAGAATTAACCTGTATTCTGAGTTAAAGAAAATGTACCTATCAGTGATATTCATCAGTAGGAATTGAAGAGAAATAAAAACAAAAAGAAACAAAATTACAGTTATCCTAATGAAACAGTTCATCTTCCTTGTATAACAAAAGTTCATTTTCCTTGTATAATAAAAGCCCTGCATTTCAGGAAAACCTGTTGACATTAACATTGCTAAAAATCATGGAGAAAACCTTAAAAATTTATCTAACTATTGTGATTTTCTTTGGGATTTTTTTGTTCTTGTAAAGGAAATCAACAGAAGTAGCATACATTTGTATGTCAGATTGGCTTATATCATATTGTAAACCGTTCCTTCAATAATTATTCTTCACTTTCAGTTTTTGTCTGTTTAGTAAGTGTGGACCAAGTGAGAAATATGAAAGTTTGGCAGATTTTCTCAGTAATCTAGAATATGGTTCTTTTCCCTACAATGTGTTAAATTGCTGCTCCAACATCATGTTTATAACTAGATATGCCATTTTTCAGATTGAACATCAAAAAGGTCACTGGTACCTGCAGACCACAACTGCAAAATCCCAAGACAGTTAAAAACTTGCACCTTCAGCTGGAATGAGCAATTTTCAGTTCTTCTTTTCATGCCTTTAATTATCACTTACAAATTTATTTTTTCCATGAGCAAACTCAAAGAGTAACAGCTATTAATATACTCTAGCACAGAAGATATTTGCTAGTCTACAGAATTATGCAGAAGTTGTGAAGATCATGAAAGCAGATCCAAATACATTATTATGTACTCATTTCATGGTAAGGATGAATGGGCAAATACACTACATTTATGGAGGCATTTGGGCTCCTGACACAACTCCCTCTGGACCATTTTATCCAGCGAGATATTTTATTCCTTTAAAGTGCTCACTACATTCTAGTTCTGCCCATTAGACTCCTATGTGTCTACCAAACTACTCTTTTGACTTTCCACATAAAAATGGAACCAGATGCTATGAAGAATGCTATGAATGCTATGAAGATTTTAATTTAACTCTTTGAAATGTGCCCTTCATGCCCCCAGTAACTTCCAACTCCAACTACAATAGCTTTTTATATAAAAGAAACTATCCCATCCTATTTTTTATCCCATTTCGCTTTCTCTTCTACTATTACACAGCCTTCTTAATATAGTATGATACACTGCTGGGAAGCCATACAGTTTGAATCCTCACTAATAAGCCTCTGAAATATAAAAAAATAAAAATTCCCTGTCTTTTGTCTGCTAACCATGATAATTCAGCTCATAAGAATAATTTCACAAATAATTTCTACTTTTGTTGTTGACTTTCTAGCCATTTTGGTTTGCATCTTCTGGTGTTCCTGTCAAAATGAGAATTTCATTTCAGTTAGTAAAAGAACTATTAAATTTTCAATCTGAAAACCTAGATATCTGTTAAATAGACATGCCTATTAGGAAACGGTTACTCCTTCAAATATTGTCATTTACAGTATTATAACATTTGCTTTCAATTTCTAAAATCATGACTGACTCAGTCCCATGAGCTGAAACATGCTTAATGTCCTGTGATGTAATACAGCTGCAATAGCTACAATTCAAAAAAGGAAAATGAAGAGGCATAAGGGGGACATTCTGAATTCAAATCACTGTATGGATGTGTTAAAGGTTGGCTTTTGTGATTAATTTGTAGCTGTTTAAATGATGACCCTTTACTGATACTTCAGTGATTTGGCAAAGGAAGGCAGTATAATTACCAGTATTCAGAGATCATTTAATTGGAAGCAAAGACAGTAAAATATGGACCAAAATCATGTAGGACATCTTTGACTCATATCAGGGGAAAATTTTATTGAATATTACTGTTTCAGATTGAATGAAGCTTGCATTTATAAACTGAAAGTACATAAAATTGCTTGTGATATGGGAAATGTATAAAAAGATCAGGATTTTACTGAGGAACTTCTAATGATTTATTAGACTCCAATCCCACAGAAATTCTGTAGTAGTTCTGACAAGAGCAATATTTAGATTATTCTCCCATTTTATGGTTAGCAAATTAGAACAGAGCAGAAAATCACCCTCCTGGCCAGGAAGCAGAAAAAAAAGCCCTTATAAAACCACTGAACATCCTTTTGAAAAGAAACATCTTATCAATATAACATAAAGACCTTGTTCAAAGATGTAAATTGAAATTTCATTTTAGAAGAGATGCTGGATTGCTTCAAGAATTATACAGCAGCTTAAAAGAGACCTTTGATAATTTATCGGCAAGTATACAGTGTCTTTCTTTCCTTCTCACTGTGGTTATGGTTGGATACCAGACAACAAGAATGGTATTCAGCACTTTCTTAGATGCAGTGCTTTACCAAAGACTTCACTGACTTGATTTTCTTTATCCCTAGGTTATGCATAGAGGCAGCTATATTTATCACTGAAGTCACATAAAATATCTAGAAAAGAACATGGAATATGAGAAATTGGAAAACAGGAGAATATTTCATTACAAGCAGATAAGGTTCAGTCTAGAACTCTCCCCAGTTTTCATAGGTAATAGACAAAAGCATGGGATAGTCACAGCCCAAAAGCCAGCCATATTTCTTTCTTCCTTTATGGCATTTTAGTAAGATTTTTCATTTCAGTGTGTACATTCTCAGAATTCTAGTACTACCACAAATTCTTCAAATATAACTGCCCCAGATGTAAGCCCACATTTTTTTTGTAATATGCACCTGCAAAAATATGATAATGTTCAAGAAGTAAATTTGTTCTTCCTCTAATCCCAAGTACAGCTCTAGAGAGATCAAGGACAAGAAGTGTCTTATCAGAATGTAACCTGAACACAAACAAACCCTCAAATATTAAAAAAAAAGGAAAATCAAAACTCCTAAAAATTTCTCTAACAAATCCCATGCACAGGAAATAATTGTTTACTAAAATGATTTTAAAAGAAAAATTTTCCATGCAGGCTAAAAATGTAGCATCTGTAATATTCAACAAAACAAAAAATTTAAGGGACTCTTCTAACAATGACATTCCATTAGAGCACTTCAAATCCTCTCACCAGTCATAAATTAATGTTACATGGAGAAGATGAAACAAAAAATTATTTGTTCTTTACTTGCCAAAGAAGAATTAGGATCATGAAATAAAATGATGAGACTTTCAAACAAAGAGGAAGTAATTTTTAAAGTAGTACCTAATTAAATGATGAAACACATTGTTACAGAATATCATGCATGACAAAAGAAATTCAGAGAGGAAAGGATCAATTAAGGGTTATTAACCAACATGTTACAGACACAACTTCCCCTACAGAAATCCTGCTATTAGATTTCACTAGAATTTGGATAGGGACTCTGAAAAATAACATTCTAGACATGTCCGGGGAGAGAAACTGAAATGCACTGTCTAAATTTGGTGTTGTGATCCTACATAGTTACAAAAGGCATAAGCATTCCATTTCCCAGCTGTAAAGCAATGTTAGAACACTTCTTTTGAATCATCACTTCAGCCTCTGGGTACTTGACACCTTTAGTAACTATACCATTGAAAAGGCACACCATTAATTGTGATACTTGCTTCTTCTTTCTTGAAAGGGACCAATTATCATGACTATTCTACCTACTTTCCTGAAATAATGATTTTTTTGTGAAAAAAAATCTCCTATTGTTCTGCTTATGAGATGGAATAGCAGAAATTGTACATAACTGAAAAGTTTATTGACCTTATTTCATACCCCTTACTTTTCTCTTCATAGTTTTCCTTCAGAATTGATTGTTGATTCTATATAACAAAACATGCCATAATCCTGCTTTTCACAGAGGATTTTTACATATACATGTTGCTTAATCACTATGTTAACTGATTTCTTCAATTTCTCAGACATATAAAGACATTAAAATCAACTTTATTCCTCTGTACTATTTTACCTGTGTACAACGATTTACTGTGATTTTTAATTTCAAAATTAATTCAGTTCTCATATATTCTCCTTCTTCTTCCTACTTCTCTAAATACAATTTTATATATGAATGAACTGATTTCTGTATTTATCATCAAAGAGTAACTATCCTAAATATGTCTTCTCTGTGATATTTGTTCAGTTCCAGTGTATACCTTACATTTTTGTGCTGTACAATGCCTTCTGGACATTATGCATTCCACTAAAGAAAGAATTATGATCCAGTAAAATTGACTCAAATAGAGTTTAGAAAAAGAAAGTATTTTAAGGTTAATTTTAAAAACACATCTTACTGTGACTTGTTACCTTCAATTAAAGATAGGTCTATGCCTGAACAGCTGTAGTAAATACAAAAAAAAATACTATTTCTGAGTAATTTAGCAGAGGAAGTACACTGTGATGCTACAGTCAATAAATAAAAGCAAAGATTACAGCACAGCAGAGAAATCAATGGACAGAAATTATGCTTCTTGCTGCTAACAATTACTTGTTCCTTTCTTTGCAGTTAACCTGCTTTGCATTCTCAGGGTGGAATGTTTTGAGAAGTAGCTTCTTTTGAAGCAATACTTTTGAATATTTCTTTCAGTGCTTTGATTACATTTTTATGGAGAAGAGCTATCAGCCTATCAGTGCGAGTAACAGAAGGTGAACTGGTGCTATCCGGATAACTGGAAGACCTTGAAAGTGCTTGCTAGCCTGTGGTCTTCAGGGCAGCCAGGATAAGGGTGAGAGATGTGAAAGCTTGACTCCATGTTTCAGAAGGCTGGTTTATTATATTATGATATATATTATATTAAAAATGCCACACTAAAATTATACTAAAAGAACAGAGAGAAAGATGCATCAGAAGGCGAGACAGGAATAGAACAGAATGAATAACAAAGGCTTGTGACTCCCAGAGAGTCTGAACCAGCTGCATCCTTGATTGGTCATTAAGTAGAAACACCTCACATGGACCAATCAAGGAAGCGCCTGTCGCATTTCACAGTAGCAGATAATAATTGTTTACACTTTGTTCCTGAGGCCCTTCAGCTCCTCAGGAGAAGAAAATCCTGACAAAAGGATTTTCATAAAATATCATAGCTACACTAGCCACTAAAATGATTACAAGTTTCAGAGTCCTCTGGACCCTTCCTTAATTCTAGGTGTTGTGTATTCCTATTGTGGACAACAATTTCTTCTTTTCTTAAGAGCAGCTTCCCTTGGGATTTTTTTCTGGTTGGGTTTAAGACTGATGGAACAGTGAAGTAGTCTGAGTTGTCATCCAGACACAGGACTTCATTTGGTAAGCACAATGTAAAATGAAGACATTATCACCAGGACTCTTTAGGCCACACTGGCTTTTTTGCTTTGTTTTGTTTTTGCAGTACCAACCACAGTTCAAAGCCCTAAAAGAATCTGTATACAAATATTTAAAAAAATTTTTCTCACTCCCTTGCTCCCCTTTCCCCTACTCTGAAAACCTGGAAATAAACAGCAATTTAGTCCCGAACCTTGAAGCTGATATGACTTTAGTAGTAGACCTATTGTTTTGGATCTCCATCTCAGAATGTGTCTTCCTTTTCAATCAAAAACTGATATACCTAGAAGATACATTCAGAGGATGAGACAAACTTGATGTTGCCACCTCTAGATTTGGTTTAAAATGAATTGTTTGCAATACAGTATTAATGCAGTGAGATGCTACACAGTAGAAAACTGAGGCTTCTCTGATGAGCTGATATGAAGGCTAGTCCTGTTTTTTTAGATGAAGCAGTGAAAAAATAAATACCCTTTGTAATATTTGACAATAATCCACTGACTGCTGAAGAGTTTGATTACTGATACTCATTACAACATTTCTTAAACTGTGAAATCTTTATACCAACATGAATTCTTTGTAACGCAGAAAAACAGGTTGTGAGGTTGTGAAAGGTTAATACCACTAAGCATTTCACATTTCTTAATCAAAACTTGTCATTTAGAGGTTAGACACTAATCTCTTCCTTTTTTTTCAGGATTTTGAACTTACGTGCAAAAATTGTGGGCAAGTTAGAATGGAAATAATGGGAGTTTTAGCATAGAAGTTTCAAGGTAGCTGTAAAACAAGCTTGGATAGTATTATGATATTTTTAAAATTCAGGTGACAAAAAAAATAGACATCATAATGCAGAATTTACTTGGAACAGAAGTCACTGAGAAAATCTGATGATAAGTGATGAGACCCTGAATTAAGTCTAAAACTATGAAAAATGAAGAAAGATTAATATTCAGGGCAGAATACTGATTGGAAAGCCTCCATGGAAAGATAACAGGACTATTTTTAAAGCTGCATTTTACTTCTAGAGATGTGGTGAGAGGATTTAAAGAGACTTTCATGCTGATTACTTTAGATAAAAATACAGCCTGTTCGAAGGCTCTACACTGGGTAGCCAAGTTGATGCAATGTGTTCCAGCATACTCTGTGTCTATGGATATTCCGGAATTTAATGTAGGTACAGCTGGGAAACCTCAGAGATACCCCTTTCCAGAATTCAGCTATTGGGTTATAAAAATATTTTCACATTTCCTGCAGATGGCTGGATTATTTTCTTCACTCATAATTTTAATTCAGAATTCATTACAGACAGCTGCTGGCTCTGATAGAACCTAATTGCTCTTTTACTAGACTCAGCTGCAAGCAGTCAGATTTCCTTTTCCTTTGTAGAGTATATTATATATAAACATGGGTAGGGAGAAAATAACCAATTAACTAAATACATATGGATAAAATGACTCACTAAGAGTGCTGATCAAATAATGTATCAAACTACAGCTTGGGTCAAAGGAAATTACAGGCCTTGTAGGACATGATAATATATATATATGGAAATAATTATCAGCACCAACATATTTGTAATTTGAGATAACACATGGAAAAGGCATTGCATTTGTTAAAAAATCTTACAGACAATTATTACATTTTAATGAGGGGCAGGTTATTTCGCCCAGCGAAAAGTCATCAGTCTTCAGCAGAACTGCTCAATTGAAGACATTTGTTGGCCAAATTGAAGACAGGCCTCAGTACGTCTACTGGGAAACTTAGTACTTCTACATGTGGCAAAATCATGGAATTATTTTTACTGCCTTACCTCTTATTTAAAAAAAAAAAAAGAAGAAGAAGAAAAAAAAATACCCAGAGAATAGTTAGTTTTACTCAGGCTACCAAAAAGAGTACATCACAAAAGGAGGGAACAGAGACAGCCAGCAAAAATGTCAAGGATGTCTGAACTCCCTTCCACCTCCCTCCACATAAGAAATACTGGGATGGGTGAGAATATTTTGATGGATGAACTCAAGAAAAAGTTGTAGACATGTAAAACATGAAAAAACATTAAAATCCACATTTTTAACCCTTTTATCCAAAGACATTTAGTGAAATAAAGAAAAGCATTAAAATTAAAAGTAAATAAATATCTTCTAACGTATATGAGTGAAACTACTTCAAAAAGGAAAAAGATAGTTAATACTGCCTGGTTTTGTTCTTTGAAATGTCTGTGAATATAAGCAAAAAGTAGCCATCAGTTTCTCTAGGTAGCTAGAGGAATAAAGGGCAAAACAATTGAAATCCTCAAGAATCAAGGCTAAACTAGTCACTAACTGCTTGCTGCTGTAGAGGAAACTTTACTGAAATATTGTTGACATTGTAGTTTTGTACTTTCCCCTGAAATTTCTGACATTTGCCATTATCAGAGACAGGATACTGGTCTAGACAGAACACTGATTCTATCTAGTAATAGCATTTCCTATGTTCCTTTACAGATTTCTGACTGCTACAGAAACAAATCTTGCCCTATGCAGTCACAGCAGCTTTTTAGGATTTCAAAAGATAATCCAGCCCTGAGTCACACCAGTGGGGCGTATAATCCCTGAAACACAGGCTAAGTGCCAACCAAATATGGCTTTATACACATGTAACGGATTTAATCAAAGAGACCACAAGTAGATGTTTTTCATTATTTGAACCTGCATGACAAAATATTCCTATTACTTGTTATTTATATGTTTTTTTGAATTTTAATAATGTTTTAAGTGATAATTTCTGAGTTTTAATGCTTATAAACCATGGAAGCATATACTATACATACAGCAACTACAGTTCAGGTTTTAGAAAGGGCTTTTTTGCTATGAAGAATTGGTTTCTAACTGAAGACAAAACTTGAAAGTGGATCAGCATCAGTTTGCTTGTGTTTGACACTTCATGGAGGATTCACAGATAATATAGCATAGTATTTTCCTTCTCTAACAAAAAATCTATCAAGGCAAATTTTACAGGACCCTTCACACCATCACATGAACTATGGTGTGCTAGTTCTTATCATGTTCACACTCCCAGGTTTTCATGACCAAGTGCCCAAATTTAATGAAAAAAATATTAGATACCTAAGCTCACAAGAACACTGCTAAGTTAAAAGATGAGTCGGGCAATAGTATCTTTGCTAACAAGATGATTCTAACTAGTGACACTCAAATTTGTAACAGAAAAAAGAAAATCCAGCATTACCCATCCAACACTCTATCAGCATACAGATGGAGATGCTACCTCTTGTCTATATACTTACAGGAACATAATCCCAGTAATTATATGAGAGATCTTGCACTCATAAGATATCCAGGGTCTTCAACTGTTAGGTTTCTGTAATCTGCATTTTCATGACCTTGAAAGCTTTTATGGTGAAAATATGAAGGCAAATCCAAACTCCCCTCTACTTGTGACATCTCCTGTCCATGTGTGTAATACCATTCATTACAAAATTACAAGGACTGTCTTGCTATACCAATTTCTTCTATTTAGCCTTTATCAACTTTTCTTTTAGACCCTTTCTTTTTTTTCCAGTAGATTCTGCAATTCTAACAATTGATCAAAGACAGAGAAACCATCCAAAATTTTCTAAACTAAGTGAATCCACTTCCACTTACTTAAGAAGAGATCAAGCATCCAAGGCATAAGCAAGCCTCATCCAGTATATGCTGAAATGAAATAACCTCTAAAAATAAAGGTACGTGTAGAAATGAAACCACTGACAGTCACTTTCTCTGATTGTATGGTCTGAGATGCTGAGACTATTAATACAGATGAAATACAAGGA
Organism: Motacilla alba alba; assembly: GCF_015832195.1. Classification (NCBI taxonomy): domain Eukaryota; kingdom Metazoa; phylum Chordata; class Aves; order Passeriformes; family Motacillidae; genus Motacilla; species Motacilla alba. Next base: position 59,255,980 of record NC_052046.1, on the reverse strand, counting down.
AAAACATGGACATTAACTTATTCCTATATTTTCATATTAGGAGGAACAACATATCCTAAGCAGGACCACCAACTAGACATCTTTTCAATATGAGATTATTATAGCAATCCAATCCCTCTCTGTTTTTCATTAGTGAACAATGACTATGAGAAAAAACAGTATGTATGAGTGATCCACAGCTAACACCTGAAAAGTAAACAGCGTTACAGTGTTTCTGCACAGGGATGATACCCAGCACAGTTTAATACACAATAGCAACTCAGTAACTTCTGGACAAAGACATGTGGGTAAAGCAGAAAAAATTTAGAATCATTATGATATTAAAATATTTGTCATACTAAAATGCTTTCACTGTCTTTTCCTCTCTAGAGTTTTCAGCTGTCCAAGGAAGTTAGGAAGGGTCCTGGATTGTTCTCAGGAGAGGGAAAGGAAAGAGATGAAGAAGATTCTAGTATTTTTCAATCTTACTTGTGTTGTTTCTGAATATGTACTGGGGAGGTTTTTTTTCCCCCACCGTGAAAAAGGATAGGCAGTGATCTGCAACCTACTCACTGCAAGGATTAAAAAATGAGCACTTGTAAAGCCTATGGCAAAAGAAGCAGTTCAAACTATACAGAAATGAAAGAAAACAATCCACTGGAAAATCATTGCCTTTGATGAGTATATTTTTTTTCTTAAACATTCTATTTTTTATTCACAAACACTGAAAAAGAATTCTACTTTAGGAAATAGAATATCATATGGTGTTTTGTTATTTTTTGAAAATTATCTTGTTTTTCACTCTGCTAACTGGTTATGTTAGTGTAGTCAGACACAGATTTACTTAAAACAGTCACATTCCTCCAAACAGCCAAGTCTTTCTGCTAGCAATAGCAGCATTAACAGTACCTGCCAAAGCTTGAAAAAGTGTCTTAGAGATATGCCCCTTGGTGCTGGTATTAAAAGAAAGACTCAAACATATGGGATCACACTAACATGTTAAGCTTTTAGGTAGTGTTACTGAACCAACTACTAAAGTTTCTGTGATGTTTTGAAAACATGGTAGCATAAAATTCCAAACACCCTCCAGTACTAGTGTATGTGATCTGATTAGCACCTGTTTGCCTGCACTAATCCAACTTCAAACAAAAACGTGTGTTTTCCCTACTATCATTAGACCACACATTAGTGTCTCACCAATGCAGAATCCTGGGATTTAAGCCTGCATTTTTTCATTAAAGAAACAATTTTTTCTTGATCAGCTCTGCAAATTAGGGCAAGTCATGCAGAAAGACCAGTGGGATTGCAGTACTACTCAGCTTATGTGGAAAGGGACTGAAAGGGTAATCTTAAAATATAACTGTAAATGAAAAAAAAATCTATGTGCATCAAATATTTCAGCCACCACAGAAAAATTTTCAGACAAGTTACTCTAAATAAGCCAACCAAGATTTTAACACATTTTACATTGTGTAAAGTACCTACACATAGGATGGGAATGCTAAACTTCATTTATGGAATGTTTTTGTTGTTGTTGGATTTTTTTTTTTAAATTCAGCTTTAATTTATCTGCTTTTCTCTTCCAAATCTCACGCTGAGAATAAGGATCATGGAACATTTAGCTCAACATTGACTGAGGCTCTACTGAACTATCTTCCCTGGTAGATATAGACAGAAACTTAATATTTTTTCTTGGGAAAAGAGTACAGTGGAATTATGCATTTATGTTATGACAGCTACACCATTCACAGAGGTAGTCCTTACAAAATATCTGATTACTTAAATTAAAAAATCTGCATTTAGAATAGGCCTTGATGTTTCCTTTGGCGCTCCATAATTCTTTCAGCAATGATCTAGCCTTTTTTCCCTTAAAATTAACATACCTGTCAATATGTTTTAGCTACCTTTTCCAGTTAAAATCCTGCCAACTTTTCTGCACAAGAGTGCTGGTTTTGGCTGGGCTATAACTTACTTCTCAGACTTCTTGCCTGTGTTTCAGTGTGTGGTGCAGCTCAAGGAAGGTGGGTGTACATGGAAGGCTGGGAGGAGACACAGGAGACTCAAACTGACCAAAAGGGATATTCCAGACCATATGGCATCATGTTTAACACATAAAGAGGGAGGAAGAAGAAGGAAGGGGGAGTCTTTTGGGTTGATGGCATTTGTCTTCCCTGCTCTCCTGGAGATGTCTGAACACCTGCCTGCTCATGGGAAGCACTGATTAAATGACTAAATTCCTTGTTTTGCTTTTCTTGTGTGTGCAGCTTTTGCTTTCCCTACTAAACTGCTTTTATCTCAACCTATGAGTTTTCCAGCTTTTACTCTTGTGATTCTCTTCCCTGGTTCAGGAGTAAGTAAGCAGTTGTGTGGGGCTTGGCTGCTGGCTGAGGTTAAACTATAGCAGCAAGTAAGAACTTTGGCTGGTACAATGTCCTTATGAAATTCTCAACGTATTTTTGACTTCTATATCAGATTCAAATTCAATACTGTACAGGCAATCAAACCATTATCTAAAGTAGATGTCTAAATGATGAGCAAAGATACCTGTTGCATATATATTAATAATAAATAATTACCAATGTTTTGGAAATTCTGATCATATAATTCTGTATTTCTTTGCTATTATCACACAAATATTATTAAAATATTTCTATTTGTGTATCTTTGACATACATTTATCAGAAATCATCAAGTTTAGTAATGTAGAATAGTAGTATGTACATTCTCAGTTAATTTCACTAGATAGAAGTATGTTTTCTTTTTTTGGTCACTGTTACACGAACAGAGGGTATTCAAGTACCTACTGGGTGGGCTCTTCAGTAGCCAGGTGTTTTCAACTCAGACTTCTTCACATTAAGCACACTGTAATTATTACACAAATTCTTCACACATTCAGAAACCATTTCCTAGGGACAGGATATTAAAATAGCTTACCAACAAATGAGGCTCTGATACAAACTTCGGGGGGGTCATTCGTGAACTGGGTCTCCATCTACCTTAATTCTCTATTGGACATTAAGCTATGTCCAAAACCATGGAGCAAACTAGAAAAAACATTTAATCCCTTAACATGAAATGGACTGAAAGACAACTGCTGGTCATTATTAAGGCAGATGGGTAGAAATGCAGTAAGGAAAAGCTTGGGCTAAAGCTTTCACTTGCAATACATACCCATAAATACAGAATAAATAGGGGGTTACTCTGTAAGGATCAAAACACAGACAGGTGGCTCTTGTGTTCCTCACCCACACAGGGTGAGAAATAAATTCTCCCTGTACTGTTGATAGCTTTTGTTTTTCAGTCTCTACGGTTTAAAAGTTTGCAGAAAAAGGCTTCCACAGATTCTTCAAGCCTACTCCTTCTTTTTATCAAACACATTTTGAAAGGCAACTCCCATTCTGTTTATACTTCTGTAATGTGATTATTAGAATTTCCTGAGCTCTGATAGTTTGGTAGGTACTGAAAGAAATATAAAAGAAAGTATTAGTGATGTCTCAGATGGCTTAAAATTGCTGTTAAAAATCCTGTGCTCCTTCTAGAAACTAAACTCAGATTACTCCTTCAATGAGATATTGTTAAAAGGACTGTCTGCCATAGACAAAGGATATAAGATATGGTTCTGTATGATATTGTTTGGCTCTAGTTAGAAAAGTCTTAAGTACTTTTTAAATCTGGATGATGAAAAGGGGGAATTTAATGAAAAGGGATTTAGGCGTCCTGAACACAAAATGGGAGACAATGACAGACATGATACAGAACAAGGACAAGAGGAATATTAAAAAGGATGTAGAGGCAGACTAGGGGCCAGGAAAGGAACAAAATCAAAACCAAGACATTTGTCAAAAACAGAAAAATATCTCAGTGGAAAACAGCAACTAGTAGAGGGCAGTAAAAGTAAAAGGAGATGCTTGGCAAAAATCAGAATGACAATTACCATTAGAATTACAATCTTACTTCAGAAAAAATACTAAAAAAGTAGAAACATATTTCATTGAATAGTTCAGCAATATGATATCAACAATGAAATAAGTTTGAGAAAATAATGGAATTGAAGGACACAGCTAGAATATACTAAGAAGGTTCCACAGAATAAGGATCAGGCCAGACGTGGAGAGAAAAAAATTGATTAAAGTGTTAAATGACTTATAATAGGCAAAGGAAAGATTGGAATGAAGAAACTTACAAAGTGAGCAACAGAGAAGGAAAAAAATGGAAGGCAGATTCTAATTAAAAAAATACTAATGTGCAGAGTTTGTACTTAACTGTTTTAAATTCATTTTTTATGAGATGAAATGAAACGTTTATGCATGTCCAGTACTTCAATTTCAAACCAAATAGAAAGAATTTTCATATTGCTGTATGAAAGACATATCCTTTAGCCGAAAAATACTGTGTTGATGCTGTATAGTTCTTCCTATTTTGATTTTTTTTTGAACCAATTTAATAATCATAGAATCACAAAATAATCTGAGTTGGAAGGGACCCACAACGATTACTGAAGTCTGACTCCTGTCCCTGCACAAGACAGCCCTAACAAAATCATGCTGAAATTAAAATGATAAGGCAATACAGATCCCTGAATATAAGGTTGCTACAGTATGCCTGGAAAGTGACACTCACATTAACATTACTATTGTGAGACATTATTGTGAGAAACTCTATAGTAACTTCTTGTTAGTCTATCAGTTGGATAGTCAACACATTACATTGAGAAGTTAAGTAGAACATTAATAAACTTTGGACTGTCCAGAATATTTGATGCTAAATGTCCAGCCTATTTTAAATTTTAAATTTAAATTTTAAGTTTTTTATTTAAATTTTAAATTTTTTCAGAAACCTGGTTACATTAATTCTGTTCACAGACAAATTGTTAGGAGTCAAATTTAAAAACCTTATTAAAATATTAGGATATGTGGAAGTCTGTTTTTTAGAGGCTAGGTTGTATGAAGTGACTGAAATCTTAATGTCTTTAGTAAGTATACATAAGGCAAAAAGCTCATATCTAGCAGATTATGCTTATTACAGATAAATTATTGATAAATAAATTAACAGGAATTTGGGATAAAAAAAAGTCCCTCAGGCATAAAATCATACTACCTAACTTGACCACCACTTCAATGAAATCTGCAAGCAAAACTAATGACAAAGAGAAAATAATTGCCTTGTAGTTCATCAGTACCACTGAGTAATAACAAACAATGCATTTTATTTAATCTTTTCCAATGAACAGCCATAAAAATGGATTTAATTTGTCTATTTTTGCATAGTGGTAATTTAGGCTATTATAATAAGAGATTTTCCAGAGTGGGAAAATTAATTTCTTCTATTAAGTTTGGTTTTGATGTAGTGTATAGCATCTTCACTGTTGAGCAGCTTTGGAGGTATGCTATATATGGATCAAGCTAACAAAGTTGTATCTGAGGAAACCTAAAATCCTAGACAATAATCAAAATGTTTTAAGACCCTGTAAATGCAAGTACAATAATATTCGTCTCCAGTCAAGAAACACTCAATAAACTTTATGAATATATTTGTCTTGTTATTTATAATTACTCCACATTTTTAATCCTGGTGTTTAAATAAACATTTAATATCTGTGTTCCATGTTCTCTGGTATTTTGTAAACAGTCTGTGCATTTCAATATTTAAGTTCTGCTTATTTTGCTTTCCTGTTGAATTTATTTTTCCATCTGGTTTACAGAAGACTCTTTCAATCACTTCAGAAGTGTTTAAATGATCAGATTCCATGGATGGGTTATCAATATAAGAAGTCAGAACTAGACATGGTGGTATGCTGTAATTACTATTCCTCAGGTTTTGGATGAAAAAAGCAAGACTGGTTTTCAAATATGCTAAGCATTTGTAACTTCAGAGATACACGTATAGTAGCTCTCAGCCTTACTAACTGAAGGTGTTCCAAAATGAAGTTCACAAGAAACAGTGATCTTAGGAACTTGCTTTGAAAAGGGCTACAAAGCAAGCTATACAATGGATGAAAATATAGCCCTGGAATGAGGGAACCCCTCTTGGAGTTTATTTCAATCAGAATTGGTATACATGTTCTGATAATGTCCTTATCAACATGATTTTAAGGCTTTCTCAAATATCTGTTCAGCAAATTCCAAAGAAGTTGTATCTCTTCCTCTTCATTTTTCCTTTGTCCCATCACACAAAAAACAGCTAACTTTTTTCTTCCAATGTTATTAAGTCATACCTTATAATGCCTGAAGAGGCTTGCTACTTTGCAAAAAAGCATGGAGCACTAATTTCCCTGGAACTGGGTTCAGCTTGCTACCCAGGTACATCCTTTGCATTTTCAGCTCCTCTAAGTCCTAAACTGAGGATTCAACCTTTAATACAGATTCAGGTCTTACCTGAAATTTTCTATCTTAATTCTCATGTTTGCTACTTTTTCACACAATATAAGTAGGTAATAATTTCAAAAAGTGTTTCATTGCTTATAGAACACTTTTCCCTATACCTAGGCTCTTAAACCAATACCATCCTCTTCTTTTTTCACGTCACATTCTGAATAACACAGATACATTTGTATCCTCCCTGCAGAAATTCTCCTTGAAGATCTTTTGATGTATTAAAATTAAATTAGTTGTGCATAGACCAAATAAAATAATTCTAGCCCACCCAAGCTGGCAGTGCCATACCCAGGTCCTTAATTTGCAATGCAACCACTTTTTTCTCTGAGCGACTCAGAAGTCTATTTGAAAGAAAAATCATACTTTCATCTGCAACAAAACAGAAAGCAGGAACCTTGACATAACATGATTTGAAGAAACTTTTGGGCTTACCTGCAATGCACAACCATAGGTCCGGCATCAGGTGGGTTGCAAGTCTTGACTCGTCGCAGGAAAGCTAAGAATGGTGTTGGGTGTTCTGGGACACCATGGTCAGGCCAGGCAGTGAACTGGAATTGCCTCACTTCCCTTTTCTCACTTGAGCCATTCTATGAAATTTAAAAGTTTCATGACAGAACTGCTACTTGAGATTATATCAGCACTTTTCAGTGAAACAACTGCAAAAGCATATATACCAGTGAAAATTGTTTAAATATTTGGGGCCAGCAAGAAAAAGAACTCTGGCTATGGAGAAAAATCCAAATTACAGATTCAAACAATGAAAGATCTTTAAATGTACTGTACATTTGTGCACCACAAGTATTCAGGTTTTCATGGTGAGAGCTCTGCATTAACTTACATAACTTCACGTTATCAGGAAAATGTACTCTGTAGAAGTCTCAATATTCAGCGCTGTTAGAAGGAAACAAGGGTAAGGCTAGAAAGGAGGAGAAGGGGAGAGAAAAGGAATAAGGAAGTAAGGGAAGAAGGCACACAGGTAAGGCAGGAAGCAAAAGGAAGAAGGATGACAAGGTGACAGGAGGGAGGCCGGTGATACAAAGCAAGAAAGGAATGGGAGGTGAGGGAAAAAACTGCCAGCCTTTCTATTTAAAAGTATCTAGTAAGTATATATAAGTATATATACCTTGTGAAGTGCAAATGTACGAACACAGTATGTTGCCAATTCAACAGTGTCTAAAAGGGTCACTTGGATTAGTCCATAAGTTTCTGTGCCTCTGCTTGGCCAGTATTGATCACACTTCACCTGCAGTGAAAAACATGTTATAATTTACTACATTTAATACTGAAAGTTATTACATATCTGACTGTATATCACCATAGGCTTTAAAAATATGTGGAGATAGAATGGCCAACTACCAACACAAGACATTTATTTTATTATCCACAAGAAAAACTCTTCTCGTAGTACATGATATAATGTCTTCTTCCATAATGGGCCAGTTCAGTAGGACAGATAATTGGGATATGCAAATAAATGTAAGATACGCTGAAGAAAAAAGCAATTTATAGTAGCTTAAAGTGTGATCTATATCTTCACTTTTCACAGTCCATAACTTACTACCAGTACTAATTACTTCAACATAGGTGGAACGTTTTTAAATATTTGTCACATTTTACATTAATCCCCAAAATTATAAACTACTGCTTTGATGTTAATATTTATTATGTATAGAAATAGCTCAGTACAAACAAATAGGTTTTTAGAAATATTTCCAGTACATGGATAAATTAAAGGGCATCACCAACTACTAAGTAGATGTGAGAAAAAAAATTTTCTTCTGAGATCAGTGCTCAGAGAAGAAGCATGTAATGAAACTGGGTTCACAGGCATTTAGAAAACATGGTTTGATGGAGAGTTCATCCATCAAATTTAAAAAAACACAAAACATTTCATTCAGAGGAATCTTAATTTTACAATGCCACAGTCTAGAATATTAAAATATGCAATAATTCTGTGTAAGATGACACATAAGAGAACAATATTTTTATCATCATTTCTAAGGCTCAATAATTTGTTTCAGTTAAAAAGGACATTTACAATAATAACTGTTAAGAAAACAGAAATGCTGAACCCTTAAAGCCACCAAAAATGTAGTACAAAGCTGTATGGCAGTCAAGTAATTTAAAACATTTTACTTTCAGTGGCTGATGGGTGAAACAGAGAGTCAATCTCTATTCTATTTATAGCAATATATTCTTACCAATTAGCCCTGCTACAATATAAAAAAGAAGTTTAGACTGAGTCCAGTACCAAAACATTTTTTTCAATACATGTCTTCATTAATCACTTCAAGCCAGACTCATACGAAATTCAATGAGAATACACTAAATGTAACAAACAACAATAGCAGAATATTGCAAAATATTTTCAGTAAAAAAATGTGAATTGTCATGATAATCCATGAGGAAAACTGATTATTTCCCCAAAATAGAAAATTAAGATATGCATCTTTGAAACTTGTGTATTCTCCAGGTTCTTCATTCTGCACAACACTTATTGAAAAAAGACTTGGTATGCTCTCCAGACCCAAATAGCTTTTGCTCACAAATCATTTTATTTTGAGGCTCAGAGGTCACAGATCATTAATGGCTCACAAATCACTGTCTGAGAACAAGTAATCTAGATGGAGAAGAAAAAAAATCTAGCCACTGAAGCAGGGGATAAGAATTAATTAGTGGCAAAGGGAAACAATTTTTTACAGGCAATGATAATTTAATTTAGAGATAATGAATTGCAACAAAGTAAATAAAAATGCTTATTGATACTGCTCTATAAAAAAATGGATTGATAGTGAAAAAACTCTCTTATTAAGTAAATAAATAATTACTTCCTTGTGTCATTTACTGAAAGAGTAAGTACTGCAAGTAGTTCACAAACATCCAGTATATATTTGCATGATTCCTAGTACTTGTCCCCTTGGTCTTTGTAAATCAAACTGAAAAGTGCATTTTCAATTGAGACATTTGAAAATAATTATAGTAAATCTAACTTCACTTTATAATTAATATAGAAACAGTGCAACATGTCTATATTGGTTACCTGTATTTTAAACAAACAAGTTGTGGTTTATTATTTTTCAATTCCCATGGAATGACACATTTTTTCATGGAAAGTGTTGGTAAATAATAACTGTAATTTGTAATCTTAGTAACTACAGATTTACTCTGCATAAATCTAGGGTTTTTAAAGTTTTTTTAATAATAAAAATGATTTTTAAAAATTCAAACAAGAGAGAAAAGTGTAGCTGTGCCTTTGCATGCCTAAATATATTGTTGTCTTCTTCACTGGGCAGATCTCACATATAAATTTTATGCTTATAGACGCAGTACCAGCTTCCAGAAAGCATTCCTGAAAAATTAACCAGCTTGCAGTTCGCTAACAACAAAATTTGATCAGCATGAAAATGACAGAAAATGTTTGTTTTATTTTTATTTTGTAGAGTAATGTAATGTTAAGAATTTACTCAGACTTAGAAGGCTATTTTTCAGTTAGGCTGGGAAAAAATAAACGTGCATACTCCTTTAGGTGGAGAATTTATTTGGGGGTTTTTTTAATGTACTAGTTTATATAACATAAACTTCAATTATGGTACAATTTTTCTAAAATACTTTCTGTGAGAGCTACGGGATGTAGAGGACTGCTGCTGGAAGCAGATAGTAAGTGTTCAATAAGAAGCTCAATTTGTAGCATAGTATATATATTATTTGAAAGTGGAAACTGATGAAAATAAGTATCAATTCTTTTAGAAAGAAAACATGATTTCAGGTTGATGTGGATTTGACCTTCTGGAAGAGCACACGAAGTGTAAGTTGATTGAACTGCATCTTCTGTCCGCTTTGCCTATTGATTTTTCTCAGATCAAGAGGTCTTCTTCAGAGATGTGTCCTTATGTGCCTCCTACACTCTTTTGCTCTGTGATCATAAACCTTATATTCCCAATACTCCTAACAATTTAGAGTCCAATTTATCTTTGAGAGATCAAGCAATGTTTTCTATTGGACTTCACTGGCAGCAGAGGACCAGATAATACAAGTTAATTGGTAAGACACTACTTTCTGAGACAGAGTTCTTTCCAAACCTTTTACTCTATTTTAAGATCCCAGTTGTCATCTCTTGAAGTGGGAGAGGTTACATATCCTATGTTCTTTTCAGAAAAGAAATCTCAACCCCCTTGAGTCATCCAAAATTTAACTCTAAATGTCAACTAGGAAATTTTGAAATTTTTTGCCAAACGTGTTTTTGCTTTAGCTTTTTCGCTTGTGTTTAATTTCTGTGTAGTAAAAGCCATTTCTCCCTTGCTTCTGTAAATTATTTGAAAAAAAATTTGGCAAAGTATGGTAATGATAATACTAGCCCTCTCCAGAGATACAATTTTTATTGTGACAGTTATTTTCTAATATACCTTTGATGAGCTCTCACCTCATAGTCATCATCTTTCTCCATGTAGCTCTGAGATCCAAGGTTTGATCATTTCCATAGTAGACTATATTCACCTGCACCCCACAAGTTTTTCTGTGCCACTAACTGTACATGAGAATAGCTTTTGCCAGTAATTATCTAATGTTCTCTTGCCTGTGACTAAAGATGGCAAGATGAATGAACCAGACACATGAGTGTAAAATAATTCACTGGTGATTTAAGAGTGTTTTTTTTTTTAAAGAGAAATGTAACTGCAAGTACTGAAAAGCATACCTTTTACTACTACTTTCTCTGTCACAGAATTCACAGAATCACAGAATCACTAGGTTGGAAAAGACCTTCAAGATCACAGACTCCAATCCATGCCCTAACACCTCAACTAAACCATGGCACCAAGTGCCACATACAGTCTTTTCTTAAACACATCTAGGGATGGTGACTCCACTACCTCCCCAGGCAGACCACTCCAGAACTTTTGTCACTCTTTCCATAAAAAACTCTTTTCTGCTATCTTCCCTTGGTGCAGCTTGAGACTGTGTCCTCTTGTTCTTTCAGTTGCTGCCTGGAGAAAGAGACCAAACCCCACCCGACTACAGCCACCTTTCAGGGAGTTGTAGAGAGTGGTAAGGTCACCCCTGAGTCTCCTTTTCTCCAGGCTAAATAACCCCAAGTTCCCTCAGTCATTCCTCACAAGGCTTGTGTTCCAAGCCCCTCACCAGCCTTGTACTCTCCTCTGGACATGCTCAAGTGTCTCAACTTCCTTCCCAAACTGAGGGCCCAGAACTGGACACAGCACTCGAGGTGTGGCCTCACCAGTGCCGAGTCCAGGGGAAGAATGACCTCCCTGCTCCTGCTGGCCACACTATTCCTGATACAGGCCAGGATGCCATTGGCCTTCTTGGCCACCAGGACACACTGCCAGCTCATGTCCAGTCAGCTGAAACCAGTACCCCCCAGGTCCCTTTCCAGCCACACCATCCCCAGCTGATAAGATTGCAAGGGGTTATTGTGGCCAAAATGCAGGACTCGACACCTGGATTTATTAAACTTCATCCCATTGGACTCTGCCCATGCATCCAACCATTCCAGGTCTCTTTGCAGAGCCCTCCTACCCTCCAACAGATCGACATATGATCCCAGCTTAGTTTTGTCCACAAATTTACTAATGAAAGATTCAATCCCCTCATCCATGTCATCAGTAAAAATATTGAACAGAACTGGTCTCAGCACAGACCCCTGAGGGACACCACTGGTGACTGGCTGCCAGCTGGATGCAGCACTGTTCACCACCACTCTCTGGGCCCGGCAATCCAGCCGGTTCTGAACCCAGCAAAGAGTGCTCCTGTCCAAGCTGTGGGCTGCCAGCTTTCCAGGAGTGTGCTGTGGGAGACAGGGTGAAAGGCCTTGCTGAGTCCAGGTACACAACATCCACAGCCTTTCCGGCATCACCAGGCAGGTCACTTGGTCATATAAAGGGACCAGGTTGGTCAAAAATGAACTACACCTCCTAAATCCATGCCAGCTGGGTCTGATACCCTGGCCACCCTGTAAGGTCTGTGTGAGCACACTCAATATAAACTGTTCCATTACTTTATTGGGCTTTACTGAGGTCAGGTTGACTGACTGACAATTACTAGGATACTCCTTCCCACTCCTTGTGTGAATGGGTGTCACATTGGCCAGCTTCCAGTCATCTGGAACCTTGCCAGTGAGCCAGGACTGTTTGTAAATGATGGAGAGTGGCTTCACAAGCTCATCTTCCAGCTCCCTCTTGACTCTGGGATGGTTTCCATTTGGTCACATGGATTTATGAATATCCAAGTGTCTCAGAAGTTCTCTGACTGCTTCCTCCTGGATAACAGGGGGACCATTGTGCTCTCTGACAGCATCTCCCAATTCATGATCATAAGTTGCACACTGCCAAAACCACTACATATGAAATCAGAGCATCTCTCAAATGACCAAATACATTAAGAAATCTTTTTAGGTACCATAGAAGTGGATGTAGGTAGAATATGTAACTAATGATAGGCACATTCTCTTAACTTGCTCTCAAACATACATATTTTCTTTCTCTACATTTCTTCCACCCAGACCATGCAAATCCTTACTCTTTATGGAAGTACAAGTATTCACTGAAAGCAAAGCTGTAAAAAAAATGTAAATGCATCTTTTTCATTAAAAATGAGAAGCTTGAGACATTTTCAGACTTGAAGGGTTTCAGCTACAGTGCTCCTAATATTCGTGGATATTCACACTTCAACAAGTCATAGACAGTAGAGAGCATGCTGCTATGCATCAACAGAGCTGAAGGAAGTCTATTTCCATATGAAGGTATGAATACAAAGACTCCTGACATTCAAGGGTAGAGAAATAATTTTCCAGTATAAAGTTCCATCTTTCACGCTGAAAAGCTCCTTCAGATGATTCTTAACACATGAACCAGCTGTTATAAGCCATCTAAGATTTTAAGGACAAAATGAAAAAAGATCAGGAAAAAGACAGAAAACTAGTGTAAGGCAGATACATATAGCACATGATTTGCTGTAAGAGTAGCGTATTAATTATGGTGAATCTAGAATGTAGAATACCAGTAGAACATAGTTTCCTGCTCTGGTTTTCTTACTAAGAAAAGACTTTTGCAGACAGAATTTTCTATAGTATTTTCAGATGATCTTCCTTCAAAAACAGAAGAATAATAAATTATGTTGAATGGCAATTATAATTATGCAATAAGAAAGGTAGTGCTAATTGTTGGTGGTGGAATCTGTCTCAAACCCTATTAGGCTAATTTACTGCCTCAGACATTTCAGCTAATGTTTTGTCTCCAAACAGATGTTACTCCGAAGCTATTTTCTTTTTCCAGCAATGCCTTGCCACCTAAAGATTAGGCTGCTTTGACTCTAAAGCTTAAAGACACCGACAATAGTATTTGAGATTATAATGCGAAGATTAAAAAAAAATCAGAGTACAGATACAGGTTTTTTCTATTTTATTTGAACAAGACTTGCTCTAGTGTCACTCATTGATTTCAGTCTAGGTTTAAATGAAAGATTAAAATATAAATTCATAGTCATAAATACGTTTTAAATTTTGGTCTTAATTACAGTAGCCACAAAAAAATTCCAGTAAGAATCTGGAGGCAACACAAATTAACCATAGGCTAATCAATTCATAACAAACTTTAGTCCTCTACTAAGGCTTCAAATAGACCCTCAAGACACGCCTACTTTATGGAATTTCTGAGATATGATTAATAGATAAGCAGTTAACACTGAAAGATAATTGATTATTTAAAGAAATTATCTCCAGACTTTTTCCATTCTGATCCTTATGAAAGAGTGTGGTATGGTTATTAAAACAAAAGGAAAGAGATATTGAAAGGAATATTGGGCAAGTTTAAAAGTGTTCTCTATCTCAATTTTCATCTTCATACATGCAAGCAATGAATAGTTCAAAACTGTATTTCTGATATCAATGTGACATGGCTTTTTGGAGCTCTTTCTAACAGTAGAGAAGGCATGATTTTAATGAACTCATTTTGAAGGATGAGTCTGTCAAACAGTTATGTTCAGCAAGATTTTCCAAAAATGTCTTGAAAAGGTTTAAATGAATGGACTGACTGGAGAAGTGAATGTGTTGTCTACTTTTTGTTTCATCCTCTTGTACTCAAGGCTGATCACCCTGTGCAGCCTGAATAATCCTTTCACTGAATAAGATATTACAGTATGAAGAACATATTGAACATTTCAGCCTGCTATTCAAGTGCTGTAATGAAGATCTACTATTTTCCATAAAAGAGAACTACCTGTTTAAGCTGATATGAATATTATGTTAAATATCAGTGAAACAAAAGGATCAAAAGAAAGAACATCAGATCAAAAAAAATCTGTTATTATTATGTCTTTGGTTCACTTGAAACAGAACTAATACATGAAAGATACATTGGAAGGTATTTTGTGGACCTGGAGGTCTCATTCTCGATTTTGATTTTCGAATGCAACTTCAAGTCAAGCTGAGCTTTCTATGGCTAATTTAACACATAGATGAAATTCTGTATCTCATAAATGCATTTCATACAGTTTCTGTTACGTGGACCAGATATATCCCCTAGCAAAAGCATTGATTACCAAGCTCAGTATCCATTGGTATCCATTAACTTCCTTAGAACACACAACAAGCTCTGTAAATTATGTAAAACTTGAATTATGTAAAACTTTAAAAATAATATTTGTTTTCAGAGACACCTGTTAGAAGAACTTAAATCTTCCTGATTTGTTGCTTGCCATAAAGGACAATTGGCCTTGAGTTTTTTCACCATGATTTGCTAAATAAGGAAAAGTAGAATCACTTTTTAATAAACAATACTAAATCCACCCTCTGACACTTTCAAGCCTAAAATTGCTTGACAGAACACTGTGCGCTGAAGGAATACACTACAATGCTAAACCAAACATGAGCTAATAATGCGTCCAGAGAGGGTCACAAAGCTGGTGAAGGGTCTCAAATATAAGTCCTATTAAGAGTGGCTGAGGACACAATGGTTGTTCAGTGGAGAAAAGAAGGTTCAGGGGGTACCTTATTGTGCTCCAGTACTACCTGAAAGGAGGTTGTGGCTGATCTCCTCCTCCTCCTCCCAAAAGGTAGGGGTCGATCTTTTTCAGGCAACCAGCAACAGGAAAAGAGGAAAAGGCTTCAAACTGCAGCAGGGGATGTTCAGGTTGTATATCAGAAAAAAATGTCTTCACTAACAGTGGTTAAGCATCAGAACAGGCTTCCCGGGGAAGTGGGGGTGTCACCACCCCTGAAGTGTTCGAAAAATGAGTGGACATCTCACTTTGAAATATAGTTTAGTGGGTATGGTGTTATTTGGTAAAAAGTTGGATTTTACGAAGGTCTTTTCCAACCGTAATAATTGTAAGATTCTACATCCACTCAATTTTGAAAACAACCAGAATTTTTAATCTTCTAACTCAAAATCTCAATGGGCATTTTCTACACGTGGCATAGTTCCTCTGTCTGTATAAGGAATTATATGAGGTAGTAGTGTATATCTTACCTCAAGCACAAAGCAAAGGAATCAAGAAAATAAAGTCTAATTACAGAGTTAGAATATGGTTTTGACTAAAGCACTTGCTATACACTTGTTTCAGGGAAATAATATTTTCAGAGAAAACCACCAATTTACCCTAACAGCTAAAAGAAACCACACAATGATAACACAAAAAAACCTACATGGTTGCCTAGACAAATACTTTTGGCAATACCAGGCATTGACAACTTCAGACCATTTCAGGTAAGACTCCGGTGCAAACCGTTCTTGAAAGCTTACAATGGAAGAGACTGCACACAATATCCTATAAAGCTTGTTCCATTCTTGACATTACATTTTGGAACTTCTTTAAAAGTTCAATATAAATCATCTTTGCTGAATAGCTTATTTTTTCCTCCTTAAAGCCCCAAAGGCAGGGAAAATGGTTGATTACTATGAAATTTTTAAACAGTCTTTCATATGTTGAAAGGCTACTGTGATTTCCTTCAGTCTTATATATAAAACAAATAAAAATCATACTATTTCTCCAGCATCTGATCATCACTGCTCTCTTCTAGATTCTCTATAATTTACCAACATCTTTTCACATGGGACATTAATTCTGTATGTTCTCAACTTCAAATGTATATAGGCTGAAATAACCAGACTTTGAAATAACCTATTTACTGTGTAAAACCAAAATTAACCCTATTTATAGTATGGCATTTCCACAGCTATTTTGCTGGACGATATTCATAGTCTGAATTTTAGTTGAGCAACCTTGGCACAGTTCTTCCACCAGAAATGAGCCTAGAAAAAGAAACTCTAAGCTTTATTGGATTAGATTCTTGCATGCATTAAGCACCTATGACTGACTAAATTTCAGTCATAGAAATTGAGAGCTGACCATGTTCCTGCCCTTGTGCCTCTGAGAATCCTTCCATAATAAACAGTTATGACTGAGTTTTACAATTCTGACATTACAACTGGTGACTCTACCTCATAAGATGGTGTAGGAATTCTTGGACTGTGGCCACGGCATTCTGTTACAGTGAAAAAAAATCCAGTACAAACCTACACATTTTTATTTTTGTAAATCTGGTGAACACATGGTGTACTTGATTTTGTGTTTTTCTTTTTTTTCCCCCCAGTTCTCTCATTCATTCTTCATCTGACTCATATCTTAGCATGCAGCGAGCACTAAAGAAGTGAAATAAAATTCTGATAGAACATTATTGGTACAGAAGGTATCAGTGGGAATGAACAATGACAAAACTGCGTATTTAATTCCTCTTTAGTAAAACAGTACATTTTAGCATGAAAAAATGCCATCTGCAATGTGTCCTATCTAATAATATCTGCTGACTTATAGGCTAATGTACTACCTATCAGCTAAAAACTTGAATTTTTTGGTTGCTACAAAGCATGGCTAAATTTTCTTTTTATATTTTCCTATATAAATACATTTCACAACTTAAAAAAGGCACATTTTTACATATCTGTGCTGCCCCATATAAAACACCAGTGAAATTTTTCTGCAAAAATCAATTACATTTTGCTTAAATATAGTAGAATACAGGCACACTTGGGACCATATTGACAATATTCTTGAATAAATTTTTAAGTCCACCTCTTGCTGACTTCTCTATTCCTTCAGTGAAAATGTCTAATTGTCACTTATTTTTGATGCAATATTCTGACAGGTATTGCCTCCAGTATTACCCAAACATACTTACGAGGAAAGATCTGAAATCTGCTGCAGAAGCCCTGCACAACGAATGGAAAACTAACTTCATCACAATTACATAAAAGTCTGCTGCATATATATCATACAGAAAAGAAAACTGCATTTTTCATTTTCTGTGCTTATTACTTGCTGTGGCGCATGTACTCTTCATATCAAATCAGACAGATTGGATATCAGTGCCTACTCTGCCATCAACAAATAAGGATTCAAGAAAACTCTTAGCAACATGCACATTTTGAGTAGAAAAATGTAGTGCTCTTCCTAGACCTGCCTTTATTTTTTCCTTTCCTATAGCAAGACGTAGAAATCTTTTGTTGTCAACATCTGTTTCAAAGCTGTTTTTACTAAGGAGTCCCAATGTACAATTACATTTTCCAGTTGTTGTGGGTTTTGTACTAGAGGAACTTGAATAAACCTTCCCCGATTTAATTTATTATATCCTCTTTAAAAAACCCAATCAACCCACCAAGCAAAACAAACCCCAAACAATTATTTTACCTATTTGATATTTCGACTGTCACTTGTTTTCCATTTTTCTTACACATGGAATAGTCTATAAATCTACAAAATTTTTGCTGAAATACTCAGACACAAGTGTTCTGAGGCTTGACACTTGGAATAATAGGAGTTCCTATTTAGCATTTCAGCAATACCAGGAAAAGTCCATTTACCTTTTCTTGTGACAGTGCCATCTCTCCTGACTCTCTCAGGTATCAGTGACAAGTTGAGATATGATAGGTCCAAGGACTTTCAATTTTTTTTTTTGGTGTTCTTACTGAACAAATTCAGGACTCATTTAAATAGTCCCATGTGTATCAATAATAGGGAATAAAATCTGAGACAGGATATGTCACTTTTCTACTGGGCTTGTTTTGATCTCCCCCTTCCCAATGAAGACTCAGGATTCAAGATGATTATTCTACACGTATGGTTTTTTAGATAAGTTTTGCTTATAATATTGATGATGATATCCATTTCACGACAGTCAAATAGGTGTTTGACTCAGGCTAACAGAATGCCACAAATGTAGTTCCCGCACGTATTCACTTAGTAATCACCCAATTTGCATGAAGCTGATAGTATCACTATGAAAACTAAAGCCTTCCTCATCAGTAAAGAAGTTCAGAATCTGGCTCCATATCAACTTGATATTGACATTATAGTGTTATTTAGCTTCCAATATTAGAATACTTGATAGTGTCACTATGTTTTCATTTAGCTTGGACCTGACTGGGTTTTTTTGTCAAAAGATTTTAAACCTAGGCAATGGGGTCCCAACACAAAAAATATTGTAATGAGGTTAACGAGGGAAGTATTTTCTATCAGTTCCAAGATAACACAGCAAATGTATTCAAAATACAGAATTACAAAGCAGAGAAGGAAAGGATTGAGTCCTCTCGCAAGTGGACAATCTACAATAGTATCCTACCCTGAAAAAGAAGGAAGGACTATATGCTTCCTTTTGGAGGCAACATGGTTATGTTTTGCTATAAAGAGAGATTTTTCATCTGATCATTCACAAAATTCACTACACCACATGACTACTCAGAACACCTGAGTAGTTGTGAGGACCAAGAAACCGCACCCAAAACTCAACAACAACAAAATTTAATCTGTACCGCTTGGGGTAGAGGAGAAGACAGAGAAGTTGGAAAGAGAGGTATTATATATTAAAGTTTTACATGTTTTACATCTTTCCTTAGTATAACGTGCAGCTGTTGTTTTTTTTTAATCTCAAATTTACAGCTTTCAATATTGTTTTATTTCACAAAGATTAAACTCATATCTGTGACAAAAATGCTACTAACACTGTTCCATGCACCGCAAATGTGTGTAATCCTTTTTGATACAAATTATTTTCATGGTAGCTGAATGATGAGACTGACTTTCTCATGTAGTCTGGTTTAGGTCAAGGGAAATTCAGGTGATGACATTTAATATGAAACCAACAAAGTGTAAAAGGTTATAAGTGAAAGATCTTTTTTTCCCGAAGCTTCCTTACAGGCAAACAAATGAATAATGAATTCACTGTAACATCTTCATTTGATCTACTCAGCTGTAAAACATGAACATTCTCAAATCTGAAGTCACTCAAACATCTAACACATGCTAATGAACCAACTTTGTTTCTGCAGATGCAATTAAAATCCTCATCTTTATCTATGCAGTCCAGGTTATAAAGGCTGATACCAGGCTGCAGGACTACTATAATGCAAAAAAGCTAGCTAAACAGAAATGACGACATGGAAATAGAAAGCAGAAAGTCTGAGGGAGAAACAATCTTGCCTTGCAGCAGGAATAATGATCAGGCTGCCAAGACACAAAAGCAATCAAAACAGAATCAAAGGAGAAAGAGAAACAAAATTAGCAAAGCTCTTCATCCCTAATGATATGTAACAGTGCTTATATTTCATGTTTGAAATCTCACTTGTTTTTCCTCTACAAGAATAAGCTATATAAAAAATGATAGCACGAGAAAAAATAGCAATGTAATGTCATCACTGGGTTTTTTCCCTGCGCAGTGATTCCCACTGCTGCCTCACCATCAATACCATTAATTATATTACATGTAGCTACTGTATTAGAAGAGGTGAGTGGTATGCCATATTCATGGAGCTGCTGACTCTGAGATTGGGAGCTGAGTTATGTACTGGATAGCTGGTATGTAATGCTCTGCAATGAATGCATCAAATTCAGCCTATGAACACAGAAGGCGCTAAATTATGCACAAAAATACACAAATATAAGCACTGAATGCATGAGCAATCCATTGACTAGAATGTCTAGTTCTCATTCCACTTAGAGAATGTATTGCTTCTGAATGCTAATCACTTACGGAGGTGATTACTATTCTGATCAGTGTTTTTTTAGGATGCAGCCAACAAAGGCTAGAGTTAGCTTAAAACTCTGCTAGGCAATTATTGGAGAGAATGAGAATTTCATTTAGCTACATCAAAACATCCTTCTAGACAGCCGCTGCCTGTGGCCTGCAGTGTTAAGATAAACTTTCAAGTACTTAAGTATACCTTCTGCAATGGGCCGCTTATTAGGAACAGATTTTTTCTTTGCTCTGGTGTCATTTACCAGCAGCTTTAAAGAATTAATTAGTGAAGAAATGGGCAGAATTACATTTTCGCAATTCCAAACAGGTAGTGCCTGGACCAGACAAGGTCTGTAGACCCAAGATAAAACTAAAAATTCTGCTAAAATTACCATGCGCTATGTACTAGTTGCCATGTAAAAGCAGTGGTGTTAATGTAGGTTGAAGTTACATGTGGGAAGTGACTCTATCATTAGAATGTTATACATTGCTTGAACTGCAAAAAGCCTAGTCTACTTATAGAAATGACAGGATAAAAGAATAAATATGTATGTTTTGGTAAGCCTCCAGAAAGGAATGACTGCTGCCACGAGGTTCAAGTAACATAATCATTGCAATTATAGGTATCCAAGCATATGAAAAAGACATCGATGCCAACACAGTGTAGCATTAGGCTTTATGGTGCACCCCACCCTATTCCAAGCTGACACATGGTGAAATATTTTAATTTTGAAATGGAGCTCATCCATGAACTACTGAAATATCAACTATTATCTAGTTACCTCTGTGAGATACTTTTACCGATTCAAAACCAGTCTGGATGATAAATCTGTCCTCCTCTGTAATGACTTTCTATACTACTGAACTCTTCTTGATCCCCCATATTCATGGCATTTTTTAACTCATTGCACAGAGCCTTCGATACCTTAGCTTTTTCCACCTTACACCTGCAGTCCTGCAGCCTGCTTCTCACTTGCAGCTTCCTGACCCTTCACGCAAGCTTCTAGGACAGAGTACCTCAGAATGCTTGAAGCAGTGTTTTTCTGTGACACTCCCGTTTGTTATTCACCTCCTGGATTTGAAAACCCTTCTGCTGTTGCTGGCAGGGACCCAAGGGAAGTGATGTTACCACTGATGTTAGAGTCACCACTTCTTTCTCCTGCTTTCTGATTTCTACATTTAGTTGAAGTTTCTGGCTTATGATATAGGCCACATAAATGTATTTGCAGAAAGCTCAGCAATGAACCAGCTGTGCAGCACTCTTCCCAGCCAATGTGCACCCCCAGCAATGGTAAC
This sequence comes from Motacilla alba alba, assembly GCF_015832195.1. NCBI lineage: Eukaryota > Metazoa > Chordata > Aves > Passeriformes > Motacillidae > Motacilla > Motacilla alba. Next base: position 59,234,311 of record NC_052046.1, on the reverse strand, counting down.
AGTATCATGAGCACAAACAACCCATGAAAACTTCAAGTACCTCTTGACATAAAATACTGTAGAAAAAGTTTGATAGAGGAACCACCACTGATGGCAAAATACTTTTTTGTTTTCCTGATTGACTGCTGCTGCTGATTTTTCTCATTTCTCTTTCTACCCATCTTTCTTTTCTTCTCTTCTGTTACTTTTTTCCTCTTACTCCCTCCTCTCCAATAACATCCACTATTAGAACTGATAAATACCACCAAATATAGACCAACTAGTAAATCTTCATGCAACACACCATGGTCTGTTACTACACTTTCTATCCCTTTCTTTATCTTATTAAAAAACCTAACTAATATTTTTTATTTCCCTTTACATATAGCACATATTTTAATATAACTATTCTAATAACAGAATCTGTAGTTTTATTATTTGAATAGTATCATACTATTATCAGAACAATATCTGCACGTTTTTGTGCTTTACTTTCCTAATTTTACTTTGGTCTGCAAAATTGAATTTGAAATACCATGGATAATTTTGTATTCTGTTATAGTAGGTGCTGTTGTAATTTTCCTAGCAACCAGCATGCACCCAAAAAAAAAAAATTTTTTTCTCAAGCACATCCAAATCATCATTGATGTTAAATAATGGTGAATCTATACCATTTCAACCTGAGAACTGAATGCTGTTGACATACATTAACTTCCTTATAACAGGACGATACAATAATATTCTTATTATTACAGAGGAAGTAACTCTTTTGGGCCCCTCGTAAGATTTCCAACATGATTACAAAAAAAAAAACAACCCCCAAAATCATTGTGATCAAAAAACTAAAAATTTTCCAGAGCATAAAAAAAAATACTAAATAAACGTCATGACTTGGAAGTTTCATAGTGAAAGCAAGATTTCCCATATACAATTAATTTCTGTGGTGCAGACACTTTCGAGTCGTGGTAACCTAAAAAAACCCCACAGTTTTTATACATATAAAGAAGACAGGAAAATATGCATGATGGAAACAAAACACATTAGTGGTAACTCAGGTACAATATTATCAACTTTGCATAAGTTTTCCTTACCCTGGATCTCTCCTCTAGTTTTGTCATCATGACGACTGTTGCACCTTGTTGTTCCCACATCATTCTCCAGAAGTCACCAAAGGTTTCTGGCAATGCCCCCTGTGTTGCTATATAAGCATTCTGCTTCCTGTACCCATCTATGTAATTAGCATTGATATAGTCGCTGCCTGGTATGCCTGCAAAGAGAGGAGAGTGAAAACACAGGGCAGAATTTCTGTGCTGTCCTCTTTTACAAGGGCTGAACAATCCCATGACAATGGATTGGATGAATCTTGGCTTGCTGTGTGCCAAACAGTGCATGGGTACTTACTTACAAGTGAGTGTAGGCCATCTGTGGAGTCAAGAGGCATGGTGGTCTCTCTGGAAATAACTATTCTTTTGAAACAACAGACTTCGTGTGACAAGAAGTATAAAAGAAGCCTGAAAATCTGTATCAGGTAGAGAAACCTGGGGGTCCCAACACAGCAGCTTTTAAAAGCTGGTCTGACACTGCCTGCAGACACCCAAAATATAGCAGTGCTACCTGGGACAGGTAGCAATCCCCCTTTGAGGATTCTCAATCAGACATCCTGAATAGGTTCCTCAAACATTCTTGTTGAGGTCATTGCAATTCCTTTAAATACACAAGGAAAAAGATATTATCAAGACTATTAATATCATTGCTATATTCATTTTCTCTATGAGATTTATTGTAACAAAACACATTATGTAAGTTAGATTTAAGAAACAGTGAAATTTTCTATATGGTGCATGCATGAAATAAAGACCTTTGCAAGATTGAGTAAGAATTAAAAGCATTAAAAGAAGTGGGATCCAAGACTTGTGTGCACACAGGACCTACACCATTATTTGCCAGTATTTTGTACAAGACTTATACAGGAACTTTGTCTGTGTCTACCACATGTCCATTCTTAGAGCCCCACAGGAAGCAGGCCAGTTCCATGCAATCTGTATAGCTAAGGGTATGCCACAGGATGCCTGGACTTGGAACCTGCTGCCTACCCAGACCAAGGAGGTGTATTGGCTGTAGCAAAGGTCACATTACTAGTCTGCCCTAATAAGGCAGGCATGCTCATGGAAATGGATAAAAATGGACTTAAAATTCTCAGATCACTGCTGAATTCAGCAGTGCATTGCCCAGCTTTTAATTCAGACTACAGGCGTCTTGAAAGATAAAGCACTGAGGGAACTGTTTTTATGTCACTGCTGTTTTTTTAACTGATGACTAGAGAAAGAACTAGGATACTCATGTGAGATCTCAGTGCTGGCTGAACAGCAAAGAAGTGTTAATTAGCTGAACATAGTTATCTGCAATTTAGTAAGTTCTGTGGAAGTAATTGACAAAGTTACTTTGAGCAGAAATGAATGAAATATTTATGCAGCCAATCTGGCAGGCACAAGTCTACAGCCCCAAGAAATGGTGGAGGTTCCACAAACTCTTTCAAAAGGGAGTCAAGGTGATACCATCTCCAGATTTATTCTACAGCTATGACTGTTTTCCCTCCCCAAAGGAACAAAATCGAGTTTCTTTGGCTATGAAACAGAATAAATTGTAAAGAAATATTTGCCAAGATCATTGTCAGAATAGATTCTGGCACATTATCTTCTGCTGGTGATCCTAAATCAGGAATTACTGGAGCTGCACACTCCTGTCTTTCCTGACTATAAGTAGCATACATCTGAAAATGTCTTCCAAAATATTTTTAATTTGAATGAAAATTACGGGTACCTCTTTAAAATGGACTGATCCTTTTAAGCTACAATTTTAATTGTTTTGACACTCATTCAGGGTAAGCCTGAATGTTTCCTTCCACTACTTACTTAGCAGTGAATGAACCCACAGACTAAATGTCACAGTAAGTAAGATCCAATATAATCTGGAAATTATTCAGATTATGGGTTTCTGCAGCTGTAGTCTAGCAATAAATTTTGCCTTCATGCCCGATAAAGTTCCAGATATGTTTTTGTTTCATATGTTCAAATCATAAACTAAATTTTTAATTTAACTTTCTGCACACAGTTAGAAGAAAAACCTGACAAAATATTTCAGAGATAGAAAGACCTTTGAAATTCAGGGTTACAAAAGAGGCAGAAAATGGCACTCCTCAGGCAAGATGCAAGAATGGACACAGGCAGACTGTCTGACTGATTTGACCTGACTGAAAGTCTCTTCCAGGAGAAAAATAAAACAAAATAAAAAACTTGTTAACCTGCATAGTCTATAGCTGAAAAGCATGATTTCCCTCCATGAAAGGCAGGAAGTGGAGTTCAAAAGCATCATTCTTGTAGACTTGAAGCTGTTTTACGTGACACTTCTTATTGTGGATATTGAAATTAATGATACAGAAAATATAACTGCTAGGCACAATGCTGTATTTTCCTCCTTTATCAAGATAATAAATCTTTTTTTTTTTTACAAAACAGATGAGAAAGAAAAATGAAGCCAACAGGAGAAATCTACACCAACTGGGTATTATTACCAAAGGAACTGAGAAATCTGGTAAGAAATGTTTTCTGCATAAATTAGAATTCTATTATGATGCCTGGTATCATACTTTGAAGCACATGTTACAAATAAAAGCCTGAGGAAAAAATTAAAAACAACACTTTGTAAAGTGGTTAAATGATCTTCTGGGAAAGCTGTCCTCTGGAACTGATAATGCACAAACTCAGTGCGAAAATTAAGCATGAAAATAATTGCAAGCTGTTCCCTGAAGAATGATCTTTACAAATTTTAGCAACCAATACTAGTACCTGATATAAAAAAATCCAGAGTTCCTAAAATTTCAACTTGCTAATTTGTATTAAATTTATTGACAAATTATATTAAAATATATAACTTCTCAAATAAATAAATTCTCATTCTTTCAATTAGAATGAAGAAAAGCTTCCAGATTACATCTTCCTTGATCTAATATTCAAGTAAGAAAGAATTAAGATTAACAATTACTGACAAATACAAAGAAGATGTCTTCAAATATAGAATAATGTGGAAATTTTCACTCTGTTTCTCTACTTTATTTCTGTAAAGTGGATACAAAAAAAATCTGCATGTCCTTTCGCTAGAAAAATTATTTTACAAGGCAAGTCAGCTTCACTGTACCAAACAAGGATATACTTGAGACATGGACATGAAATTCCATTTACCACAGGCCCTGAGCAACTATTAATGAATTAACCAATGAAGTTTTGGGGGAAAAAAAAAAAGACAAATAAAAACATGTTGCTCCAACACTTGCACTGAGCTTCGCATCAAGGATTTATCTCTAGCAGAATGTAGTACTCAATAGTACTGTACAGTACTCAATAATACTTGATCTGCTGAGATCAAGAGAACAACTTGATTCAGAATGCTCAGTTCCATTGTCTCTCTCTCATGCAGTATCCATTAGGGATGTTCTCTGCCCTCCATCCATTCTCATAGTCCCTTTAAGTATTGTACCCATTTCTCAGAGAGTCTCTTTTCATCACTGTTTTCATGCATGACCTCAGTTTCACATCCTGCTCCAAAATCCTTAAAGCCCTCTAGGGAAGGTGCCTTACGATAAGAGGACTAATGAATTTCTTTAAAATAACAAATGCAAAAATTTAATATCTGTAAATATCTACAATGACAAAGAATAAAAATTCTTTAAAGATAAGTAAATCTAAATATTAAAATTTCCCTTTCTGAAATGAATTTTCTGGCCATAACCTTATTCTGAGCTGAGAAAACAGAACAATTTTGTGTCAAGTCCAATAGTGCAAAAACAATCAAATGACAACCAGTCTGACTGCAGTACAATGAAATCCTGCAAACTTTTGTTAGCTGCCATAGCTTGAAGGCAACATACCCACAAGCACAGCAGCAATTTCCATCATTACTTAAATTTGGGTTTCATAGTTAAGAGAGGTCAGCTTTTCTGTAAAAGCATGGGTCAAGAAAGGGACAAAGCAACCAAATTCTATTATATTGATATGAACCTTACCTAAGTCTTTTGGCACAAATGGGATTTATTGTACCTTTAGGATGGCAGACCTGAAGTATAAATTTAGGGTAATCTATGCAGCATAACCTGACTTTTATAAGTTTCATGAAAGCAGAGACACAGTTTCTGCACAAGAAGTCAAAGACCAAGCTCCTGAACCATGACTCTACCACAACTACTTTCTAGTAGCATTCTCAACTATGGTGATGAATGACCAGAGTCTGCAATCTTTTTATTTAGCCAAACAGGAGTTAAGCACAATGGGGGAAGAATCAGATGAGTAGTTCAGCACAAAAGACAATCCACTTTTAATTATCTCAAGAGAACAAAATTTAGTTTTTACATATGAGCAATGATATAAAATTAGCCAATGCCACAACTCAAGTACAGAAGATAAAAAACCTCATGAACTGTATTGCTCTCAATTTATGCTGAGAACGCATGAGCTGAGATGACAGTACACCTTACTGCAACATAGACTCAGATCCACAAGGCTAATAATGTAGACCTCAGGAATGATTCACTTGATTTCCTGAAGAGAGTTATAATCTTAAATAACTTTAATTAGACTTCACGTTTTATTCACAAACTGAAATCAAATAATGAAATTATTTCAAGCCTTTAAAAAGGCTGAGTACTGAACAGCCTTTCTATTTAAAATAAATTAAACGATAAAGCTTTGTTTCTGCGCTGCTTCCCTAAGACATGTGCATTTAGTCATGTGTATAAATAGTGTGAAGTAATGGGATTAAATTCTGTCATGCTTGTAAACAAGTTGGAAAAATACCATGATCAATTCAGAGTGCTGATGAAGCTGTATTACTGGTTTAAATGTCTGTTGTTATGAACAACGCCAGAGCAAAAACCACAGGCTGGTTGTGCATGTGTGAACAAAACAGTGCAAAAAATCTAATTTTTATAAGAGGCATGCACCAGGTTAACTATAAAAGGATGCAGATCAAGCCCCTTGCTATCCTCTCTTTTTCATCTCTCTCTGTTTTGCTTTCTTTGTCACACCACCCCAGCTCGGCACCAACCACATGGAAGGAACAATGTGGAATCTGGGGTGATATTCTTTGTTCTCTTTCGCTTTGTGTGATCAAACCACAGCTGCCTTCTATCCCATACTCCATACTGAACTTTGTTGCAGGACTGGGGAGATTGTGGACATGTGTTGTGGCTTGTTAGCCAGCACCTTTGAGAGGTTAATTTTAGGAGTTGAGAGCTATATTAGTGTACTGTACAAAATTAAGGGCTTGTTAGCCACCACATTTGTGGAAGCAGATTGTAAGAATGTAGAAGCTTGTTAGACAACACTTTTTACCTCTAGTTGTCTGATTGCTGGAGTTAAGGCATGCCTTAACAACTAAAGCACAAGAGACCTCACTCGTGGTCCAGTGTCCTTGTTTAGCCTGATGAGAACTTAGTATTATAATGTGCCCCCTGCCACGGTTTGTGACAGCAGCCCTGGTTCGCAATGCTGTGTTTGATGCCCCTGAGAACATGTTTGGCCCCCTGGATGCCCCCCCTGGGGGTCTGATGCCCCCAAAAACATGTTTGTCTGTCCTAGCTGCCAGGCCACTGCTGACTCGTGTTCAACTTGCTCCCCCAGGTCCTTTTCTGCTCTCCAGTATCTCATTTTCCAACCTGTTTGTACTTTCATGGTTGCCCCATCCCAGGTGCAGAATCTGGCACTTTGTCTTGTTGAACTTCCTGTGGTTGTTCATTGCTCAGCCCCCTCATTTGTCAAGGAATCTCTGTAGGGCCTCCTGCCTTCAAGGCATTAAACATCTTCCTCAATTTTGTATCATTTGAAAACATAGTATCCCTTCTAGTCCTGCATCCAAGTTATTTATGAAGATGTTGAAGAGCACCAGCCCTAAGGTGGAACCCTACAGAATCCCACTAGTGACAGGACCCCAGCCTGATGTCACCCCATTCACTGATGTAACCCCTTGTGCCTGACCTGTGACCCAGCTGCTCACCCATTACATGATGTGTTTATCCAGCTGTAGGCTGGACATTTTGTCCAAAAACATATACCATGAGAGAAGGTATTGAAAGCCTTGCTGAAATAAAAAAAAAAATTACATCAACTGTCATTACTTAATTAGCTTTGCCAATGAATAGGTGCTAGGTGCCAGTAACAAGTGTTTCTGTGGATACTTTTGTTACATGAAATCTATATAGTTAAGCAAATAATGAAATTGAAATGGTCTAAGCACAAATCTGTACTTTAAGAACTCACTGAAATATGAAGCAGTGCAAAACCAATGAAGTACTCTAGTAGTGAATATTTGTAAAATGAAGGCTTTTTACAAAGACTGAGGAAAATTCTCTACATGTCATCCTAACAAGGCTAGGTAAGAAGGAAAAAGACATGTCAGGAAAAGAAAACCTATAGATAGCTGGATTGTGAATAGACTTAGGAGTCTATTCCTCCTTGTTAGGAGGACTAGGAGAGTCTAGTGAAGAGGGAAAAGATGAATGATACGGAGTCTCAAAGAAAAATGTTGAATTAGAGAGAATTTATGGAAAGAAGGCAATGCCAGAAAGGGATAGGAAGGAGATACAAAATTAGGCCTGACAAAGAAAGGGATTGTTTAAAGGACAGAAGAGGAGTATTTGAAAGGAAAGGGAAAAGGTGACAGAAGTGAAATGTAAGTGTGCAAACAAAGAACTAGGAGTGTAGAAGATCTGCACGCAAGATGAGAAATTTGGAAGATCTGCAGGTGAGAAAAGAAACTTAGAAGGTGAACAGCAGAAAGACGGGGAAAAAGGAGGAGCTCTTTTAGGAAAAGGAAACTAAGCATGAATTTGTTTTGTTTTGATCTGAAAACTGTCTAGTATTAGGAAGTCAAGAGTGGAAATGAACAGATTGTTCTGTGCAGGTCCTCAGAGTTATAGGTAAGAGCATTGCATCAGGAAACTACCCACAATGCATGACAGTATGTGCAGATGGCAGTATGTTGCACAATACTACAAAGCAAATATTGAAATCTAACATGATGTCATCATACTGTGATTATTTTACTGCTGTCTGAAGCTGGGTTTAGTGATCTATTTAACACTGAGTAACACAGCAGTTAACAGCCAAATGAATCTTTTATTGAATAGAAATATTAATTTATACTCTAAATTATGCACTCAAAGAGATGATGAGTGCCTCTACTTATATGAAATGAAATTATATCTGGTTTAATATTTCCTGCAAAACCCAGTTTCAATATGAGTGTTCACAGTAAACTTGTACCAAATCTTCATTAGTCAGTCAAGAACACAGCCACTAGATGCTTTCTTGGAGCTTTTCCCAATGGAAAGTATGGCTACATATACAGAAAAAATTGTTTTGAGTAGATTATAAGGGTATCAAGAACGGCAGCATTTTAAGTTACAACTATTACAGTATCAGTAGGCTCATACACCTACAACTTGTCTCAGCATTGTTGTCAAGACAGCCACCACAATGTCTACACTATGAAATTCACATTCACAGGGGCCCTAACGCCATGAAATCGCTTCACCCATCTTTCTGTATCCATATTCTTTATGGGTATTTCTGTATCCATCGCCAAAATACTTTTGTTGTTTTTAAGGCACTCCAAGCTTGTAGGGTGAGTTCAGTTCCTATTGTTAGCAGAAGGCAACATAAATGCAATGTGACAGAGCGCAAATAGTTTGTACAGGTCATGACTCTTTGGTAGTTACAATGCTCCAAACAATTTCTAAATCTTACAATGATGGTCTGCACAATCAAAGCCTATTTACTGGCAACTGGCCATCAGATAAATAAAAATATTAGCAGCTTCTTGCCTTTTCTTTCTTGACCATTTGTATTACTAGAGCGTTCTAGTGTTAGTGGAATTTTAAAGTCACTAAATTTCCCATAAAAACAAAAAAATACCCTGCTGAAATATGATCAGTGTATTTTTTTAATAACTGGCATTATGCAAATACATTCACATACAGAAGACTTTTAGTCATTCATAACTCCTAAAAGAATCAGCAAGGCATTTTAAAATGCAGAATGTTTATCCGTTCCCTCCCTACATCCTGAATTTTTATTTACTTCCTAAAGGTTGAAGATCACAGATCTAGCTGTTTTAACTCTATCTGTTTGTCTTTTAATCAGTAAATTCTCCCTTAAATCCATTTGGATGTATATAATAAACTTCACTGCATTCTAACATTCTGTCAATATACTTTAAAATTCAAAGCGTCCATCTCAGAAACAGCCAAATACAGCACAATATGAGCTGATTTCAAGGCTTCAATCGGATTTCAAGTACGTGGGAACAAAATTTTGCAAAATAAAATTTTCTTTTCAGGATGAAAACCAAATTACCATGCCTAACCTGAGTTTTGTCTCCAAAAGGGAAATTTAATCTAATAAAATTTAAACAGTGATAATAAAAGTGTTTCTGTGAAATGAGTATTTATGTTGCAGAACTCCATACTGTATGTAATTAGAGATGTCATGAACTTAGTGGGGATTCAAAACCAAGTTTTAACAAGAGTTATGAAGGGTACCAAAATAAATACTTGGAAAGTGTTAGTAAGCCTTGTGTTTCAGGGCTAATGCAATTTTAAAGAATTCGATATTATCAATAGTTGGAAAAAAGTAATTTCAGATCTCTGCTAATTGCTTCTCAAGACTTTCTAGTAATCACTGCGAATAGGCTACAGAGTTCTGCTATTGCCCAAAACTGGCCTTGTGTCTCATTCTGAAGTACCAGCAACAACATTCCATATTTCTGCAACACTGTTAAGAGGCAAAATGTGCATCAGTGTAGGATTACAGTTTGGCAGATGCTTCGTCTTTTCTTCATATATATTTGCTCTTAAACAGTAAGCAACTGCCTAGGTGTGAAATGGCGCTCTGCTCATTAGAAAGGCACAGCTACTATTCAAACCTTACTAATAATATTAGTTTTCTTGTGGCCACCAAAGAAATGCAGATGAGGCATCTACATGTATATGTACATGCATATATATACCAAATATTCTCCAAACAGTTGTAACAAAGTATAATGCAGTCCAAATTCAGGTCCAGGTTAAGTTGTATAGTAACATAGGTAAAGGAGAATATATTTTTAAGTAATATTCCAAATACTGATTTCCCTGGTAACATGAAAAGAAACACAGCTATCAACTGAATTAAGTGCTGGCCAGACTGTATATTTTCATATCTAAAGCATCTACTTAAAACCTGAAAGAAAAGTACTCTTTACTAAATGCTAAATTAAACTAAATTAAACTTTTGAAGGTACACACACAAAATTTAATCTACCCAATCATGTAAAATCCCAGGAATAAAGATTTTAAGGGGATAATTAAATACTAAATTACTTCTGTTTTCAAGACAAAATTCAAGACTGTATATAAGACTATATATCTCTTATAAGAAGGCATTTGATATTTGATTTAATCACCATATGCTTTTTTCATCATAATCTAAAGACTTGGAAAATATTTAAAACCATGCAAATCACCAGATAGGTGAATATTCCGTTTGTGGTTTTACATCCAACGCTAATATTACAAAAGGTTATAATACTTTTCTCTGTTTAGACTCAGTGACTATAAAAGATTTAGAAACTTTAGCCTCATTGTGGTATTTCTTACTTAAAAAAGGGAAACAAACATTACAGTTTAACTATATTTTGTCCCTGCTCCTTAAAATACTCAAACCTTTTCAGGTACAATGTAAATTTATTTTTCCACATTTTTACTATCACTTATGTAAAAATATAGTCCAATGAACTGTGTAATTTCATACTTTCCATTACTTTCACTAACATTTTCTGCTTTGCCTCTTAAATTTTCTTCTCATTCTCTGAATATATTCATTTTTTAAAGGGAACCAAATTTAATGGGACATTTACATACAGGGAAAAATGGCAGTCCAGTTGTCTAATATATAGATTATCAAATAAATTTGATGGTATTTAATTTTTTTTTTCTCTCCTTCTCTCCTCCTTTACACAACTCTTTTTCCAAACAAAATCCCTGGAAAAATGTGAGACTTCTTTTTGCCAGTTAGATTTATATTCCAGTTAAGCATTTTGTTCTGAAGAACTTAACATTCAGAAATGCTGTCCAGTTGCTGTTCCTGACCTATTCAGACCATGTACTTTGACCTCTTGTCTGGACCAGTGAGACAGGAAGGAATATATTTATTTGTTTATATATATATTTTATATATATTTATTTATTTATATATATTGAGTTACATCACATATAGTGCTAATTAAAATGGCCTCTGCTTAGCGTTGAGACAGACAGAGGCAGGTTTCTACACAGCCATATTCTTTTACAAGGCAATATGAAAAACTGTATGCTGCAAAAATAAATCTTGTCAGAACTGCTTTATGAACCTCAAAGGTGAAAAATATAAGCAGATTATCATACGCAAATTCTTCAAGGTAATCATTAAAATTTGCTAATACATTTGAGTAGGTCTTATCTGCATTATCAAAGCCTATAGTATGCAGCTGCAATAAATGAGGAAAGATCTAACCTTCAGCCAGTGGGATTGCCTTTTTCTTCACCAAGAAGCTAATATTAAAGTGGATTACACCTATAAATCCAGTGTCCTTAGGTCTGGAGTAGCCAAAGATAAGCAGCTGTTTATAACCATAAATTAAAATATCTGCAGTTTAACTTGTACCATGTTATGAGTGAAATAACTGACCTTGAATACAGATTCCTCTATCTTATATATCATCTGCAAGTCCTGTTGGAACTAACTAAAGACAACTCTTATTTTCATTTAAATTGCGTCATTTAAATATATAATTGCTTGATTATGGTCATTATTAATACCTGACTGTCAACAATATAGAATAAACTGAAAATCTGCCTTCAACCTAGGAAGTAGGTTAACAGTAAGGCAGAATGGGGAAAAAAAAAATCCTCTGAGTGAAAATCAGAGTCTCCTGATTCTTGGTAAAACAGACACAACACCTAGGACTGGCTACCTGTAATAGTTTGCTTCAGATAAAACTTCAAGGTGTTTATGATTTTGGAAAGCTTTGTAACAAAGACAGATATAATGAAAAGCTCTCACCAAATCACACTGTCAATCTTTAGTCAGTGAGATACTCCCAAACATGCCTGCATGTGGGCATTTGTTTAAAAACTCTAGTTTAATATTTAGATTGGAAATTAAAATTAAAGTTCTAAGAGAGAATTTTTAAAATTTCCCAGAGAACATGAAGTTGAACTGATTTTTTTCCCACAATAAGGTTTTGCAAAGTAAAACTCAATGAGCAGATATCTTGATAAGTTCATTGATCAACAAATGCCTCAAATCAAGTATGTTTCTTTACTGCTATGTTTGCTTTGCAGTAGCCATATAAGTAGACAGCAATATTAATTTACCTCAGATAACTCACTGGCATATACACAGGGACCTAATGAATTCAGTGTTACACATGAATGTACATTTTAGTGCAAGTTCATAATATGTTACTGACAATAAGCATCAGAAAAGGATTGCCATTACAGGAATTTACTGGAAGTACATTAATTAACACTTCTTTATATTACTATATAAAGATATTGATTGGTAAAATCATTCTAGAGTTTAGGATTTAATTAATTTAATTTTAAAGGTCTCCTTACCTTCTATTGCTGAGAGAAGAACACGAGAATGGTCGTATGCAATTACATTCGCATATCTATTCTTTGGTTTGTTTACTTCCAGGTTAGAGTGTTCCCATGTGAACTGCTGACCAGGATCAATAGACTTCAAAAGACAAAGAGAAAAAAAGAAAAGGAAACTTTTAGCTAGGGACTACATAATTGTTTTATTTACGGTAATTAGAAACTAAAATCCCATCGTTTGCTCTGGAAGTAATTTCCTTTTGAAAGAAAATTATTACTTCAGGACACGTTGTAACATATTAGATCATATTACATTAACCATTTTGTATTTATGCATCTTAAATTTCCATGAGGAATTTAAATCACAAGCTTTTAAAATCCAGGGCTTTTTATTCAGAGTAAACAAGCTATCCACCTTTTTATCTTTTTACTCATTTTGGAAGTGAGGGGTTCTAGATTAACAGAAAATTAATAAATATCATAAATCTCGAAAACACTGAGATGAAGGGGAATAAATATTTTTGCCTTTATTACTAAGAACATATCTTCAAAAATTTCCCTGTCCTGTTTACTAAATAAACTCCAAAGTTTCCTGAAGAAGTTTTTCAGAGGAAAAAAAATGTTTCTGTTCTTTCATTTTGATGCCAGACCAACCCATGGCACTAGTGTTGCTCAGGAAACTAGCTGTGTTTTTTCCACAGACAACATAAAGAAACTTGCTTTTCATTTCTTTGAGTCATAAATTACATAAATAAGTAAGCAATTCAGGCATATTTTAAATTTTAATGATATCTTATTCATAAACATAACTAATCTTATTCATAAACAAAACTTCATGTTTCCAGATTTGCTGTTTATTTTCTGTTCCAGGGTGGAATTACAGAAGGTATCACTGCACTCCTTCATCCTTCACCACTAGGGAAACTTCAGACTCTAGTATTTTCACCTCTGTGGTTGAACCATTAATGCAGCAAAGTGAATGCAAAACAGGTAACAGATGATACCTGTTTATGCTCACTATGGTAGTGGCTGTATGAAAGGTCATCTCATACTGAGAAGCCATGAATAATCACCTATTGTTTCACTGTCCTTTTCTGTAACATTAGAGACCTTAACATTGTTTCATCAATATGGATACACAACTATGGCTTGAGGTTTATGCCCTCTGTTTAATTCTGGTAAGAACTGGCAGCTCCCAATGACAACTAGAAACCATTAAAAAAAAAAGAAAAAAAAAAAAAAAGAGACACAGATAAGCCAAGGTAGGGCAGTTCACCAACACTGTGCTAATTTTCCACAAGTAGACCAGCAGCACAGCACAAGTCAGGAGATCAGTACTGCCACTAAAACATCAAGTCAACAGCTTTGCTGACTCTTCCCAGGGTATGACCTGTAATCTATTAGAGTAGGTATTACCTGACAATGAACATGTGTGAAATCAGTTAATGTGATTTTACTAGGACTTATCCCTTAGACTGATAATTTGGCCAGTCTGAAAATTGCTTCATTCTCATGCATATTTTCATATTTTATACAATTTATTTATTTAATATTTTGAGAATGAATTTGCTTCTTTATTGAGATTATTTTAAAAAAATCATTTGCCTGGCAGCCTGATAGAGAAGCATTTGTCTTTGGGAAAACAAATACCTCAGAAAAGCAAGTGCCTTATCCTATTAACCAATACCCTAGACAGAATTATCCTTTGTAACAAAAAATTATAAAGTCCTGCATAACGTAGCTATGGAGAGTAGAGCAGTGGGATGGCTCAGGTCCTGGTTCACCCTTTACCTACAGCAACTGAGACAGAGTGGTTGGCAACTCCTCCCTCAAAAGGAAATGAACTGGGACCCTTAAGAGGAATGAGGAAGAAATTATATGCTTGGGATGATGATAAAGGCCATGAAAATTCTACTTATGCTTTGGATATGATTCATTTGAATTCACAAAATTCACAGAATCACTAGGTTGGAAGAGACCTTCAAGATCACAGACTCCAATCCATGCCCTAACACCTCAACTAAACCATGGCACCAAGTGCCACATCCAGTCTTAAACATATCCAGAGATGGTGACTCCACCACCTCCCCAGGCATACGACTCCAGAACATTATCACCCTCTCTGTAAAAAACTTATTCCTAATATCAAACCTGTATTTCCCTTGGTGCAGCTTGAGACTGTGTCCTCTCGTTCTGTCAGTTGCTGCCTGGAGAAAGAGACCAACGCCCACCCGACTACAGCCACCTTTCAGGGAGTTGTAGAGAGTGATAAGGTCACCCCGAGTCTCCTTTTCTCCAGGCTAAATAACCCCAGCTCCCTCAGTCATTCCTCACAGGGCTTGTGTTCCAAGCCCCTCACCAGCCTCGTTGCTCTCCTCTGGACACGCTTAAGTGTCTCAACATCCTTCCCAAACTGAGGGCCCAGAACTGGACACAGCACTCGAGGTGTGGCCTCACCAGTGCCGAGTCCAGGGGAAGAATGACCTCCCTGCTCCTGCTGGCCACACTATTCCTGATCCTGGCCTTCTTGGCCACCAGGACACACTGCCAGCTCATGTCCAGTCAGCTGAAACCAGTACCCCCCAGGTCCCTTTCCAGCCACACCATCCCCAGCCTGTAATTCTGCAGGGGGTTATTGTGGCCAAAATACAGGTCTTGGCACTTGAGTTTGTTCAATGCCACCCTACCGGACTCTGCCCATCCATCCAACCATTCCAGGTCTCTTTGCAGAGCCTGCCTACCCTCCAACAGATCGACACATGATCCCAGCTTAGTGTTGTCCGCAAATTTACTAATGAAAGATTCAATCCCCTGATCCTTGTTGTCAATGAACAGAACTGGTCCCAGCACAGACCCCTGAGGGACACCACTGGTGACTGGCTGCCAGCTGGATGCAGCACTGTTCACCACCACTCTCTGGGCCCGGCAATCCAGCCGGTTCTGAACCCAGCAGAGTGCTCCTGTCCAAGCCGTGGGCTGCCAGCTTTCCAGGAGTGTGCTGTGGGAGACAGTGTCAAAGGCCTTGCTGAGTCCTGGTACACAACATCCACAGCCTTTCCGGCATCACCAGGCAGGTCACTTGGTCATAAAAGGAGATCAGCTTGGTCAAACATGACCTACCCCTCCTAAATCCCAGCTGGCTGGGTCTGATACTCCGGCCGCCCTGTTAGTTTTGTGTGATGATACTCAGCCTAAACTGTTCCATAACCTTACCTGGTACTGAGGTCAGGCTAACCGGCCTATAATTGCCAGAATCCTCCTTCCCACCCCTTGTGTGAACGGGTGTCACATTGGCCAGCTTCCAGTCATCTGGAACCTTGCCAGTGAGCTAGGACTGTTTGTAAATGATGGAGAGTGGCTTCACAAGCTCATCTGCCAGCTCCCTCCTGACCCTGGGATGGATCCCATTTGGTCCCATGGATTTATGAACATCCAATGTCTCAGTTCTCTGACTGCCTCCTGTTGGATAATGAGGGGACTGTTCTGCTCCCTGACATCATTGAGCAACCCAAGAGGATAGCTACCTTGAAAGCAAGTCTTCTCACTAAAAACTGAGGCAAAGGAGGCGTTAAGTACCTCTGCCTTCTCCTCATCTGCAGTAACAAAGCTCCCTTCTGCATCTAATAAAGAACAAAGGTTAGTCTTACTCTTCCTTTTACCATTAATATCTTTGTAAAAATAATTTTTGTTATCCTTAGCGACAAAAGTCGCCATATTAAGTTCAAACTGAGCTTTAGCCTCCCTATTTTCTTTTCTACATACTCTAGCAGCCCTCTTAAATACTACCTGAGAAACCTGGCCCTCCTTCCAAAGATAATATATCCTTTTTTTATTCCTGAGTTCCTCCAGAACCTCCTTGCCCACCCAGGCTTGATGTTTGCCTCATCAACTCATCTTTCAGCACACAGGGACAGTCTGTTCCTGTGCCCTCAAGATCTCCATTTTGAGGCATGCCCACCCTTCCTGAACTCCTTTATTTTTAAGGACTACTTCCCAAGGAACTCACTGAATAAGCCAAAGTCTGCCCTCTGAAAGTCCAATGAAAAAGTTTTATTAATGCTCCTCTTGACTTCACCAAATATTGAGAATTTTGTAATTTCATGATCACTGTGCCCCAAGCAGCCTCCAACCACCGCATCTCCCACCAGCCCACCTCTATTTGCAAATAATAAATCCAACATAGTCCCTCCCCTGGTGGGCTCACCCACTAGCTGTAACAAAATGTTGCCCTCCACAAACTAAAAGACTGCCTCTTTTGAGCATTGAGTTTCCCAACAAATGTCCAGCAAGTTGAAAAAATTCTCTAGCTGTTTATAGAATAAATTGTCCACCACCTCTTCCTGGTTGAGTGGACCATAACAGACTCCCAGTAGGATGTCAGCTTTATTGGCCTTCCCCCTAATTGTATCACTTTATGTGTTACTAACAGTTCAAAAGGCACTCTTAAATGCAGCTCTGATAGAATCTGATTTTTTTAAGCTTCTACACAATTTTTGACACCAAACTATTGGGGTTGACTATCTCAGAAATTTGAGTGACTATGATCAACATATCTTAAAATGTCAGTAGTATTAAGAGCTCATTAAGTTAGTATCTAAACAGACTAAGAGGTTTGCAAAACTGGTGATGGATATTTTTGGAGCCATATTGTATTTTGTTTGCCTATAAAAGAGCAGTGAATTATCCCCCAGAGTATTTTTCCACATGCAAAGGTAGACATCACTTCTGTGCTGGGCTTAAGTATAAACATAGTGATGTGATCCAAGAATAGTGCTTCACCCTTCTCCAACAAAAATATTATTTTTTCTGACTATAAAGTGAAATTCTTATTCATAAATAAAGCAAATGGTACAATTTTACTCTCTAATTTCACTCCATAAAATTTTGATTCCTTTTTCTTGCAATTTAGTTTCATTCTAGTAATGTTTTCCCATGCTCTGAGGAGGATGGCCGGAAGAATTTTGAAGTGGGTATGCACTGTGTAATTTAAAAATGTAAGTATTTTATCTTTACTTCTAAGTGATACTTATTTAATCAAAGGTACAGAGAAAGAATTTAGAGTGCATTTCCATCAGCACTGGGAAGAGTAGAGTTTTATATATATATATATATATATATATATACACTATATTTAAGACATAATATAACTCTTTATCAGCAGGCCAACAATTCAGTTATATCATATGACTTGAAAAGTAATAAAATTTACATAATGACTTCTATCACCACAAATCTCCCCTCTTTTTCTTTTTGAGTTAATGGAGGTGAATAAGAAAACTTACACAGGTTATTTACAGGTCAAGTTTTCAGAACTTTGGAAAATAATTTGTATGGATTTATCTCAGAATTCTAGCAGTAATTTAGAAGATAAACATAGTACAGAAGATGCTAAATATACATCTGTGCATTAACTTTTAAAACAAAATTGGTAACTTGACCAGGAATAATGCACATCAATATCTCTGACTACCCAGACAGTATTTTTTGAGAGACATGTATGGAAACATGCTAGCTAAACCACAGTCCACTGCCCTAGAATGATGCATACTACTCTGCATTGTTCTAGAAACATAACTGAAGCAGACCATCTGTCTTGTCTTTTAGGTTTTTGCCCACACTGTTGACATATTCTGGAAATTACTTCACTATGTAAGATGTCAGGTAAACTTTCTCTTCACAAAAGAAAACTAGGAAATAACTGAATAAACTGGCTGTCTAACATGCTGCTATTTTTGAGCCTGGACTTAAGGACTTTGGCTTTGAATCATAAAAACCAAAACAGGATGCAACAAATAATGATAAAAATGCTTGCAAACAGTAAGTTTAAACTGCACTTTTGCATATAAAAAGATATATTTTGCATATACATTGAAAATGATGGTCTGAGATTCTTATCTATTATGAGAAACAGCTTCAGCTCTATATTATACCTATTTTTCATGCGAATTTACAGAAAGAAAACTTTAAAGCTTAGCTTCAACTGCTAAGTACTCAGTATTATTCTTCCACTTTTCACTCCTTAATGTTTAAGCATTCTAAAGCTACTGTTCAGTATCAAGAAAAAACCCAAACATACACATTGTATGATGTATGGCCAGATGGTGTAGCTTAGTGATTAATATTTAGATCTACATGCAGACATAGTTAACATAAATTATCAGAAACAGGCAAATGGATTGAACTTTAATCTTCCCTATTTTCCTCACCAATCTGAACCACTTTGTGGCCATACCATCCTCCCATAAAGCACCATTTTGTCAGAAGAAAGTTAATCTGTATTTCCTCAGACTTAATAGCCACACTCTCAACAAAGAGTTGAGTGGTATTGGCAGACACATTTCAGAAGTGTGAAAGACCAATAACTCATGAATAACAAGTCTGTGCTAACAGTTTTAATGAGTGCTTTAATGGTTTAATGGATGGCACTTTAATAGGATTTCTAGTATTTTCATTCTGAAAGCCTGCCTTCAATAAAGCTGTCATTAATAAAGAAGTGGATTTCTTCACAGCATAACTGTGTAGTATTGGTGCTTTGTGCAAAAGAAATAAAAATATTTGTAATACTGTTATTTGCCTCTTATGCTTTGACAAATCTTTCAGCTAGTGTGCTCTAAATGGCTGGCTACTTAAACGAATGTGATCACTTAGTGGAAAAAGACCAGAGCAATATTTACTATCACAATGCACCTTCCATAAAATAGTTCATTGACTAATAATCATGGTAACCAAAATGTTCTGGTGGTAACCAAACCAGAAGAATTTCAAACAATCTCCCTCTGCTAAATGATGTACTTGCTCACTCACTGTGCAGTTTTCCTTTACATCACTTAAACAAGAGGCAAATGTTCTCTGATGTGAGTCTTCCAGGACTACATCCTGGTTCGGCACTAAGGAAGGAAGGAGTATGACAAAATGTCATCCCTCCTGGCGTGAGCTGACATGTGCCTGCCTGCTCTGGAACACTGCTCTTCTAAGGGTAACTACTACAGCAAATTAGAAGCCAGTTTTAGATTTCTGCTGAATGTGGGGATTGATATTTACTGCACAGCTTTCACAAGGAAGGGGAAAGAAGCATGTCCTGTAAAGCATTTTCAAGCACTGTAGGTGCACTGTTTGTGGCTTGAATTAAATCACCAATGACCACTGCTTCACAGAGAAACCTAGGACCAGGTAGGCAAAGTAGAACGAAAAAGAAAAATTCGAGAGCCTGTCAAAGCAAACGGACTCAAAACAACTGACGAAAGGACACAGCTATGCAGAGAAATGAATAGTTCAACTCTTTTTTACCACTGTCAGCAACTGTGAGGAGAATTTCATACCATAGCTGATGAATCTATAATGGAGTGTTATTGTATTATGTAGGAGACTTAATAGAATGAGATTTACATACTGCATTACCAAAATGTGAATGCTAGATGCATGAACATTAATTCATGATCATGGCAATTTGTCAACTGGAATGATGTTTTTTTAATTAAGACAGAGACTTTCCCATTACAACACAAAGGGAATAATTTTCAAGAATATGGGGGGGGAACCTCCCCATATGGCTAAGACTTCTTTTGAACTCAAATATGAGTTTGCATCCTGGTCCTAAAAACAGTTAAAAATGCAGATGATTAATTTTCTGTTAACTCTCAAAGGGAAGAGACCTAACTGCTCAAGAGCAGCAAGAAATACAAAAAGCTTTTTTCCAAAAGCTTTTTGAAATTTCCCTCAAGAAAAAAAGCCCCGTATTTTCTTCACAGTAACAAGCTATTCCTATGACTAAATGAAATTATGCAAAACCTGATTCCAGTGGAATCAAACAAGCTATATAAGCATACTAAACTAAAGAAAATTTAAAGAGGAAAATAGGCATTATTTGAAAACATCCTTGAAGGGGATTCTTTATTTCAAAAAGCTAAAAAATCCATAGTTTTTAAAAATTAATCTTTTTGGTTTGTATTTCTTTACCACCAGTTTAAACACAACCTACCTGCAATTTAAATAGTTTGACCATGGTATCATTACCAGTTGTACTGGAAATAATTTTGTGTTGAAAATTTGGGATTACAGTCAACTTCAGGTGGAAAATAAGTAACAGGAGGAGACAAATATCTAAATAAGGAAAAAAAATTGCTTTGTTTAAACATTTTTGTGGTTAAAACATCCTGCTGGTTTGTTATACATAGTGTATGAAATGCGGCAGCTCTTATAAACTAAACTTTATAATTGTCTGACATGAGACACTGTGCTACTTTAAATTTTAAACATACTTTTCATCATGTTTTTAAAGCATTGTCCACATCTTTTATTTCAAGGGAAGAGTAAAGAAGTTAAATTCTTGATTGATTTTTCTCTATAAGCCCCTAAAATTATTGCAAATTAATATTTCTAAAGAGCTACTGCAAAACTCAGTTTTATCTAGAATAACCGAGTTTGTCCTCGAATAATTTTTCTTGCTTCAAGAACACTGCTTTTCTCTTTCTAACATATCACTGCTATTTTGGGCAAAATAAAACTGATATTTATTACAGTATAGAATAATTGAATTACTAGTGTTGGAAAAGACCTCCAAGATCATTGAGTACAACCTCTGACTGACCACCAGCAGTCCAACCAGAGCACTAAATGTCACACCCAGCTGTTTCTTGAACACTTCGAGTCACGGTGAATCCTCCACATCCCTCCATTCCAATGCTTTCAGTAAAAAATTCCTCCTGGTGTCCAAGCTGAACCTTCCCTGGCACAGCTTGAGACCATTCCCTCCTGTACTGTCACTTGTTGCCTGTGAGAAGAGGCCAAACCCGACATGGCTATATCCTCCTTTTGGGCAGTTATTTGACTAACTAAACTGTGTCTGTGAAATTCCTTGGCAAAAAACCATTCGATATCAGACCAAAACACTGCATCCTAATATGTAACACCAACTTTCTTTTATTTGATTAATTATATAGGCATAAACAAATGCTGTAATCCCAATGAAGCATTCACAGCACAAAGGAAGGAGATAATATCCACTCTAAATCTTGACTAGCAGGATTTAAAATTCCTGCACTATGTCTTTGAAGTTCTTTACCATAACTATACTGCTGGCTCAGATACTACCCTAGGTGGAACTAAGCACCAAACAACCTACGTGAATGCAAGTGTATGTGCTATTAATAAGACAACTTTTCATTGTTCACTAGCTACACTAATTGTTTCTCAATAAATGGAGCAGATCCTATGAAAGTTAGAAAGTCCCAATAAATTATGTTTGTAATATTAGAAAGAGGAAACCATTATAAGGAAAAAGAACCAAACCATATTTTTGCTGGAAAAAGAATTGATTTTTCCACATGAGTCACTTTTACCTACAATGATATAACAGTTAAGTGCAGCTGTTTCTTTGATAGAGATTCATTCAGTGGATTATCTGTTCTGTTCTTCTATCTGAACTCCTAAAATGTATTATATTGATAATAAGTTTTATATGTAGTTCTAATATGCAATATTTACTGTGTTTTAGTATCCAATGTTTATGTTGTTGCAGATTGATATACAAAAAGAGAAATATAACGTGTTTAGTAAACTGTGTTCCCACCACAAATTTAACCAACTGATTCTGAAAAGCTACAATAAAAAAAAAGTCAAAATGCATCCTCATGTTTTCCAATACTCAGTTTTAAAGCAAAAGGCTGGCTGCAATTTACAGAAAGAAACCTGATGAGTGAAAACATTAAATTATATACAACTTCTTGAAACATTTGTTAACCAGTGCGTATATACACATTCACAGTAAATCATGCAGAGTCTGACAGTGTAAATTTTGTGTTGTAGTGACAGATTATCATGCAAATATAGTATGAATCTGAATCCACTTCCTCAAGGGTGCAAAGTTCTATGTACAAACCTCAGAAAAGAAATGTTAAATTTTTACAAGTCTCATAAATCTGCTTTGGAGGAATATATTTCCTGTTCTACCTTAGAGGAGGAGATTACCTTACAAATACATCATTGAATAGGCAGAACAATACTGGTTTTATTCAGTTTATCTCCATGACCACTTTTTATTTTTAAATTCTGAAATCTCAGATAAGAAGGAGATACAATATAAAGGTTGGTATCTTATAAACACATATTTTTGCTTAGCAGCTGTCAAGCCCATATGGCCCCTTACACTACATAAAAATACCACTGAAATTGCCAAAGTCAGCAAAAGCTTCCCCAATAATCAGCTGGGGTCAATCCTGCCTTTAAATTAGAGAACAGAAAAAACCTGTGTGACATTAATGATATGGGATTTGATATTAACAGAGTAAATCAACATTTTTTTAGGCTTGAGGATTGTGAACTAACAAAAAATTAATGAAGGATTATGAAAAATTTATTTTGAAGCACAAATGAATGTCTTTAAGGAGTCATAGCACTATCTTGTGTTAACACCACAGAACCACTTTATATGACACATGAATTGTAAGCTTATTTGAATCTTGCCACAGTAATAATCCTTGAGGCTTGCCCCTGTTGTTCCATAAAAGATGGTATTCTAGGTAAATTTGTGAGAGAAGTACAATGGAAGAAATCTCTATTGTTCTGCTGAGATGCTGTAAGAGCTGGGATAGGAGATGCCCTGAAGAAGACACTATGGAATAGTTTCTGAAAACTTGTAGAAGTAGGAACTTGTCCAGCTGATGGCACTGAGCCTTAGAAAACATATAACTAGAAGCTGTTCTACACTGGAGAATACACTGTTTTGAAGAGACAGGGAGGTTTGTCCTTCTGAGGAGAATGTGGAAACAGGAAAGAAATTATTTTCTTCCAAAAGGAATAAACCAAACTTGTACTGACTTTTGATCAGAAATTCTGATCAAAAGTAAGTGGATGGAACATGAGCAAGGATGGAAGGGGATTAAGTAATCAGGCATTTCTTAGAAAATGAAAAGATGTGTTTGTGTGGTGAAACCAGTAATTCTTTTGAAGTGGCAACTGAAGTAGGTTGTGCTAAAAAAATAATTTAAACATCGTTTTGAAATGGAGCTAAGCTCCGGATAGAAGAAAGAGAAGTCAGAGTCTATCAAAAAAACACCAACATATATTTTACTTTATGGTATCACAAAGTTATCACTTACTAGAGTAAGTGATACATACAATTAATACATCTTTGAAGAATTTCATCCATGCAATGCAAACAATTCCATAAAAAGTAAAATAAAATAATTGACTGCCAACGAGGAAAGGGCGTTACAAAAAAAAAAAAAAAAAGAAAACACCAAAATCATCAGTGGTAATTAATGAAAACTCTTGGCTTCCCTAAAGAGTAATTAATTGGAGGATTTTGCTGGTATGAATAAAGGTCAGTAGTTTTGTGCTGCATGTTACACCTTGAACTTTTGAATATGAGAAGTATCTCTTTTTCCTTCTGTCTCACCAGTTCTAGTGTTATCTGAAGTGATAATGACTGAACTGTTACCATCTGTACCTCTTTCTGCCTTGCAATCAGATTTAAAAAGATTGTTTAAGGGATATTAGTGAGAACTGCCGCTGAAGTAGAAGGTCCCAATCCCTGACCAGAAATATACCCACCACTTCCCGTTGCTGGCACTAGAGCTTAAGCAGACATGTGGTGAGCTAGTTCAGGGAACTGATCCAATTGAAAGCAGCAAAGAAAAATAAAACAATTAGTTTTCAGCTGAATCTATTTCCTGAGATAATCCTTGAACAGCTGCACATCTGCTAGTGCCAGGACTGGCACAAGAGAAACAACAGGAATGCACAGCCAAGACACAGAGATGACTTACAGTGATCATCAAACTGCAGCTTTAGTCCACTGCCTAGCCTAGACCATGAAACCAAAGAGCAATGCTTTTCTCTAATTCTATTTCAAAATGGATGAATCTTGGACTAAATGGAAATGAAGTGGTACCTCTAAAGCTGTAATTTCAAAGATAAATGTCGAACCTTCTTGTGCAAAGCAATATGTAGGAAGCTTGATGTTGACCCACAGTTGCCCATATTCTAATCTTGAATGTCTGACTATTCTGCTCCAGATGGTATGTTTTGTAAAGATTAAAAAAACAAACAAACAAACAAAAAAACAACAAAGGAGGAAAAAAACCCCAAACGAATGAAGGAAAGAAAGAATGTGAAAGTTTTCCTGCTTACACAGACTAGAGGAACTTCTGCAGGGTCAGAACACATTAAGAATTAAATAATTTAATGTATTTTCATTATTGACTATAAATTATTAAAATATATTCTCATGATGATTTTAATTACTTAAGTAAGAAAGAAATAATTTATATTTTATTTAATATGTTTTTAATTTCTATTACAGCATAAGAAAACCATGTCACATCCTCACCATGTTCAAGATGTAGTACAGCTGAATTGTTTATTTGTATAGAAACTATACTATATTATATGACTTGTAAATGGTTTGGGATTTTCTACATAGAAAAAAAACCAAGTAATTTGCCCATAGTACAACAGGAAATGGTTTTAAAATTTGTACCAAATGTTATCTGTTATTATGGTGAACATTCTGTGACATAAACTTCTCTGCCCGATTATTTATTTGCTACAATCTTCATACTTAAGAACATAGGGCTTACATACAGAAAAATTAGTAGATTCTCCCACATTTTTTGTGTGACAGCAACAATAAACAGCAATCTTAAGTTGTTCTTCAACAAATTTATTCCCAGGAATTGTTGAAACTGTATTTTCTTATTAATTTCTAATGAGATTATTTCTTATTACAAAGTGGTCTTAAGGACGTTTTGAATACTACATTCAATTAAAAAATAAGCAATTGTAGTTCTTCATCATAGTACTTAGTATTAATTTTTAACATCTTCTGTCAAGACTTTTAAAATACATTGGAAATATATAGGGCTTCCATGTACCCTGCAGTAACATGTTACTATGAAACTAAAATGTGAAAGTCATCTTGAGTGTTTTTTATTGCTCTGCCAGTGACCAAACGAACCTCCAAATGCAACTAATGTGCAGTCCCTAAAAAATAAGAGCAACTCAGGCTTTTACTCCACCATGCTGAAAAAGTGTTGGAGGATTTTAAGCAAGGATTAGTGACACAACAGACCATGAAGAAAATACTGTGTCGGTGATCTCTCTGAGGGCTGTTAATCCTTGGATCACTGACATGATCACCTATAGCTGATCTGTAGAAGCACTTCTTTACTGATGGTTCAGTGTATACTTGATCTAGGTATTTTTGACATGGACAATATTTTGGCATTAAAGTAACAGCTATAATTTACCAGGTTTAATCAATGGCTCCCTATGTCCCTTTAGCCACAAATTACTGACCTGAGAGGCTGTTACCCTCCACTATAGCAATACCTACATACTCTGTGGGTTACTGACAAGATGGCTGGTAAATGATTACTGTCTTCCTGTTACATTCTTTTATGCTCTTCTAGACCATCATTCATAATTTATCAAAGTGATGCTGTTGACAGGAGGAAAATACAACGTCCTGAAACTGCTACACTAGAAGAGACAACAAGCACTTGCAAACCCTTTTATCTCATGTAAACAAAATTAAAGCAGTGGACTCAACATTCTTTGGAGCTTTTGTTGCATGTGTCCTGTCAGCATTATACATAGTCTAAGGATCTTTAAATTGCAGGAAAGAGATATGTCTGTGTATATTAAAACAAGTCTATGCTGAATCATTCACACATTACTTCAGGTATGTGTCCATGGAATCTGCCTGACATGTATCCTTAAAACAAGAGAACAGGATTTTATGAGCAAAGGAGCCACCCCACCACTGTAGTCATTTTACACCATTTTTTTGTCATGGTTTTAATATCATACAAACCTGGCACCATATCAGAGAGAAGTCTTGGAAAACAGAAAGCATTTAAAATTTGAATGGTAAAGAAGTGGGGGAAATTACCTCATACTCCTGTGAGAACTTCAAATTGTCATTTGCTTTCAATCTTTCAATGTGATCTGCAAGTTCCAAGATAGGTATTGGGGGATGACTGGCCATACCTGTTGAACAAGAAAGAAGAACAAAATTTAAAGTAAACTACAGTGATGGCATTGCTCTAAAATTTAGAAAATGCAATAGTTAGAATGTCTATAAATGTGTAAGTAGTAAAGATGTCATATGTGAGAGAAGCAGGCAAATAGTTTGGTTACTCAAAGCAGGACATGCTCTGCATAGATGAGCTCTGAAGCCAAATTAAAAGAAGTCACCAAACGTATTCCCAAAGCTAACATTCCTAGTGTAGAGGAAGGAGCTACGGTCGTATGAGTCAATGAGTTTAGCTAGGCATGACAAATGAAACAGTTAGACCTGATGTGGACCTCTGCTTTGAGTAATGACTCTTAATGTCATTTTAAACCCTTTCTACTGCAATGCATGAAATGAAAACTATATTGAATTAGATGAGGAAATGTGAACTGAGAAACAGACACTGAAAGAGCCCTAAAGGAGAAACAATAGTGTTTTGACAGAAAACAAAGTGACTTATGCATAATCAAGAAAAACAAACTTGAATAGTGAAGGTTACCAAGGTAACCAGAGACACCTGAACCTGCAAAGGAAATGGTAAAAAAAAGAAACCTAAACCAACATAAAACTAACCTATAAAATAAAGCATAAAGTAATTAAAAGGAAAGATATAATAATAATAATAACAATAATAAAAATAATAATGCATAATGATATAGAAGACTGACTGTGTACTCTAAATTAGAAATACTTAAGTATTTTACAGAATTCTGAGGTGACTGACATGCAGCTATGAATGACTAGAACAACATGCATCACTGCTTTAAGACAACAGTCACTGAAGACAACAGTGGACATAAGACAATTAGAACTTCAAAAATGTTTTCACTAGTAGCAGATTGTAGAGGCAGGGGTTGTACAGTTTGGCTGGACTCACACACTGACTGCACTAGTACCTTAAAATATGCTTAATCTGAAAACCCATTTATCAACCCCTAAAAGTACCTACAATCTACTTCAGGTGTAAACATCTTTGTCTACTGATGAAGATACTAAGTGAAAAAGAAGAGCTTGGAATTGGAAGTACAGATGGGTGTGTAAGGGGGTAAAGGGACAGCAAGGCAAAAACAAACAAACAAACAAACAAAAAACCAAACCAAAAAGACAGAAAAGATGTGGGGTCAACTAGAACAATCTGCCAGCTTAAGATTTGACAGGCAAAATTTTGTGAACATATTTATTTCAAGCTATCAGTCTTCATGAGCTTTTCTCCAAAATCTCACATTCTTCTCTTCATACTTTAGACTATCACACCTAAAACGAAAGTGAGGTTTCAATAGCTTAGGGAAGAAATCAGAGCTGGCAAGAAAAAGTTAAGCTAGTGAACCCCAGGATCTCTTGAAATTACAAAGGGAAAACACTGATGACTCAAGGGGGCTCAAGCTGGAAGGCATGTTGCACAATGCAGTTTGCTTTGTCACCATGACTTTCAAGAGCATGCCTAAGACAGTTGACTAGCATTTCCTTTAAACATAGCTGAAAATGACCATGTGGCTACAACACAGTCACACTACAGTGCTTTAATTCTTTTAATTCTTCTAATTTTGTTTTTAATTCCTGTTTTCTTTTGGATTGTTTGACATTTCAAGCATCAGGCTCCAAAATAATGTCCAGCAGCACTGGCCCTAATTCTTCTGACCCTATATATATATGTTTTACGGAATCTTCATAGCACATCTGTGATGGTAAGACATTAAAGCAAGTTGTCAGTCAACTAACAAAGCAGAATATTCAGATAAGTGGGGAGATTCCTTAAAAATTTCAATTAAAAAATTAATCTCTAACTACTAATTTATTTGCTGCAGCTCTGCTTCTCTCCCATTTTGTGACAAATTTTAGTTAGGACTTGGCTACTTTCAAAATTAGATCAGTCATCTAATAATTAGACGGATTGATCCAGATCAAGCACCCCTATGGAAAATATGTGGGTGAAAAGGCACAAGAGAACTCTAGATTGATCCAGAAATGGAGGTGGACTGATGTACATCTAAAACAGTGCTTGAACAGAGAAAATAATAGAGACAAAGATGTTTAGACCTTTTCGAGCGAATCGTGGGAGAGAGTTATTATCATATAAGGACTGAGTGGTAGTTTGGCTAGAGAGGGAGGACACAGAGCCAATCAGGGAGGCGTAGGGGACTGAATTACTGCTCAAAGCTGTAAAAAGTAAAAGCCAATCGGAAATGGGAAACAAATTAGTAACAGCAGTAGACCATCATAATCAATCATCTTGTACATACAGGCACTTCAGACATGCACAAAACAGCGTCTGGTAACTCAACTAAGATATTTAAAGCTGCAGTTACCCTACTGTAAATATAAAGGTCATAAACCCAGTGAGTATGAGACTCACTCATCACACAATGAACCTGACTAAATCACCAGCATCATGAACACAAATCACAGTAATTAACTTGCTATGAAGGAATATTTTCTAAAGATGCTGAACACCCATTCTTTTTTAAAATTATTTTTATTTATACGCTTCTCTATATGACACTTGACATTTCCAAGGGGAGATTTCACATTAAACACTTTGTGCAAATAAGAAATTCGAAGGTAAATTTTTCTAAGGCAAAAAGAGGAACTACTTACAACTTCAGAAACTGACAAATTTTAACTGCATTTAAATCCTTCCTCTACGTCTCATTTTCACCAATTACACTTCGAATAACTTTCCTCAAATAATATTTGGCAGTTAACTTATGAAGTAATTGCATTTGTTCTATTTTCATACTTTAAATACATAAATTAGGCTCTACTGATATGATAGAAGTAGTTATTTTTTAAAAGAACTGCTGGAGGACTTTTGTTATGTAATCAGTATGTGAATCATAACAGAATATGCTATGAATAAACATCCTAAGATGTCATCACACCTCATGCAAAAGCATGAGGCTTCAATTGAGCAGGTGTAGAACTTGACTCAAAAGATCCCAGTTAAAATACAGCTAAACTCAGTTCTTTTTGTGGTTTCAAATAAGAAAATACACTTATTTGATGACACACTCCCACACCAATCAACATATGTCATGACAACACAAAAACTTAAAGACAAAATACAGCTAAAATACAACAGATCCTGTGACATGCTAAAAAGTCAAAAGAAATACCATGCTGAAACATGCTCTCAAATTCTCATTTAATTATGGCATCTCTTTTTTTATTTTTTTTTTTCTAAAAAGAGATAAAAACCCTGGAAAACTCAAAGAAAAGAAAACCCCCAAAGCCACCTCATGCAAAACACAGTTGAAATCGTACCCATTAAAAAATTTATAACCAGATTTGGTAGAAGATTACCAAATGTAATTGATCTTATGCAGCCTAGTGGTAATCCCTTTGTATGAATCAAATACAATGTATGGTTTGATTACAGTGTAGAATTATCCTCTGGTTAATCTGTGGTAAATACATGACTAAGGAACATGAAAAGCTATTTCTGCCACAATTTCAAGGAAAAAACTAAAAGAGCAAGGTCAGAAATCATCTGCATATTAACAGAAATTAAACCTGTTAATTATATTTCTTTATCACAGCTAATCAAGTGGGTGTTTTAGGCTTGTCATTAGTGCGTTAAATTAGGATTTTGTTTGTTGTCAGGGTTTTATGATAAAGGCTTTTAGAAACATTTATGACACATACATTTATTTACCAATTTGGAACTGTAGGTTCACATACCCACAATAAATAAGAACAAAGTTAGAAATTAAAGAGCAAATCCTCTAGTATACAGACTATAACCTACATGAAGTGAAAATGTGACACATAATTGTCACAGAAATTTCTTTAGGAAATGAGCAGTACTTTAGATCCACATTGAATTAATTGTCTGTGACTTTACAAACATCTCACTTTTATTTAATAATTTACAGAACACTCTTTTACCTACCAATCTATGTTGATGAAGTTATCCCTTTATAGAAAAAGGAAGTAGTAAGCAACAGTGGTTGTTGAGACTTATCAAAAAGATTGAAAAAAATACCTATTTTAAATTCTGACATGGAAAATGGAAAAAAGTAAGGATGACCCTTATTCAGAAGGAATTCAGCATTCATGAAAACTTAACAAGAATGCATTTAGTACATGAAAATTACTGTTCAAAATTTCATTTTCACAGAACCAGAGCTAGGCCAGAGCATGAAATTACAAAGACAAATTTACAAGGCAATCTCTAGAGAAATACATCATTCTGCAACAGCTATTCTAAAATAATTGCAAATGCATATATAATATTGCAAAATTATGCCACTTTTATTCCAGAATATTTCACATTCTTCAAAACTTGATCAATTATTCTGGAATGAAAGCATTTTATCTTATTGTGCAACAACAACTGAGCTTTAACAAGGAGCACTGGGGTCTCCACAGCCTCATAGCAGAAGCACCAACTCTGAGTGATGTGTGAAAGTCACCTATAGTGAGAATAGGGGAAACCTAATTTTCAGATCCTGAGTTAAAAATGTCACATACAAAAAGATGTTAGAAAACGTATGGTCTAAAATCCAGAGGAAAAAAAAGGGATAAGTCTTGTGAAGAGAAGGCTTTACAACTTCATCTCCTAGCTAAACATATTCTGGGTTCCTCCAGGTTCCAAAGCAAAATGGGATATCAGAGAAGTACTGTTTGCATCAGAAGCTGTACCTCTCTTAGATGCCTAAATCCTCCATGTGAGACATGTGCATAAGAAGAGCTATATGTATGATGGCGCACTATGAGAAAGCATTTTAGTCTGTTTTTGCCATGGAGACAAAGCACAGTACTTCCTTCAACATTGTCATGATTCTCATAAACAGATATTGAGTGGATAAACTACACAAAAAAAAAAATCTGCTGTCGTGCAAAGCAGGTAACTAAATCCAGACATAATTTTTTCCACCTTTTTTTTTTGTTTGCACCCTTTTCCTCAGAACATGTTTTATGCTTTTTCTGCTTTATCATGGAAATAAGTTTGTGGAAATTCCTTAGCAACTCAAGGAATAAGTGAGCACTTATCTAATTAAAAAAAGAAAGGTCTTTAAACTTAGAGCTGTAATAACTCTATTTATTTTTCTTGTATTTAAAAGCATCTTATTTAGTTCATAAGATATAATGAGATAATTGTTTAATTGGCACCCAATTACAAAAATTACTTACAAGTGTGACACATTTTATAGTTAAATGAGAATAAAAAATCAGTCACTTTTGAGGCATGATTCAATTTATTTCTCTGGCTGATTGGCAGATTGAAGTCTGCCTGAGCCTTGCATTTCTCAGAACCCACTCAAACTACTTAATTTCAGTAAAGTTTCTCTGCACAACCAGGCTGCCTTATTTGATGAAACCTTTTGCAAGGCTTACTTATTACCCCCTTCTTTACCTTAACTCTCTCATGTTGCACAGAGACCTCTAAAATTTGTGCACCAGGTTAATTACTTTAATCCTGTGTTTCAAAGGCAACTTGTAGGAAGGTAAGAATGTGACAGACTTTTCTTCAGCTATTCCAGTTATGGAAGAGTAACAGACTTAAAAATGAAATCCTACTGAGAGATAGGGTATTTTAATGTCCACTCAAAGAGAACTTGGCACTGCTGTGACCCACTCACTGCCATATGGACTTATCTAACACATACACATTTTTGGATAACACACACAACCTGGGATCTTGGTCTCAGATACAGAACCGTGGGCTATTCCAAATGTCAAGGCAACGTGTGAAATTTATCTATGGAGTTACTTCATCTAGTGAAGAGGGAAGCCAGAAAGAACTTGATCCTTTCTGAACAAGGTAAGATAGCAAACTCCTTAGGTTAGAGCTCTTTAGATCTCTTTACATTATTGAAGAATGTAGACAATAAAAAGTGAAAGGAAAGCAAGACATTTCCTACGCTGGTAGTTTAGACTGTGAAATTTTATAACATCCTCATGCTGAATTGAAAATTTTATAACAAGTACAACATATTTGTACCAAAATGATTGTCTAAATATTGCCAAAGATAAAATATTGCTTTCTCATATTTTGTGTCAAAAATTCAAACCTAATCTTCTGCAAGGGGAGTAATTTAAAAT
This sequence comes from Motacilla alba alba, assembly GCF_015832195.1. Lineage (NCBI taxonomy): Eukaryota > Metazoa > Chordata > Aves > Passeriformes > Motacillidae > Motacilla > Motacilla alba. The sequence continues at coordinate 59,201,606 of NC_052046.1, read as the reverse complement.
TGTAGTTAGAAATTCAAATTTACCCCAAGGACTTAGGTTTCAATTATTTTGATATCTGTATCTGATCAGGTCTTTCCTTATGCAAAATATATGATTGATAGCATTTTTGGAATGCAGCTGTTTAGAAATCTTTTAAAGTACTAAAGTTTAGGACAATCCATAATTTTATAGGAGTATCTCATTCCCCTCTCCAAGTGAAAACTGCCAGTCCAGATGTAATGCCAATGTCATTTAGATTTTTTTTTTTTCTCTAACACTCCTGTACCTTATGGATTTATTCAAAATTATTTTCCTCTCCCACTTGAAGCAGTTGGTCTGCCTGAAAAGCTCCAAGCAAGCTGTGGATGTTTTCATAATCTAAAGAAATAAATCATTAGAATAACTATTATCTACCTTGATGCACTTGTACTGATAGTATATTCACCACTCTGTCCTTTGTTTTATCTGTAGGCAATGTTGAGAAATGCCTCATTTGATGAGGGAAACAGCAGATTTCTCTGTAAAAGGAACCCAACACATAACCACATCAGCCCTACTGCCTTCCCTCAGTTACCTCCTTTGCAGTGCCTCCTATCTAGTTCTACTACCTTGCAGAAAATAAAACCCATATATTTGAAAGAACAACAGACCCAACAAAACTGACATCCTGAATGTATAGCCTTTCTGTAGTTTCTCTATGTTCATCTTTAAAAAAAATTATTGCATGTTGTTTGATGGTGTGTTGGTGTCTGGGAGATGGACAAATATTCCAGTAGGATCTAAACACCTAAGTTAAATTCATTCAGATTTTAATGACATGGTAGCCCTAATTAAAGTTAATTTAAGTGATATTTGCTTTTACTAACAAAAGAACTGTAGCTTGATTTCACTGTGACTGTTTAAATATTAAGAACATGTTAACAGAGTAAGTTAACAGTGTAACAAAGTCAGACAAATCTACTCGGGTAAGATTTTTCTCCTTTGATATTTGGTTGACGAGTATAATGGCTTGACCTGTGTCTAGGGACCTCAAGAGGTACAATAATAAAATAACATCATTTGATGTACTGTATTTTTATTAATAATGGTAATACTCCAGTCTGTGAAAAGGATTATAGCAAAGGAGTTCCTAGTAGAAACAGATCGCAGATGTTCTGCTCAAATAGCTTCACAGAAAACTGCAAACTTCACAGATAAACTATAGCCCTGCAAGAAAAAGTACGCCTTAAATCCTCTCTAGCTCTCTTCAGATCAATGACATGGAATTACTGTGTCTACAAGTGCCACAAATTCTGCCATATCTTAATAACTTTACCTTCTCAATGTAAATTAAAAATTGATTACAATAAATTTATTTTATATGCTAGCACTTGGCAGCACTTTTTTTTTTCCTTCCATGTTTCATTTTAATTATGATGAATACTAAATAAATAGGTAAGATTTTGCATCTAAATAAATGGAGTGAGGAAAATTAGGCTTATCTATCTAGTTATTATTACATTATTTACTGGATGAAGAGGGAAACATAGTGACGATTGATGAGGTAAATGCTGAGGTAATTAATACCTTCTTTGCCTAAATTTTTAATAGCAATATCAACTGTTGTGTGGGTATCCAGCCTCCTGAGCTGGAAGACAAGATGGGGAGCAGAATAAAGTCTCCCTGATCCTGGAAAAGAAGGATCACCACTCAGACATGCACAACTGTGTGAGACTGGAGGGGATACACCTAAGGGTAGAACTGAGTTAATTAAAGTACTCACTGAGCCTCCTTCCCTCATGTAGCAGCAGTTTTGTCTAACTGGGGATGTCCTTGTTGACTAGAGGTTTCCAAATAGGACATCCATCAACAAGATGGACAAGAAGAAGGACCCAGGAAACTATAGGCCTGTCAACTTGGCCTTGATGCTGGGGAAGGTCACTGAGCAGATCTGACATCCTGGCTTTTGTCAACAATTGCATGGCCAGCAGTATCAGGACAGGGATTGTTCCCCTGTACTCAGCACTGGCGAGGCCACACCTCAAATCCTGTGTTCATTTCTAGAGCATTCACTTCGAGAAAGACATTGAGGTGCTGGAGCATGTCCGGAGAAGGGCAATGGAGCTGGGGAAGAGTCTGGACAAAGAGTTCTATGAGAAGCAGCAGAGGGAGCTGGGGGTGTTTAGCCTGGAGAAAAAGAGGCTTAGAGGAGACCCTATGCTCCCTACAACTGCCTGAAAGAAGCCAGGTGGGGGCAATCTCTTTTTCCAAGTTAACAGGTGATACAGGAAGAGGAAATGGCCTCAAGGTACGCTGGGGAGGTTCAGATTAGATATTAGGAAAAAAATATTCATGATGAAAAGGGCATGAGGCATTGGAATAGGCTTCCCAGGAAAGTGGTAGAATCACTGGCCCTGGAGTGCTCAGAAAACACGTGGGTGTCACACTTAAGGACATGGCTTATTGTTGAACATAAGGTGCTTGGTTAATGGTTGGAGTTAATGATTTTAGACATCTTTTCCAAACAAAACAATTCTGGGATTCTAGTAAGCCATTTGCTCTACTCATTATATGTCTACATACAAATAATTACTTCTTTTAGGCGTAAGCTAGACTTCAAGAACAATATTTTTTCTTGTCATGTTTCAAAGATTTGTATGTATATTTCTTTCACTGTAAAACTCTTTAAATTTTTTACAAAAGTTCTGAGTAACAGATGAAAACTTCACCCAGAAACAATGAGGTGTCACTGAAATTGTAGCCTTAGAAGGACACTGAATAAAACCTTTCAATTATGTGCATTTACTGTATATAAGTTCCTATGCTAGACAGCTCCCAGTGCGTGTCAACAAGATTCCTACACAAAGATGAAACTAAATTAGAAGATGTGCTCCTGAAACACACCTGATTTGCCCCAGCTGCTAGGAGCAGTGCACTGAAAAAGCAAGGCTGGAGCAAAACTCAAGCCTCCAGACTCTTCCCTTTCTACTACCATGTGCATGAAGTGTGGGTCTTTAGCCACATTCATTACTCTGCAGACACACTTCTTCTGGGGCAACATCATTTCAATACAGTTATTATTTAGAAGATCAGGAACGAGATTTGCATGTTGACTTAACCCTTTAATGGTATTCATCATGGTCAACTTCAGCAGCTAATTCTCAGCATCTCAAGCACTTAATTTCCTGCTTTTATGAACTTGAATTCACTACCTTTTTTACATAATGTAGTAAGTGTGACAAAAACATGAGGCTGAGGAAGATTTAGCATCTAATTAGCATCAGAATCCCTGCAAATATATTGTAGTAGAAAACAAGTCTATTGGGACATGACTTAATCAAAACAAAGCCAATTTAAGTAAAAGTTGACTTCTGCAAAGATGGCAAAAATACTATTATAAATATTTCTCTCCTTGTGCTTCTTGAGTATCAGATTAAACAGCTTTAATAAAACAGTGATTAATGAAAAAATTCAATAAAATATTTGAAAGTGTGTTCATTCTGACCTCAAAACTACTGACATATTAATATCCTCCTTGACCATAACATACAGGCTTATTTTCAACATCAGGACCATTTATCTTGTTATGTATTTCTTTTCTGTATTGCACATTTGCAAACCAGTGGAACTCACAATGATGTTATTACCTGATAGTGCAGTAGATAAAAGAAAAGCTTATATACAAAGAAGTATCCATAAAATATCATTAATAAACAGAGGGATTTACATTTCCCAGTAACATTTTCTAGCATTGTTAGGTTTAAGTCAGAATTTTAGCACATAAAGCACATCCGTACAGCGTATGTGTCTTTGGGCTCTTTTTAACAAAAGTTCAAGTTTTTTTCAAGCCAGCTTTTCTTTTAAATAAAAAATTTACTTAATTATTTCAAAAGCTAATTAAGAAATATATTTTGCAGCAAAAACCAAAAAAAAAAAACCCAAAACCCTCAATCAAAATACATATTTCCAAACAATCCATGTTTCTTTTCTGCGATAGCATCAGTAATCAGCCTGTGATCACAGAGGTCTCAGTGAGTATTATTGTCTCTTACCCGGAGTTTGAAAGTTAAGGCGTCGCAGCTCCACTGGATCTGTGGGATGGTGAGAGGGGACCTCCTTGCTGTTGGGTATGCTGCTCTTTCTAGAATCAGATTCAGCCCTCTTCCTGCACGGAGAAGATGAATACACATAAACGGAAAATAGACATGTTAGCTTCACAAAGGTGCCTTCATATTTGGCATTATATTCTAAAGGCAAGATGTTTATTTCTGAAAAAGTATTTGATGCAGTGGAAAGGTAATACAATTATGAGTGGTGGGTAGGGTACCTACAATTTGCAGTGGTAAAATGGTCTAAGAGAAAATAGCTGCATTCTGCCCAAAACTGCTCTTCCAGAACATCCTTCTGGTCATCCTAATACTTTATTTTTATAACATTAAACCTATAAAAACTGAGACAATTCTCCTATTTTAAATGCTACCTAGCTATACTTTTATAAAAAAGCAGCTAACTCTTGAGCTAGACCACCTCAAGCTATTGTGAATTAATATTTCTTATCTTATACACAGAGCTCTGCATGGCTATAAAAATAATTTACATCCTTTAGGTATTTTAATAGGAGAAAGAACAGTACAGAAGACACCTATCCGAGAAGACATCTATTCTTTTCACTTTCTAGGACAAATAAGAATTTGCTGTTTCCTCTCATCTCTGTAGGAACAAAAACAGGCAAACTTCGTATGTCTTATCAGGTGTACATATATTCAAAGCTTAGATCTATATGAATATTCTAATCAAATGAATACTTTTACTGCAAAGGAAAGAAAATAAAACAAAAAAAAAAAAAGCCAGAATGAAAGAGAAAAAAGAAAAAGAAATTTGTCTATGTTCCCCTTTCTCTAGAGAGAAGCAGACATTTCTGCTAAAACTGACTTTCATTGTCTGTATGTATCATTATCTAAGTAAAACATGGAGAACTGTGTTACATGAAGAGTAGCTGCCACTCTGTATTTTTATACAGACAGTGGAATCTTTGTTCACAAGTTATCTATGGGGTCCTGAATGAAAACACAATGTGGCTGATATTTTTTATGTAACATAAAATTAAGAAGAAAACATAAGAAGAGTTATGTTGTGAAAACAGAACTGAGATTAAGGGTAATGATGGCAGAACATTTTCCAGGTGCCCAATATTTACATTAACATAACATTTTCTTTTTCCTCATTGACTCACAATGTGGCAAGAAAAAAATCTGTTATTACTTCAGTCAATTTCTTGCTGATTTTGAAATAATGAAGTCCAGGTGACATAGAGAGATTTCAAAAGTTATGAAAAAAGTCAAACACCATTGCCTGAATTTTTGAAAGTCATCAGTCCCATAGTTTTATTGGAAAAAAAGAAAAAGTTTTATTGTAAAAACACTCCACCTGTTATCTAGCACATACCTTAACATATGTATTAACTTCTCTTTAGTGAAGCAATAAAAATTTAAATCTGATTATTCTGTTTTTAGTCTTTTTAAAACAAAATTAGTACATATAAACTCATTTGAGATTCCTTTCTTTTGATTTTGACTATTTCAAACTCCTTTCACAGTAGCACTTGGCCCTAGTGCTCTTTCTTCTTACAGAAAATGTGTGATACAGCTTTCAAAATGTCTCTTACCCTGTACTTCCTTCTCTTTAAGTCTAGGAGTCTTTAGTCTCCTTAAGTTTCTGCAACTGTCCAGGGACAAGCTTCATTTAACTTTTTTCCACTTGGAAGTTAGTACCAGGCTGCAATTTTATATTAATCTAATAAAATCACTAAAATATCTTCCAATCATGTATCTAAATAATTTGAATACTTATAGAATGACAGAATGATTTCTTTTGAATTATTAATTGGAGAAATATTCTGTTTTTTTCTCTACAGCCCATAGAAGACATCTCAATTCTTCCAGATTATGCAATGATTCTGAGATAGGTGGGGAAAAAATTCCAGAAAGGAAAAATTATATGACTGTATCATTTTCACTGGTAGAATAATAAGTCAGTGCTGAGTTTATGTATATGGGACATTATAAAGATTCAGAGCAGCTATTGCCTCAACTACAACCATGGATTCTTTCAAGAACTTTAATTATTGTGTACAACCTCTTCTTGCATATCACTGAAACACAAGTAAAATCGTATGAGCATTGTTGAGCTCTGCTATCTCTTGAAAATTTATCCCATCGAGACACAAAAAAACCTCAGGGAAACTTTCTTGCTTGTATTACATTATTTTTCAGTGCTGTAAATAACATAGTAAATCTTGCACTTGCCCTCATTGATAGATTACTGCCTACATTCACTTAAGACTGACAGATGCTTTGTCTTAGATCATTATCATGATGACTTTTCTCCCTCTTTTTTCTCCTTTTCTGTATTAAAAGAAGACTGATTATTTTTCACTTCTCACCTGTCAGGTTTACTGCTCCATTTTAATGCAGCAAGGAGGGAAGAAAAGGTGAAATGTTAGTTGACCAGCAGCACAGAGAATAATCATGGAAACAGGAGATACAAGAAATTTTGATTTGCAATAAAGATATGTAACTAAACCAAATTAAGCTATGACAGCTCATCAAAATATTCAGTGTTGGGAATTCACAGAATAAATGGAGGACCCAAGGTCATGTCCAAAGTGATTCTTCTGTTGAAAAATACACCTCTATCTGCCAAGAAATGAGACTTCAAATTTTAGCCAGTGAGACAACGGAGAATGGGTGTTTAATTTGAGCCATGAAAGTAATGTTAACATTACACAGAAAAATTACTTCTCACTGAGATGTATCTCCCTCTTACTTTCTAGAGAGAATAGAGATGAGAAGAGGGAAGAAAGGAAAAATCAAAGTGGAGGGCAGACTAGAATGGGAAAGAGAAAAAAATGGAGAAGAGGAAGAGAAAACGAAGTGACGAACAAGGTTAAATATATAAGACACATGAAACCTGCACTAAATTTAAAAAATAGTAATAAAAATAAATGAAAATTTCTAAAACTATTTTACAAAACCCAGTAATAAAATAACAAGAAATATTTAACAGTACCCTGGAAAGAAAGGGAATCATAAATCTTTTTCCAATGAAGTATTACATGCCTTTTTAGATTCAGAATGAATGACATGTACTAGAGGTCTACAGTGATCTGTATAGATCTGTAGTGATCTATGGTCTGTAAAGTGTAGGTAAACAGGAAAAATAATTTATTATCTCTCACCAACGTCTTCTATTATACACACACACACATACACTATAACTATACTGTTTATCTTTCTCTGTGTTGATCATAATAAACAGGGGTTCTACAAACATTTTAATAGCTTGTACTCTGCAATGACCAGACACATTAAGAGAAAGTCTTTAAAATTCTTCATCATCACTTAAGACTTCCCATTTTCCTGTTTTGCATTTCTGTGCTTTTTAAACTATTTTTAACATCTGGGTTTTTTTCTCTTAGAAGCATATTTCTTCTTATTGCTCAAGATTCAGTAGGGGACCAGCAGTTCAAAGGAGGTGATTCTGCCTCTATACTCCACATTGGTGAGACCCCCACCTGGAGTGCAGCATCATCAGTATAAAAAAGACAAAGATCTGTTGGAGTAGATCGAGAAAAGGGTCACAAAAATGATTGGGGGGTGGAAGAGGAAAGGCTGAGAGAACTGGGATTGTTCAGCTTGGAGAACAGAAGGCTTTGGAAGACTCTCTTGCATCTTTCTGGTACATAAAAGGACTTTCTTATAAGAAAGGTGGAGACACACCTCTATAGGAGAGCCAGAACAAGAGGTAATGGTTTTAAAGTGAAAGAGGGTAGATTCAGACTAGCCAGAAGAAAGATTTTTTTTTTTTTTTCTTTACGATGAAGGCTATGAAACACTATTTAATTAGATTCCCCAGAGAGCTGGTGGATGCCCTCTCCTTGGATACTGTCAAGGCCTGTTGATGGGGCTCTGAGAAACCTCACCTAGCTGAAAATGTTCCTGCTTATCGCAGGAGTTTGGACTAGATGACCTTTAGAGGTCCATTCCCACCCAAACTAATCTATGATGCTATGATTCAGAGTGCTGGAGTTACTATGTTCAAATGATTTAAGTGTAGGCTACAGTCTTCTGAACCAAATCAAAAAGCTGCTCTTTATAAAAGCAAACAATACAAAGTCTGTCAATATGGCTTTAACTTCCTTGGAAATTGAAAAATCTAGAATAAGGAACCTTTTGCTCTTCATCAATGGAAAACTGAAATTAGGGAATTTGTGATTTCTTGAAAACTACAAGGAATATCCACATAAATTAATTTATTAAAATAAAAAAAAGAAAAATACACCCAAAACCTGAGAATGAGATGACAGGATGCATCATGGGGACAATCACTTTTCTCTCTAGTTCGTTCAATTCTGAGAAACACCATACAATTTCTTGAGCTCTTTATAATTAAGTTAGTAAGTTCACTAAGTAAGTAAGCACCTAATTTTAGTTCTTAATCAACCTAATCCTATATAATTGAACATGTATCCAACACATAAAATATATGCAAACTGTGACTCAAGCAGACCTCCTAACAGTTAGGCACTTCCTCTAGGACTTCACTATCTATCTATCTATCTATCTATCTATCTATCTATCTAGGTTTGCTTTTGTTTGAGATTTTGGATACAAATCTTACTGTGCTGAATAAGATACTCCATCAATGAACAAAGATTTATTTTCTTGTCAACAAGAAAATGGACAAAAAGGAAGCAAGATTTATTTAATTTACTTGAATTTCTTGATTTCATTGTTTATAAAGTTTAATTGATGGAAGGATAAGCTACAAAACAGGTGTCTCTGTTTACTGTGTCTGCAGGGTGGTTTCACTGCTGCAAGGACAGAGAACACTGAACTGGTTAATGGCCAAGTCAGTTCCATTTGCCAAGTAAATGCAGAGGCAATAACCTTTTTACAGATAACAACAAATAATAGAGTTCAAACATGCATTCCTTGTCTTTGGAACGGTTAGATATACTTCAAACCAACCCATGAAACTTATCCACACTATCTAATAGTGTCTGTTTTAAAGAAGGCAAAGACTTCTCCCCATAAAATTATTCTTTTGGAAACTGCAGTCGTAATTTCTCTGTGATTGTAATTAAAATGTATAAGTAGTATTGTAAATCATGAGCTTAGTGGTCCAAGTCTGATCAAAAGGGTTTCTATGGACAAAGGGAATTAAACATAGTTGACCTTTATTTGAGTTACTACTCTTTGCACTTCAGAAGACAAAGTTATTTAATGGTCATCATCTTTGCCTTGCACATTCTTTAACAAAATCCCCAAATTTTTTTTGCATATATGTTCATACTAGACTGATGCTCTCTACCTTAATTTTCTTTTCTCACTATCATACTTGTTGCACTTACACCTCTATATATTCTAGAAATATACATGTAAAATTTTCTGTATCCACAAAAATTACTTGCTTGCTTGTTTCTTTAATACATTTTCCCCATCCAACTCCTGCAGCCACATTAAGTCTATTTAATTCACAAATTAAACTTCACTGGTTTTTTTAAGCAATATGTTAAATATCCCAACTGTCTTATCATTGCTCTTCTACAGTCAGCAAATCTAGCAAAATCTAGCAGTAAGCTTGCCTTCAGGTTAGCTACTCTTGGAAAAACTATCCAATTACATACTATATTTTTACAGAAATAAAAGCTCATAGAGGACCACAGACTGCTAAAACTGCAGTCATAATTTTTTTGAGGTAATTTGCCAAATCAGTGCAATTTAACAAATTAGAGTAAACAGCTGAGAATAGAGAAATAAATAAATACATATGGACAGTTGCCCAAACAGTTCTAGTACTGTAGTAAATAACAGATGGAAAACATGTCCCCCATTCTTAGTGAATGACAATCTCTTCACACTACTGATGAGCAAACTTTACCTGCTCATATGTGGAATATTCACTTTTTTTTTTTTTTAATTTGGTAAAGGATTAGAAAATTGCTATTTTGGTTCCATAAATATAATCAGTAACTCTCAAAGCAGTTGCACATCTACTTAATATACTACTGTTCAGATTTCTTTTGTATTATGGGAGAAGATTTACTTGTAAAATAATTAGAGGAAAGGAGTATTTCACTTTTAGCACATCTTCAATGACCATTTTTTGAAGGGACTGATAGAAACAGAGCTGGTAACTAATTTGATTGGCTGAGACACTGTGAACTACCAGAAACATTGGCTGAGACACTGTGAACCACCAGAAACATTCAGGAGACATAGTATCTGCAAGCAACAGATGCTGTATGATTCTAGCCCTGAAACCATTCTATAAGTGTATATCCATTTGGAATCTAAAGGCTAAGTTAACTCTGAAGTGGTTATTCACTGCTGAACAGAGAGTTCTTTCCAAAACCTGAAGTGAGTTCTCTTCATGAAACTTAAAGAGATATTTGACCAGAGACACCAAAGGTGGGAAGAGCACACAGGCTTGGATTTAAATATCTTTATGCAGGTAATAGCATCACAGCCATTAGTTTTAGAAGACATACTTCATTTTATAAAATTACTTCTAGTGTGCCCCCTCTCCAGAAATTGGCAGCACCTTTGTAATATTCCTCAAATCTACTTTACCAATATATTTCAAAAATGTACTAGGAATTAAATGTAAAGATTAAAAAAAAACTTTTTGAGTTTTATTCCTTGGTTTTCATTTAGTATCTTGACCCATGGTAACTAATTTACACTGTAAAAGGCTGCTACATATAAATTACGGCCTCATATTCACTGAGTATGTTGTAAGGCAAAGGGAAGTCCTTTGTGTAATAGCAAAACTAAATCTGTGTCATAGAGAGTGAAAGAAGAATGAGTGAAATTTGATCACATTGCAAGATTAGTGGAAAACAGCTATTTGATGTCTCTTTAATCTCTCAGATCAGAGCTCCAAATTCATATAGATACATTGCCAAATTGAGGCCAACTGTCAAAAGTTGAAATTCAAATTACTTGAGTGGAGATGAAAATCACATTTAACAACAAGCTGAATGCAACCCCTAATGCATTACTATTCTACATCTCTAAACAAGCTCTAAAAAGTCAAATGTGCAAATTCCATACATATTTATGTGCAAGCACATATTTACTTTCTTCACATACAAATGTATCTTTGCATACAAATGTATGCAAAGTGGAAAAAAACATTTAAATGCAATAGCGTTAATATAGTATAATCAGCATAAAAATGTACTCACATACCTGTAATTATTGGAAACTTTCAGTCAAAAATTTCTGCAGCATTCTGGAAGCCATTAACAAATTTCAAAATGTTCCAAAGCAATGACAGTTAATATTGTAACACAAAAATACAGTGTGGAACAGTGTTACAAAGTGACCAGTATAGAGGAGAAATGACATGCCTTGCAATAAAACTAAAAAGTAAACCTACCTTTTATAAAGAAGTATAGCAATAACAATACAGATGATGAACACCACTGCAAGAACTGGTCCAACAACCCAAATCAAGCCTTCCTCCTCATCTGTAATTGGTTGGGGATCAAGATCCATTGACACAACAGGATCTGAATATGGGCTTGTTGCATACATCGTCTGGAGAAATAAAAATAATTCTTACTTAATCACAAAGCAATGCATTAATATGTTAACTATCCCACATCTAAAATAAATGTATAGAAGGTAAGGATGAGATGAACACAGTAAACTGCAAATGCTATTTTTCTTGAAGGCAATACAGAAACTTGCAAATTGAACAGTGTGTTGTTATTATCATCTTTATTTTGTGTTCCACATATTAGCAAGGACCTGCAGACAAATCACGTAGCATAGTCCTTGCAGAACATTTTGCAACTTAAGAAGAGAATGAAAAAATGAATAGGACACTGCGAATTAAAGCCCAACAGTTACCAATTTTTGGGTTTTGTTTTAGTTTCATACCGGCTTAACACTTTCTTCCTGCACAGTATGAAAGGGCAATTGCGACATATCTGTAGCATAAGACTGCTACAGATAAAAATAAAGGGGACTGAATGTAGGAGGTTCCTTGAAAAGGGTCTCACAACTATAGTATTGTGCATTTTGACCAGTCAAAAACTGTCTGACAGAATATACCTACACAAGACAACTCAAATTTAAGACTGAAACATGGGAGAATTTGTTGTAGAATATAAAGGGAAGCTAAACACTCAGTGTTTCATAAGGATGAAACTAGAATTATGAACCAGTAGAGGTTGTTGAAAATCTCTGGTTTACTAGATGATGTAAAGGCAGCTGGCCTATGATAAAACCCATGACAAGGGATTTTTTTAATTCTTCTTTAACCTGAGATGTTTCATCTGTGTCGGAGTGCAGAGTTAAAATTACAGACTGGAGAGGCTGAAGAGTCAGCCTGCTAAAACTGGATCATTTTAAGAAGTCTGAATTATACTAAAGTCAGAAGTGCAAAATTGTTTTTATATATTTCTTGTTTGTGCTAGTGTGTCTTCATCAGCACTAAACGAGGACTTGAACTACAGCTTTTGCAAAAGACTTAAAAACTTGATTCAGTAGTAGATCAGAAATGTCGGCCGAGACAGAATAAGATAACTGGGAGAAGAGATTAGCTCCCATTTATGTTTGCAACGTATTCTGAAAGATGCCCCAAGCCAGGACAAGTGTTATCAAAGGAGACATGTTTTTTCACACTTCATTTGGCCCTGTTTTGGGCTCTGGGCTATGACAGTGTCTGGGTTTGAGACAGGATTAGGACTGGCAAAGCTGAGGCACTTACTTAGTGTTACTGAGCTAGCACCTATCTCCAGTTACAGCATTTTACTATACCTCCCATCTGGCACCAAAACCTCCCTATGTTTATGTCTATGATCATTGTCTGGAAATTGGGGAGTCTTCATGTTCCATTCCTGAACCACCCAAGAGATTTTTTTTTCCCAGCTTTAGTATTCTCAAGAAACAAAAAAAAGGTTCATTGCTACAAGAAGAAACTCTCTGCATTTCCTCTCTTGCTTTGGAGTGGGCAGCAAAAATGCCCGGAAAAAGATATAGAGGGATATTGAGGGCAACAGTATAAACAGTTACTACTCTTTCTTCAATAAACAGGATTTCACTTTCAATTTTAAACATCCTGTATTAATAAAAATTTAAACTCATTTATTATTTTAAAAAATTATCTTATTTTTTTCTCCCTCTTGATGACATTTTTAACATATTTATAGATTTTAATCATAGCTCTGCAGATCCTATTTTACTAATTTAAACCAATTCAGACCTTCCCATGACCTCTTTTAATTCAAATTCTCTATTCTACCAATCAAGAGAGAAATTTTGTCCTCTCTGAATAAGAAGCCTTAAGTAAAATGTAATGTCTGAATATCAAGAAAAACATCCCTTGCAAGTTACATCTGTAGAACCTGTAGTCTTGGAAGAAAATCAGCTATATATGCTGGGAGCTGATACACTGGAGCATTGAAAGTCATTGAAAGCTGAATCTCACACACTCTTAAAAAATTCTTCACAGTCTGTGACTACCTCATGCTACTCATCCACATAATTGTTTCAGATGGCATGTTGAAATGTGTTATTGATAGCCTAAGTTCAGTAATGGCTTTTGAAGTCTTTCAAGAGTAGGACCCTATACACATTTTGCCATATGTGTCAGTTTATAAACCTATTTATTCCTGCTTTTTCATCCCGATTTCTAACAAAGCAATACATTTAGGTAATTTATACTCTAATTAATATAAAAACCACAAGAAACTGCACTTTATATTGAGAAGATCCATTTTAGTACAGGTAATTTATGACATACAGATTTATGACCTCTGAACTTTCTAGTAAAAAGCTGTCTATCTTCTTCAATCTGAACCTTTCTGATGCAACACTTTCAGAATTATCCGTCTGTGCAGCCCATGTCAAAAAGTGAAAAGAGAACTTTTGATTTATGTTAGAGCTTGCAGGAGGCACTTTATTTTCAAATGAAGCTATGTGTCTAAAAGTACTCAAAGTGGAACTACCTCCTCATTGTGCTTAAGTAGGCACATTCCACTGACACCAAGAAAACAATTGCAGCGTTATACACTGCAAGCATTTGACTAGAATTCAGAGTTTTGGTGGTGGAGTTTCAAGTGACTGAACCTGCAAATGTACCTGTCAGGTTAAGTTACGAATTAGAAACATACTGTATTACACACTGTATGTTAAAATGCTAATGTGTATTGCATCTTTCAAAAGTTTTACATCTGCCTTCTTTTTATTTTTTAATACATTACATGCATTAGGTTAATTCATGCATAAAGGGATATGACTACAAAATGAATTATGCAAAGAGAAATGACAGCTTATTATTTAGTTTACCTCAGGAATTTTCCCTATTATTGAATTATTTTCTAACTTTCTAACAATTTACTGATAAAATTGTTATGGAATGACTGCAACTAAAGTGGGTAGCTGTGAATGTCTCTAGTTCAATGGATCTTACCAAGAACCCTATATATGCTATACCATTATTCAATGGTAGCATCAAAAGACAGCTTTTAAATTCTTTTAAATACATAGAGAAAATGCTGCTGTAAAGTTCATGTCTCAGAAGCTGTGTCCATGGTAAAAAACAATATACAATGTAGTTTTCAAAGAATCATGCCAAAGCTAATTAAAGGTGACTCTTAGGTTTCACTTATACACTGAAGTATTACACAAAGGTGCAAACAGAATAGAAGAGTTCAAGGAATTAATGGGCATTGAGTAAGGAAACACTCACTTTAAAAGATGCTAGGACATGTAATATTAAAAAAAAGCTTTAGGGAAGTGGAATAAGCACTGAAAAAATGCTTTCATGATTATGCAAGGTAATGTTGAGATTGAAAAACATTAACTAACTTACAGATTCTGAGTGCTCCATTACAGCCAACACAAAGAAGACGTATTCTTGACCACTCTGCAGTTGCTTATTCTCAAATCCACCATAATGCTTCTTATCCCCCAATGTGAATTCCGTAGGAAGAACTTCAAAGTGAGCTGCAATATATGGCTTTAATTCAACTTCCCTTCCAAGACGAATGCTTCTGCGTTTCCTGGCTATCTCCTTAAGCAGCTTTAAAATAAGGAAGGGAAAAGAAAGGGGGAGAGAGAGAGAGAGCAAGCATGAACAGAAAGATAACTGTTAATAAACAATTTTAATGTAACTTATTGACAGTGTAATGAGAAAATTTAATGCATGACCAGGAGCTATAAAAAACAATTTATCCATATTTCAAGGGATATATTGGTATCACTACATCAATTGCAAAATCTTCCAAATTCTTGACGTTCTTGTTAGGATAAGATATTAGGAGGCAATTTCAGTGCCCAGACTACAAACATAAAACAACTTTTAGATACTGCTGTGTCTAGGAGTCTAGGAGGAGGTTGGGAGAGGATAAGAAAATGATATATTTTCTCTGGGGACATATAAATACACATAACACATTACGTATTATCTATCTATCTATCTATCTATCTATCTCTATATTGAGTCATAGAATAGAAACACAAAATCAATTATGTTGGAAAGAATGTCTAAGACTGATTCCAGCCATTAATCTAACACTGCCATTAAACCATGTCCCGAATCGCCAAAACTACACATCTTTTAAAATACCTCCAGGAACGGTAACTGAATCACTTCTTCTGATAAACAAGGCTAAAATTTACATCAGTACATTTGTGACAAGAGATACTAGGCTCAAACTTGGAAAACATACAATTACTAATGAAGGAACTTAATCTCAGCTAGTATAATCTATTGCTGAATTACTTATAAAAACAGACAAATGCTTCTTCAACACCTTTTTTTGCTTTACATACACTGTCATTTCACAAAAATTAGTCTGATTTGATCACAAGAAGTCTGGACATCTCCTGTGTGATAAATTATGACTTCTAAGGTCTCTTTATGGTTCCCTTTGCTTTTTGCTTATGAAACTTACAATGTCATGTAGTCTTACAGTTAAATCACAAATTTTTCTAAGTTGTTGTTTAGTCTTTTCAGCACACTAACACTTCTAATACAGTAGATTAGCACAAAATTCATTTCTAGGAGGAGGAGACAAATCTCTGGAGGGAGAAGGAGATAAAAAAAGATACTAAAATCCAATCTTACTACATGTATTAATTTCAAAGCACATGTTTAGTCAGGGAAGCTCTCCACAGAATCATGGAATCACAGAATATGCTGAGTCAGAAGAGATTCTCAAGGATCATTGAGACCAAGTCCTGGCTCTGCACAGGACTTGTCATTCCATGTGTCTGAGTCTACTGAACTCCGTCATGCTGGTGCTGTGACCACTTCCCTGGTGAGCCTGTTCCAGTGCCCAACCACCCTCTGGGTGAAGATGCTTTTCCTAATATCCATCCTAAACCTCCCCTAACAGAACTTCAGACCATTTCCTCAGATCCTGTCACTGGTCACCACCGAGTGAAGAGATCAGTGCCTGCCCCTCAACTTCCCCCCACAAGGATGTTGTAACTGCAATGAAGTCGCTCCTCAGCCTCCTCCAGGCTGAATAAATCAAGTGATCTCAGCCACTCCACACATGGCTTCCCCTCAAGGCCCTCCACCATCTTCAATGCACTCTTTATTTAGGCCACAGCTTAGTGAACACATCTTTTTGTCTTCCCCTCATGGGATCTTGTGTTTTGCAATTACACAATTAACTATTGCAATGCATATAAAGCAACCTAATATTCACTCTGCTACTCAGAAAGGAGCTTTTAATACTGAATAATCTGATACCCCTTCTCACTGACTAAATTTAAGGTTACAGATACACAAGAAAGCAAGTTGTGCCACTTGAATCCCGACTTCCTTAACACTGAGGGCATTTGGATGTTATACCTTCAAACATCTATGCAGTAAACTGCTTTCCAGCTCTAATGCTGTGTCTGTGCCCTGTTGCAGAGATTTTACATCCATTTACCTCTATCAATTTCAATGCCATGACACAAAAGCTGGTACAGTGCAATGGATCCCCTGAGAAAAAAAAGAACTGGCCATAATTTGAGACTAGAAATCATTATTCATTACTCAAGGACACTATTCCAGTCAGCAGTCCATATTTTTCTTTCATTCTTCCTAAGCAGTTTAATGAGCAGCTAGAGCCTATTTGCGTCGTATAAAAATGAGGGCAGCAGAGAACCGTAATATTGAAGAGATTTCTATTTAGTTACTTTATTGAAGGTGACTCTCACATCTGTTGGTAGCTTCCTATGCCCTGGGAAGGGTTACTAAATGCAGAAGATGAGGCAGAGAATAATTGAAGTTTGTTCCAGGTTAGATCAGCCCTTACAGGATCTGCTGAAGGAAGCACCATGAAACATTTGTCTCTGGATGATGCCACATTTTATAACAATGACTATGCAGAGGGCTGAGCACTGGCTATCTGGAAGTCTGGCAAAACATGAAGCTAAGTATTGGGGTAGTAACGGTGTATGCTAGCTTTAACTCAGGAGCCACAAACACAACAGCTCTAGTAGAGGTATACGGCTTGTGCTATCCCTGAGGGTAACTGATACTTCCATGTAACACTTCCGCTGGAATTGAAGTTGTGTGTCTGCCTCAATTAAATTCTTTATTATTTATTCTTTACCATATGTTTCCAGATATAAGTGTATTTACAATTTAATTATAAATAACTCATAATAAAATGTCAAAATACGGTAGGAGTACTGCAATCAAAATTAGATTAAGATTGATGGGCAAAAAAAAAATGTTTGATCTTGATTACTTCTCACATTTGAAATAGTAACAGATAACACATATATTGGAAGAAAATGGAATGATGAAGTAGAGCATTATAGTGATCAGAAACTGAGTTTTGACTTTGAATGCTAAAAGTTAGTTAATCTGAGTCAAATAAAATTAATTAAACTTTTCAAAGGTGGTTAAACATTACCTAAAGCCAGTAAATTTAGGTGTGCTTATGTGTAGATAAAAACTCTGTCTGTAATATTGATTACACGTGACTGAGTAGACCTCAGGTGAACCTCCAGCCTCATTAATGTTTCATATGGAAATGGGGTTGTTGCCAAATATCATTACTTGTTCATCTATCTCCTATTGTACTCTATACACAGATCTCAATAAAATTACTGAGTTCATTTAGGACTTAACATGGCAAACTTTATTTAGGTTTTACTCCTTACACATCTAAAGTAATCCTACTAGGTAATATTTACTGCAAATCATAATATTTTTTTCTGTTTCATTTATTTGCATGATGTGTCTATTTAAAGTCACTAAACCTCATGATATTAAAAAAAAAAGAAATTTTGAGTTAGTAAAAACGGACTGTATTTCTAATTTTTTTTTTCAGATACCAAACATCTAGTTCATTATCTGCTCTTTTAAAACTATCTTAGTTTCTTTCAGAGCGGAGGTTCAAGGAGCAGGAAGATTAGGTAACTACAATAAGGCTGAACAATCTTTTTGGACTGCTCAGTTATGTAATGAAGTTATACTCAAGAGCTGTGTTATTAGCAAATACTTTCCTCTGACAAGCTAAGCAAAGTATTTGGAACATAGTTCTTTCAAGTATCTATTACCCAACCATCTCTGATACCAGGCACATATCTGAGACCATACTAAAAATATAAATATGTACAAATATACTCACTTGATCATCGGGAACTATTTTCTCAGAGGGTAGTGTTTTTCTCGGGAGGTGGTGTGTGGTTTTTTATTTTTTGGTTTCTTGGGGTTTTTTGTTCGTTTGTTCTTTGTTGGTTTTTTGTTTGGTTGGGTTTTTTGGGGATTTTTTTTGCTGTTTTTTGTTTGGTTGTTTGGTTGTTTTTTTGTGTGGGGGTTTTGGTGATGTTGTCATTGTTGTTATTTTTTTCCAGATGTATTTATTGTGGCACTGTGTTCACAAACTTGTCAGGAATAGCACACTTGATAAAATGCATACTTTCCAAAGCTGGAAGCACACCAGTCTTTTAAGTAATAGAACTTGAATGAGATAGCATGATATGCAGTTGCTGCCAGCTTTTAATGTTTTTCCCTGCTCAGTTCTTGCTGTATGTATTGTGGCAATTGTAAAAGATATATCAAGGGGTTTAGTTCTTTATCAGAAATAACTTCTTTTTCCAGTCAATGCATATCTTATTTCTTCCATCATTAATTCTACAATGCGGTCTCAATTATATCATTAGAAGTGGGAAACAACCCATCCTGACACAAATATTTCTGAATTAATAAATGTTCTTTATCAATCTGTTATACTGACTAAGGCAACACAACTTGCAGGATGATTAAAATGACCTTTTGTTACGAGAATCAGCAGGAACCATAGAATTTAATTGCCAGAAAGTTCAATGTCATCTGGCACCTATCCTTTAATCTATTAATGCTGCTGAATTTGACTATAGCCTTTGGATGTTAAAAGTGGGTGGTAATACTCAATCAGTTTCCATTATTGTATGGAAATGGCTGTCAGAGTTTTACTGTTTAACTGTGTTTGATGTCACCTAGGACTATGATCATGAGCTGATGGCATTTACAGTCAAAGTTCTTATAAAGGGAAGAAGTTGATAGATCAAAGCAAGCCATTGCTGCAATTGAATGAAGAGAGATGATCACATAAATGAAACTTGTCAAGAAGAAACATAGGGTTGAATCAGTTAGCCATCATGCCTTCCTCTGACCAGTTGTTTATAATATTCTCATTAAGGATTTACCTATTGTTGTGACAAAGACTGAAATAATTCCATTTATATTTTGAACGCTTTCTATAACACTGTTATTTTGGTGAAGATCTTTATTTGCCTTATATTTTGGGGAAAAATTTGAAATGCATATCCATTTTGTCAACGGCAGGAGAGAAAAGAACCTTCATGCTTGCTCGCAGGTGATCAATACTTCCCAGTAATTGTGTTATGGAGAAGCATATGGTGAGGTTATCTCTGTAACATAAATTTCTCGAATCCACCAAGTGAAAATAGAAAAATTAAGGGTTACAGTCAAAAGAACACTATATCAGGATTAAAAAACCTGATTCTGGTCTTTGAATTGCTGACATATTACATGTACAAAGTACCACAGCATTTGAATATTATCTAAAATCTTGACGAGATACAACGAGAACAATAATAATACCACCACCTGTTTTTTTATAAAAGTCTCTCATAAGGCACCCTTGAAAGAGTTTTAAAATCACAAAAATTAGCATTACTACAGATTTACAGATTGAAAGAAGAAGGACAAGTTTGCATGAGCTCTACTGTCCTTCAGTAAAAGAGAAAATGGGGGTGAATATTGTATTTCCTGGAATGATTACTATATCAATAATATACTGAATTGATTTCTAGCATTGCTGGGCTTATTTCTAAAATGAAAGTAATTCCTCCCCTTGGATAAAGGTCATTTATAGTTTCAGACGATGACACAATGTTGCTCTTTCCTTCCTTGTTAATGCATTTATTTCTGATCATAAACTGTTGACGAAATGGTGGCTTTGTCTCACCAGAAGTATTACAGTATATGACAATGGTGTAAAAACACCACCAGAAGGTCAAATGTTAAACTGTGGTGCAAATTGTAATTTAGCATTTGTTACA
The DNA here is from genome assembly GCF_015832195.1 of Motacilla alba alba. NCBI lineage: Eukaryota > Metazoa > Chordata > Aves > Passeriformes > Motacillidae > Motacilla > Motacilla alba. The sequence continues at coordinate 59,181,051 of NC_052046.1, read as the reverse complement.
GACTTAGTAAACACCCCTCTAATGAACCAGACCTTTATTACAGTTCATATTGTTGGTGATTAAGCTTTTGCTGGCAAGTCATTTCACCTCCTGCACTTTTGCATCACTCTTTACAATAGAAAAAGAACAAAATATTAGTGTCAACAAATATAAGGCACTTTGTGTTCTTTATTTCAGCTTAATGTCTTTACTGTCTTCTCATTTAAGTAGTCTGAATTTTTGTTTTAGTCTCCAGAGGCTAATACAAATATAAATAAAAAGTATCCGGACAAAACTTTTAAAACTGATGAGTTATTTACCTAAAAGTAGAAAAATTGCTTCTTTAATAATGGAGGAGTGAAAAACCCCAAACCGTATACAGTACCTCATCTAATTCCATTTCATCTGGACTCTCCCATGGTTTGATAAACTTTCCACGCGACCTCTTCAAAGGCACAATAACTATGTAATAGCCTCTGCAAATGACAAAGTTAGACAAAAGAGAAGTTGAATGAAAAGGAACATATAAATTGGTGGAGTGGGTCTGTTTAGAGGAGCTTAATAGAAAAGTGGTACATTGAGAATAAACTTCGGCACATTAATATGTGAGAATAACCTTCTGCACATTAATATGTCACTGCAGCCTTCCAAACATTGCTGTAAACGTTCACACTCTTGAAATAACATCAATTGCAAAGCATTTGACAAACAAATGGCACCAATTACTTGCCTTTTTGTGCAAACATATAAATATTTATAAAAAACTTTAATTAAAATGTACTAAAATGCCGACATGAAATACAAGAACCATAGGTTATGTGTGCCCTGCCACCATCACACTGAAAAAAAACCCCAAAGCCCCAAATTGAAATATATTACCATATATTTAAATCTCAATTACCAACCTATCTTCCCCGATTTTAATGTATTATCAGAACAGTAGGTTTAAAAAATGTATTTTTTAATGCCAATATCATGATAAAGAGAAAAGAAAGCAAACGGGACATACACTGCACCCATACTCTCTTTCCTTTCGACAATCAAATGCCATTAGGTCTATCTACATAAGTATCCTGTTCAGAGTCATAGGTAAGAGCTTGACATATACTCTCTTTGTATCTAGGATTTGCAAATTATATATATCAGTTTTCCTCAGAAATATTTTCCTAATGATGTTTTCCTCCTCCCCACCGGTGGAGACTAGTAGATTATATTTTCTAGTGTGATGGTGATCTGGTACTTTTATTGCTCACTTCACAAAGCCTGGATATGTGTCAGGCAGATCTATAACTTCACATTAATGTGAAGGAAGAAGCAGTGGAATCACAACAGCAGGACATGCAGGGTAGTATAATATATATCTTCTTGATAAACACACTTGCCAAAAAGTCAAGCACTCTCCACATCAGGGGAGAGGGAAAGAAACATTTTCTTTGTTTCTAGTACCAAAAGCTTATTAAGGTGTTTGTGGTCTCATTATGGAAGATAATTTTAGTGTCCCGTGGGCCATCTCCTCTTCCAGTCTGCTTTTTCTTTTACAACCCATTCAACCTTCTGCAAAACTACTAATTTTATTTACAAAATGGAGCTAAAAATCCTAAGTAATTAACAAAGAGTCTATAGAAAAGAAGCTGCCTTAATACTGGCTAAAAACCATCTCAATCTAAGCAACCTCTAAACTATTGTTTTTACCATACCATTGCAAGCCATTGATCCATTTTAATAATCTCTTCCTATTTAAAGCTCTTTCCCATAAAAGAAATGTAACAAAACTTCCCTCATGAAAGTCTCCCTCTCATAACTTTGACTAAGTTACACATACGAAGACTTTCAGCATACACAGAGTATTTTAAACTGAAAGAATAAGTGGATAAATAGTAAGCAGAAAAATGAAAATGCTCACACTAATATGCAGTGCTGCAAATTGTGAAGGACAACAAAGTTCTGTGGTTTTTAGTTAATTGTGCAAAATGTAGCATCTCCTGAAAGAAAACGTTTTATAGTTTACTTTGTTATTTGCTTATTTGTTTTTAGGTTGGATTTTTTTCTGGGGGAGAGAGAGAAGGAGGTAAGAAATAAAGGGTTTATTTGGATATTGTTTTATCTACTGAGTATTTGAGAGGCCAAAGTCTTCCACAAAACTCTGTTTTTACGTAGGACTTTTCAAAGATGCAAGAGATTCAGAGAAACATGAACTGTCTTTTACACATAAAAATTGGTTTGGAAATAGCCCAAAATACTAAAAGAAAGAAAAATTAAGAACTTGCTCCCTTGAGATGAGCAAAAGAGATTATTTTACTAATCATAAGGTAAGCTCTGCACCAATTTCTATCCTGTATCACCATCAAACATTGATAAATACTACCTTCTTTAATTACAAATATTACAAAGGCTTTTATAGTATTACCCTCATTACCTATTCTTCATTAGAGTAAACTATTACCTGTTTCACTTTCTATCTAATTAGTATTATTGAAAAATTCTCAGTACTTCATTGTAAGCTAGGGACAAGCTAGCATATAATGTACCAATAGAGGAGCAGCATGTCTAAAAATGCCAACATGACTAATACATGAAATTGTTCTTCCCATATAAAGACTAATGGAGAATAACCTTATTTATTTTATTGGTGCAAGCATCGGGTCAAGCTTTCTGTTTAGTATGTACTTGCTTTGGTATAACTGCTCCAAAGGTCAAGTCAAGTGTTGTGTTTTACTTTATCAAATTTTAGAAAATCGATGCACAAATAGGAGATAAATTATTTGAAAAATTGGCAGCTGGACCCTGTAGATTTAATGTACCTTTTCTGATGTCACTCTTTAAATTTTTTACACTATATAAAAAGAAGGAATTGTCTTTTATTCCAGTGCTATCTTTTGCTGCTGTTTGATCAGCTATCCTGCATATTTTTCTCTCTGTGAATGCTCTGCCTCATAAATCTTTTTTGACTCATTCCATCTTCAGTCTTCCTTAGCTGCATTTGTTACTGACCGCATCTTACTCAATCTAATAATAATGACTACATTTTTCAGTTTCTCGTTCTTTTAATGTTTCAAAGTCATTTATTTCTTGACCTTACCTGCCTCAAAATCTTCAGTCAGTAATGAAAAAGGGGGCAGCTTTCTAGAAAGCTGTAAAAATCCACCAGGGAGAGGACAAGTTGAATTCCCATCATTTAGTGACTGGCTCATTTTCCTCCCCATTTCCTTTACATTACATATGGGAACCTTACAGATCAACAAGAATCACTATAAGCAGAGCAATAACACGTATTGATTGTATCATGCTTCATGTTTTCCTGGCAAATCTTTATTGTCTAACCTTTCTAATCCCTGCTGACCATGTGCTCTCAGGTCTTTAGTCCTGTTTCTGTTTAAATTTCCACACCACCTCTTCCCTTCCAAAATCTATGTAACCTCTGGAAAACCTCCAAATTTTTTTTAGCAAAATCTCTTGTTTTCTTTCTGAGACCAGTGGAGAGGACAACATATTTTTATCCTGATAAAAACTATCAGAAATTATTAATCTGAATTAGGTGCAGTACCAATTCCTTAAAACTCAATATAATTCTTGAGTGACTGAGTCTGAGTACTTCAAGGAGCTACAGCAGGGTAGTTATGCATTGATGGGTATCCATTCTTTTTGAGATGATATATTGTTCAAAATATAACTGGTTTTCTGCATCCCTCATTTTGCAGTCCGTGATGAAACACAAAAGTACTGGGAGAAAAATCTGCCAACTGAAGGACAATCAGTCTTGTATATACAAGTCTTACAAACGTGGCTATGTGACAAACTTAGGAGTTCTAGTTGGAACTGACATGCAGTGATCATCTATTCCCATTACCTCACCACTTCAGGGCTTACCAAAGATTAAAACAAATGAAGGGCATCATCCAAATACCTCTTAAACACTGACATGCTCCTGACATTAACACTGACACTGACACTAACACTTAAACATTGATATTAAGCACCTGACTAGGAAGCCTCTTCCAGTTTGAAAACACTCATAGTAAACAAACGCTTCCTAACACATCTGAAGCTCCCCTGATGCAGCTCTGAGGCGTTGCCTCATGGTCTATAATTGGATCTCAGTAAGAAGAGATCAGCAGCTCCCTCTTCACTTGCCCTCCTCAGGAAGCTGCAGAGAGCAGGACGTCAGCCCCTAGCCTTCTTTTCTCCAAACTAGACAAGCTCAAAAACCTTAGCAGCTCCTTACAGGACATTCCTTGCAGTCATTCCATCCAGCCCCCTGTTGGATGCATTCAAGGACCTTCACAACAGAATTTGACATTTGCTCTTAATTTTCATGCCATTCATGACTGCCCAGTATTCCAGTCTATCTAAATCCTTCTGTAAGGCCTCTTGTCCCTTGAGAGAGTCAACAGCACCTCCCAGTTTAGTATATCAAATATTACACTGATATTAGGTGAAATACCACTGCAGAGTACTGTAGTCTCTGTAGTGTTATAAAGAATAAAGCCACGGTCGATCATCAAGAGTTAGATCATCCCTCTGGAGCAAAAAACAATGGTATGTCATTCACTCACTTTATATTCTCATTTGAGGGTACTTCTGGAAGTTCCACAGTTATCATGCCATCTAAGTTGGTCTTTCCAATGAAGACTGGCTTTGTGCGAAGCACGTCCGGTGCAGTCTTTGCGGTTACTCTGTGCTGAAGACCCCCAGCACTATTCCCTCTGTTTGTCAGGACAAATGAATACAACGTCTCTGGCTTCAAGTTTGTGATCAGCTTTTGGGTAGCACGTCCATCAACCTCCATTTTGCCATCATCATAAAGGATCTAAGTTAATATACAAAAGTAGTTTTGGTTGTTAGGAGAGGGCAAATGATGCTGTCAGACTAAATTCAGGGATAAATCTAGCTATAAATGTAAATAATAATTTTTAATTTATTGGGGTATTTTAGGTCATAAAGCAGTACTGAATTCACTACTGAAAGTGAATTTCTCACTTTCAGGGGAAAAAAATGGCGCTACATTAATATAAGACAATGTAAACATTCCTGAAACATTCACTTTTTCAAAGTAAGCAGCTTTTCTTGAACCCAGAATTTATAGCAAGGTACTCTTGTTAAAAGTATCTTGATTTTTTCATTCACACTCCTTACTTAGTAAGGTTTTTGAATCATTTAGTTCTAAAATACTGTTCTTCACTTGCCACTGCCTGAGATGACACAAGTGATTAAGAATGAAGCAGAAGAAATTCCAGGCAAGGCTGCCTGTTACTCTGAGTGCCTATATCTGGATAAAGCTATAGCTAGTGGAGTAAAAGAATTGCAAATCAGAAATGTGCTGTTGTACACTGAGAAGGCAAAACCCAAAATGGTACTCAATTGCATTCTTTATTGAAAGGACTAGAAAAAAAGAAGAAAAATTTTATTTTGTTCCACTGTTTTCTTTAAAATACTGTAGGGGTGAATGAAAAAATAGCAATCAAATGAAAAATTAGAAACAACGATAGCCCCAATACATATTCATGATTAATGTTCAGTAAGCTACATAATCAGGTAAGTACAGTCTTACACTGTCTAGTTTCTGTCATTTTCTCTTGTACAAACGGAAAGTAACTTACTTTGAAAGGCAAAGCTGAATTGTAGTTTTCTGGAATTTCCCAGGACAGCAAAACAGAAGTCTTCATTACTGCTTTAACATGAAAATTTTTTGCAAACACTGCTGGAAAAAAAGAAACAATGTATATAAACAACATCTTGGAGCTTAGATCTTGTGGTTTTTCCGCTGCTACTTGGGAGTATTGGCTTTCCATTTAGGTCAAAAATCAACAAGAATTCAATTCTCCTACCTGTTTTTTCATATTTAAATATCACATTTAAACTTGTTCTAACTTTTATCTAGTGCAACTCAATACACACATTTTCCTTACCTGAAAATGTTGTGAAGAAGTTAGCCAGAACTGGCTTGGCAAGGGACAACTGAATTCTAAGGCATCCAAAACATATTAAGATTTATATACTTTACCTTTTGTGCTTGATGAACCTATTTTTATGAATGGGCTGGTCAGTTTTATTTACACCTTCAAATACACTGATATCCAAAGACCGATACTCCTTTAAAGGTCACCGCCATAAGCAGACAAATCCTACCTTGATCCACGGGTAGTGTCCTGAACTGGACACTTGGACTATATGGACCAGGCCCTTTGCTTGTGTGGGCACGTACTTTAACATCATAAGTGGTATCTGGTTTTAAGCCAGAAAGTGTCATAGTGGTATCAGCAGGAACAACAGGGAGTTCAACTGGCTGGTAAGCAACATTGATATCTCTGTACAAGATGGTATATTTGGTGATAATGCCATTTCTTTCTGCCAAGAGTGGCATCTGCCAAGTTAATTGAACTGATGTAGAAGTAGAGCTTTCTGAGTGGAGATTTTGGGGAAATCCACTGGGTACCTCTTCAGGAACAGAAATCTCTTTAACCATCTCCTCCCCATAGCCCACTTTATTTCTAGCTGAGAGCCTGAAGACATAAGAAGCTCCTTTGTGAATGTCTGTCGCTGTGAAGTGATCTTCCTTCTCTGAGAACTCCATGGTAGTTAATGTATCCATGTCTTTGCGACCAAACTTCAGGCGATAACCCTGCAGCGGGCCAAAAGTTTCCACTGGAGGATGCCACTGAATTAGAGCCGTGTTCATCTGTGTGTGGCTAATCACAAGTCGAGGTTTACCTGGAACTGTAGCACAATGTTATTTAAAGAGGATAGATGTAAACACAGTTGCACGCACAATTCTTGAGGCTAATTTTTTAAGCAGAAATAGGGATATATTTTCTCTTTCCTCACTCTCAGCTCCACATATTACTGTCCTAATGAAAAAATAGTGTCTGGCTCCTGCACTATTTAGTAATTCAGTATAAGGAACTGCAACAGTAGAGAAGTTTACTGCTTTTCTCTTCATCCCTTACCATTATTTCTAAATACAGAGCATATTCAGAGGCACAGGATCTAGGAACACAAATCAAGAAGTAAAACTTCCAACAAACGTCTTATGAATGGTCCTGTCTCACAAATCCTTGTTCTCAAAAAAAAAAGTACTGTCATAAGCTTTCATGTACTTAATCCAAGGCACATTTCCTGTAAATGGGAAAATAATCCATGAAGTAACAAGTTTCTACATAAGTTTAACATAACTTTATCATTAATAGTAAAAATGTAGAAGTTAGAACAACCTTGCCCTCAAAAACCACAGGATAGAACCCCCCTGTCATTCTAGTTTCCATACACAAATCATTTCTGCCTCTACACTTTCCGTGTGGAGAGGTAACACAGTTTGGAATTTAGTATTTTCCATCATGGTTTATCACATGTATTTTCCAGCATGGATTTTGCACACATGAACTAGATTTCTTTTGAAGAATGCTAAATTGGTAGCTTTTCTTAACCTATACAGTACATACAGTCACAACCTGAATTGGGACCCATTGGTTCAAACTGATGATTTGTCTTTTAGAGAAGTTCAGACTGGTATGTGTCCAGTGGTATGGACATTGAGGAGGAATTGAATTGAATCAGTCCAGAGAGGACTGAATCCTAATCAAGACAGAAATGTCATTATAGAATTGATATAGTGTACATTTTTGGAGTCCCAATATGAATTCTCATTTACTGGTTCTATTTAATTGATTAATTAATTTTAATTTATTCATATCCATTTGTATACATTTCATTTATATTTTCATTAATACCTCTATTTCAGGAAAATCTGTTTCTATTACAGCAATTTATTTGATAATAAAACATATCCATAACTAGTTAGAAATTTAGTACTCATTGAGCAATAATGACTGACAGGTCAAGAGACCAGAGTAGTTTCAGGAGTAGTACTGCAATGACAACACAGCCTTCAACAAAGACTAATTGGTTTCATCTGCATTCAAAGCCTTCCCATGTGAATGTAACTGCTGCACTGTGAGCTCTGGTCCCTGTATTTAAACACTTCAGTAGATTTTATTACTTATCTTCAGTTCTCAGGCACCCAGCAAATCAGATTGTTATTGTCAGAAGGTCTAACTAACATTGCATAAAGAATTAGGAATAATGAAGTGAGAATGGCATGCCTTGAAGAAAATTCTGCATTTAGTAAGCTCCTCATTACATCTGTCATAAGCTATGACATTGCTTCTAATTTTGTAAGAACTACAGGTAGGTTTTATATAAATTATCCAAATTTCTTTAAATTTAAATGTTGAGTTCACCTGGCAGCATTATTGTGGAATCTTGTGAGTGTTTCCCCACACTTTCTGCTGGGTAAAGAATATCACTCTGATTAGTTCTGACTTTTCCTCAATGATAACCAGAAGTCGTTATGGAACAAAGAGAAGTCTGTGAAGGCCTTTTGCAGACCGTATTTTTCTCTGTATTCTAACTACTACTGGCACCAGTGTAGCAGAGAAAATAACAGTTTACCTAAAAGAGTAATATTTCGGTTTTCTAGAGGAGAGATTATTGGAAGGTATAACTAAAGTATTTTTGTAGTAAATGGGCTTTTTTTTTTTTTTTTTGTTCCTGCGGCAGACTTCACAATTAGAATGACATGTTAACCTCTGTGATAACTACAGACAAAGGAAGAAACTAATACTTGCTCTTAATCAGAATCAGGGAACTAATAAAGTTTACTTATCCAATAAAACACCCTTTGACTAAAATAGTAAATAATAATGGTCACTTTTTTTTTAAATCCCGTAGAGCCTATCCGATGTAGCAAAGCAGATAAATTTCTTTTTATTTACAGACAGCTTTCAGTTAACATTTACTTTCAGTATTACTTACTTATGAATATTACAGTCTTTTAGGACAAATGACAGGATTCTGCGCAGTTGCATATACAGTTCTGTCACCAAATAGCTCTGTCTAGAAATTTCTGATAATAATCTGAATTTTCCATGAGCCTAAAAGAAGTGAAATTGTCTATAAATTAAAATATATTCTGTGATCTAGTGAAATCCTCTTCCATTAGTAAATAGCAAGACATCTTTCACACACCCCTTTGCAACAGATATAACTACTGCAATGGCTTGCCACCACTAGTAGAAGCTCATGCAAGCTGCCTTTGCCAAATTACCTGAAGTAACTTTTTTCTGTTAGCTGCTATAAAGTACACCACTGCCTTAATATAAACTTTCATTTTTTAAATTAAATCTGTATTTCAAGAGTGCTGTCCATTTCAAGAGTACTTATGAAAGCAAAAGACAAATAATTGACAAGCTATTGTCCTATGAGATTCTTCAACTACTGTGACACAGAAATTAAAGGTCTGATTGAAATCTTCAGAAAAATTGTATGATATCACTGACTAGTAAGTCTTCATTTTTATCAAGGTCTTGTTAATCACACATTTTGTAGTTTCTGCCCCAAGTAATTTAATAAGTACTTCGATTTAGAAATGTTCAGTAACAGTTTTTGTTCCATCTGATTTCAACAGTGAGGAAAGGAAACTGAACATAAGACAAAAACACACTCTTGAATAAAAGTATCAACCACGTTCAGTGCTAATAACTGAGTTACCATACTACAGGATTACCTCTGTTTGGTGAATCTTTCCTACCTAAAAATGTAAATTATGCTTTTGTATCACTAACTGGACAGCTGAGTTATTTATTGTCTGAATACCTTACAGATAGCTTCTCTAGTAAAAGTTCAAACATATGTTCTCCTTTCATATCTTTTATGGACATAATCTCAGTCGATCTCATCCAAACTCTAAAAGTTAGACTAGAAAGTCAGATCCTTCATTTTCTTTATTGTAGTATTCCAATAGCACCTTTCTAGGAAAAAAAAAATCAAATGGAGACTGAAAGTGAATAGGACACTGCATCACAGACCTACAACCCTTTGGTGTTAATGCATCATTTCTTCCCTTGTGTGATGCATTCTCACAGAAAGTGAGCAGGAATCTCTTGGTACTAACTATATTTAATGTCTCATTTTTCCAAAATGTGCTTACAAATTTTTCTTACAAAAACAGCTCAAACACAGCAAGCTGTAACACAAAGTGAAGAGATTTCATACAATCTGGAATGAATGAAGGAGCAGAATGGTAACTGGCTGTTAATCCCAAGAATAAACACTACTTGTTCACAGGTTTAAGCAAACAACAGTGCAATATGCACTACATTTATAGACATGCAATATGCAACAGTGCAATATGCACTACATTTATAGACATGCCTCTGATTCTACATTGTTCTTCAATCAAGTTTATATGGGATACAGGACTTCTTCTGTCTTCTTTTAAGTAGAAGCATCAGAGTTCTTGGCAGAATGATACATGAACAGTCAACGAGGACTAAATGCAGTGAAACTTTAAGTTCTGCAAGCATATTTGCATTATCTATGTTTATGTCTTGGAACTAATAAAAATCTCAATTTATATAACTGTATTTATTTAAACTGGGAATTGAGCTTTAAAAAGAGTAATGGATCAAGTGCCTTTTTTTCTTAAATCAAGTTCCAATACATGACAGAAATAGATATCACCTTTTTTTCTCAGAGTATGAGAATTCAGGAAAGATAAAAATTTAGAGAGTATGTTTAAGCAATAGCCAAGAGTAATGACTAGAATGTATTCCAAGATCTGAAATGAAGCATTGTGCATCTAGCCACCAAGACTGAGATCTTTCCAAGGAATCTAACAAGAAAAGGATATAGATGATTTTGATAGTAATACAAGATGTGTTATGCATTCAGTGATTGTTTTAAAAATTGAATCAATCACTATAAATACAAATATATACACCTTTTGGATTTTATCTATTAGCATAAACAATACATTGTTATTCAGAAAACTTGTAATGGTGCTATATGTGATTGCAATAGAACATCCCTAATGGCTGCACTACAAACCCCTAAAAATGAACATAATATCTACAGATGGGGAACATATGTAGATAAGCATGACACTAAACCTGTGGTGGGTTAAGCTGTGCCACAGAGACCTTTTAAAAAAAAAAAAACCCGTTGTTCCTCATCTAAAAGCAGTTTGCTACATCCCACCTGTGCCAACTGCTGTATTGGTTATGCAGTCAAGATATATAGCCTTTATTACCACCTGAGATCAAACACAGACTGAACACAGTGTCAGGGTGAATTTCACCCCAGTTTGTTCCTAAAATTACCCCTGAATGAATATGGGCTTCAGGGTTTCACAGGATGGAGTTTCATTCTGTTTTCCTATTCTCTGCTTTAATAATTACATTCTTCTGAGATAAGTTGTGAATGTCATACAGATGGGTTCTTTCAATGTTTTTACTAACAGGCAGCAGTGTTGCTGCTTTCACAAAGATCATGAAAGCCCTTTACAAGTTTTTCAAACATTCTTCTGAGCTCCGAATTTCTATTTTTTCCTCTCAAAAAAGACACCAATTTTAGTGGAAGAGCTACTAAAAAACTATAAAGTGACCTCATCTGGAACTAAGAAAGGGATAAAGAGAGTTACTGCTCTGTTTTTATCTAAATAAATGAAGGTCTAAATACTGAAACACAAAATCCTATGTCCTAGAAACACTCTTCATACAACAGGAGACTTCCAAATAGGAACAAAACAATAGCAGAAAAAGTCAAAGGATTCATTTAGAGCTCAATTTGTATTTAAGTATTACCTGCACCAGTAGTAGATACAAGTTTGGGTTTGCTGCGTGCTCCGTCACCTTTAGTTGTATAGGCTGTCACAGTGAAAGAGTATGTGGTTTCAGGTTGAAGCCCAGAAATTATCATTTCCTAAGATGAAAGAAAATAAAATAAGAACAATTAATTTAAAACAGATTGTTGGCCAGAGAATTGCAGAATCCTTTAGAAACCCATTTATATTACCCTTTTGAGCTATTGGCAGTGACAGCAAGCATGTGAGTGCACCAACAGACCATACTGTGTGAAATACTTGCTAATGCCAAACATTTCACTCATGTAAGCAATAAAGGACAGCACACACCTGAACAGTATACCTCAGGTAGTTTAAAGCAAAAGGCCAAAGGCTTAGTGGTGTGAACAGTGAAAAAAGCCTTCTGAAATACCTTGCCTGAGGAATATTACTGACATTGTGAAACACATGCACATGCAGATATGAGAAATTCAGTTTAACTTAATCATTAACAGGATATCACAGGTATAGTCCTAAAATGCCCAGTAAGAAAAATGTGTGCATTTACATGCACACTTTGTAAGTAATGATGGTTTAGCTGAACAAAAAAGCCTTGTTACTTCCATAACACTTTCACTGCAACCTGTGTCACTGGGTAGACTGCACTTCTCAACATCTGAAAGGACTTCAGAACCAACTATCCCTTCAGGTCTAAAAGATCTATGTAAAACACCACTAAAAATATGGTCAGAGGAAAGATCTGATGGCCCTCAGATGACAGCAGCTACAAAACAAGTATCTCCTCAGCTAGAGCAAAGTAACAGCAACAACATCAAACTGTAAGTATCAGAGCATGGGGGTATCTTCTCATTTGTGTGTGCACACACACGTATATGCACACAGAAGATGCTGAGTGGTGTATGAGAAATGTATTGAACTTATTCCTGCTACAGAGACAGCAAGAGGAGTAAGTTTTGACACTCATAATATAAATAAATCTTATATGTAAATATAAAAGGACAGTATTTGGAGGTAACTGATGGGCCTGGAGTCCCCAGTTTCCAGCATGTAACCATTGGATTACTCCTTTGCAATTTCATATGGCTGAATGAACTTGCACTATATTTCAATGCTGCCCGAGGAATGGTGTATTAATACATCTAAATAAATAGTAAATGTGCAATCACATATTCCTCAGATGCAACAGCCATGAAAAGTTAATATAAAAATCATGGGCCAGACTATTCATAGTATATGGATTTTTCAAGATAGTGGATATGAGCTTAGTAAATATGTGATTAGAATTCAGCATTGTATTTACAGTCAGTCATTAGCAATATAGAAATTAGATAATGATCAGAATGAGTGGGCAAAATTGCTAAAGTGAAAAAAACCAAAAAAATTCAAACAACAGAATGAAACAACACATAAAAATCTACTATCAAAAGATCAATTTCTTAGACTCTATCTCAGAATTTAATTGAACTGTAAGGCCAAAATCAGTAAGAAAGACTTCATATCTTTCATAAGAAAACTGCACATGGTACTATCAGAATTTAACTGTAAAAGGCAAAAAAAGCAACCACAAAACCACGAAACAGAAAGACTTATGAAGACATTAGTTTCATCTAAAACAACCAGAACTTCATGGTGTAAGAACTATGGCTGTATGTAATGTTTGAAAATGTTGTTTAGATACAGCAAACATTATTACTTAGGCATAAACACTGCAGAGCATATGGCTTTTCTGATAGCATGTATTTATTTTATATGAAAGAAAGCACAACTGACTTCTACTTTCAGTTACACAAAAAACTTTTAATCTTAAAATGAATACAGAAAAATACAACTGTTGGTATGTAACTCTGAACCACTTCTGTTTTATTTTTCTATCACCTTGTAAAGAAGAAATTATGAGGCAAAGTTAGTGACAGCCATCAAAAAGATGAAAACACAATCAGTGCACAAATCATTTTGGCATCATGCTAAACCCCAGAACAGACAAGCAACAGTAACCCTACTCTCACTGGGGTAAAAAAAACCAAACCAAACAAAACAACAAAAGAAAAAATGTGTCATGAGAGCAAACCCTTGATGTTAGGAACATGCATTTGTGCAAATGTCAAAAAAACACCCTGCAAAACAAAACAAAACAAAAAACCAAAGAAAGCACCAAAAAAGCCTAACCCAAACCAAAACCATACAGTGCTACAAGCAAACAAGCAAGACAAAAAATATCAACCAAAACACACAATGTTTTTCTGCCCAGTCAAAAAGTACTTACATGTTCAGTAGTATCATCATATTCCCACTAATTTACAGTAAAGGAAGTAAAAAGGAAAAACAAAAGAAATAAGGAGATTTGTAGCCTGGTTGAGATAAAGTTTTCTTTGTTATAGTAAAATGAATATGAAAGATGTCTGAAAAAGTCATGTACAGTTCGAATTATCCATGTAGAAATCACATGAAATTTGGTAAATGAAATCAGGCCAGGCATTTTTAATTCCATTTCTGTTTTCCCTAAAATCCACCTACTTCTCTTTCGCTGACATATAAAAGAAGTAATGAATCTTCTTGTACCATGTAGTACTATTTCATAGTAGTTTTTTTCTAAAAGTTACCAAGGAAGAATTAAAGGTTACCTGGTTCATTCAATCAAGTTACCAGGCTATGTACTTTTGTTTCCCAAACAAATTCAATTTATTAAGTTTTAAAACCACACAGATATTAATTTACCATCAAGGTCTTCATATCTGCACAAGCCTTGATCACACGTATCATAGAAGTACTACAGGCAAGAAGGAGTGGTGGGAAGAGAAAGGAGTTGACTATCCTTCCTGAAACAGTGGCAAGTGGGCTGGTCAAAGCTATACTTGACAAAAGAAGAAATACAACTTTTGCCTTTATGATATTTGGACTGTAATATCTCATCTAGTCTCCAGTTACTGACCTTCTAGTGTTTCAAATCATTTTAATCCCCTACCAGAGAGAGGCTGAAAGCAAAAATTTGTGAAAAGAAGAGGAGAACCAAAGCACACTATCATGTCCTTTCCCTTCCCACTTCCTGATCTACCTTCATCTTTGTCTCCACTGAATTTAAATGGTAAGAACACCATGTTTTCCAAAATAAGAAAGTAAGTACTGGCAGCAAAGACCTCCAGAAACAGACACAGTATTTTGCGAATAGGGTGATGAGCAAAATGCAGGTGTAGGAGAGCTATGCTCCAAAGAGGTCTCTGCAAATCCAAAATTCAGAACCAAAACTGAAGGGAAAAAAAAAAAAAGGCAACCCCCTATTTGTTTACTCATGTAAAATGCTTACAAAAGAGGTTTTGCTCTTTGATTAGGTTAATAATTTTTTTTTATTTCCAGTCAATCCAGTCATAAACTGTGAGTTAGCAGTGAGACGTATAATGGATAATAGTTTCCCACAGGATGACATCTTCAGCGTCAGGAGCTTTGTAAATCTGAAGTTTTACAGACTGCTGGTATATCTCAATCAGTAAAATCCTAGTTTGAGAGGCTTTTTAAACTGGATGTTTTCATTATCTCATATTCTCATAATTTCTAAAATAGACGGGAAATTTTTCAATATAAATAAGCACATACCTATTCAAACTAAGTTCCTCATTTTATTGAAGCTCCTGATATGAATAATGGAAAGTATAATACCCCAGTGGTTTCTAAAGTTACCTTAAAAACATTACTTTATTGTGAAATGTGTAGTAAGATGTGTACAAGCTAATCAGAGAAACACTGTAATAACAGGCTAACACAGGTTTCTAATGATGCCAGGCACTCCACTGAAACACCAGAATAGGAGATGGATGGATCAGGCCATGCACAGTTTACTACACTGACTCTGGATCAGATCCTTAGAACTTCAGAGTACATGTTAAGTCTCCAGGTTTAACAGAATCAGAACAATGACATAGCCTAGCATTTAGCTGCAGATCAACAGAGAAGAAAGTGTCTTGTTTTGGCCCAAGAACCTTTAAATGCAGGTGTTCCGAAAAAAAAGTTTTTAAAATAGACACAGAAAATGGTAGCTGGTAGACTGTTCAATAGAAAGAAAAAAGACCCTCAACAACAAAAGGCAACTCTTCAGTAAATAAAATGTTTTCACTGTGACCTAGAAAAGAGTGGAGCATCCGAATTACCTGTGCATCCGCCAGCATGATGTCTTTTAGCATGGGCTGACCCTTTGGCTCTCCGTTCTCCATCCTCACGTAGTGGACCTGGTACCCTCGTATCTGACCGTGCTGCTTATTGGGCACAGGCGAGCGCCAGGACACTTTAACAGCAGTAGAGTTGACAGCCTCTACCTCGACTTTGCGAGGAGGACCACTAGGAACTGGAACAACATCATTGGACAGAAGAGAATTACAGCCACCTGTCCCACCCATGTCTTTCGATTTTTTTTAAGAAAGGGCAGACTCACTATGTTGTCTTTGAAGAATACAAATAATTCTGCAAATGAAGATGCTCAACAAATCTGCTCTACCTTTCAGTGAAAAGATCAAAAAACATGACTGATGCAAAAAATGGAAGAAAAAGGAGTATTAGAGAAATAGAAAAACATGTAAAAATGCACAAAAGCCAAGGAAGATGCTTTGAGATTCAAAGCATTATAGTACAAAGAGAGATTTTAATCACTGAAATAATAATACTGTAATAATAACAAAACCACAAAAGATTAAAAAAAGTTGTCCTTTTTTTTGTTTGTCAAGTTCTATGTTTTATTTGGTTTGTTTTTTCCTCAGGATAAAGAGGAGGCTGATTACAAGGCCGTCTTCTGTCACTTTCAAGAATGGAAGAAAAGAAAATGTGTGGGGCATCAGTTTTCCAAGATCAAAAAACAAAACTAAAAAAAAAAAACAACAAAAAAAACCCCACCACAACCCAAAAAAACCCTTAAATCAAAAAGCACAGTATGGAAGAAGAAAGCAGTTAAAAACAAAACAAAACAAAACAACCAAAAAAACCAAGACCTGAAAAAAAGTTTATACACATAACTGTTTAAAAATGACAATGACTGTAAAATCAAGGAAAAGGCAGGAAGTTTTTTTCCCTAGAAGATATTTTTCATTAAAGGAGGAACAAGAAGGTTATGTATGGGTCAAAGGAGTAGCAGATTCATGTCACTTGCAAAAAAAATTTCTGATTAAAAAAATACAAAAATATCAAATAGAAAAATGGTGTAGAAAGAACAGTCTTTGAATAAAAAGCTCAAAGGGTGATCATATCTGGTTTTAGTCAGGAAAAAAAAAAGAGGAGCAGAAAAAATTACTGTTAGCCTATACAAAAGACATCAGATGACAGAGTCATAGAGGTGCAAACTGATGTAGTGGAGGCAACATACCATCTTCATCTGTCCGAATCAATACTGCTAAGCTCTCTGGCCCAGGTCCAACATCAGTGTGAGCAGTCACAGAGATCCGGTACTCAGTCCACTTTTCCAGCTGTTCCAAAAGGTACTGGGTACTGTCCGAGGAAATTCCCAAAATTTCATGGGGCTTGACATCTTCTCCATCAATTCCAATGTACTTGATGGAGTATGCAGTGATAATGCCATTCTGTTTTTCCACCGGTGGAGGTTTCCAACTTACCAAAATGCTAGTGGAGCTGGGGCTTGTGCAACTAATGTCTTGAGGAGGAGCTGATGGCTCTAATTTCAGTAGTGGGTTAAAGGAGGATTTGAGTGGAAGGATAGAAGTGATTGAAAAAAATGAACAAAAAGAAAAAATAAAATAAATAAAAGAGAACCAAATGAAAATAACAAATAAACAAAAAAAGTAGAAACTCAAAAAAGCAAAATGTCAGATAATCATATGCACCTTGGCTTATTAACATGAGGAAACTGAAAATGAACAGGCAAACTAAATGGTGAAAAAGGATGTAGGGGAAAAATATATGAAAATGAAGCCTCAAAATAATATTACCTACCTGTAATTAAAATTCTTCTTGAAATAAAACAAAAACGTGATACCTCTATATCTCTATGACTACTGATCTATCTTTGCAATTAGTGCAAGCTATAACACTTTAAATGACACATCACATGTACTTACAAATTTTGACATGCCCTTCAAGTGGCTTTACTTTCTTTCAGACAGAAAATCTTTAACAAAACTCCTAAAAACTTGCAATAATTGCTAGAAATTGCTCCATAGGTTGCCATTTTTGCAGCCTTTCCATTCTCATAAACAAATTATTGGGTTTTTTTATTTTTGTAATGAGTCTGCCTGACACAAGTCAACCATAAATTACATTCAAATTGAAAGCATTTACTGAAACATTCATTGTAGCTAACAAAATATGAGCATGCAGTCCATAGAAGATGATGAAAGTCTTAGTCAAAGATTTACCTACCAGGAAAAAGTGACAGGCTTGTTGATTCTGACTGTAACTTGTACTTACCCTAGATCAGCTGTCAGTTTTATTTTTTTAACTCTTCTTGGAGACACCTTTGCTAGCAAAGAATTAATCCTTCCAGTAATGCATATTATTTTTATAGAAAAAAAATCTACCCCAAACAACATGTAAAGAAAGCAGGTATTCATTTTACAGAGTTTACAAGCTCAACACCTCAGTATGTGAGTTTCTGACTTGAATGTTTCATCTGTCAGCATCACCAGTCTTCCAGAGCAGAAATGCTCACCTTTACTCATTTGTCCTCAAAGGAGTATGTTAGCGTATTTACCTTCTCCAAGCTTCAGAGCATCTAAGCATGCATGTCATTCCACTGCTTTCAGTGAGGCAAATCAAGTACTGAAAGTGAGGTATGCATTTATGTGCTTAAATGCACTTTGACTTACCAAAATCTATGCTTACTAACAGATCATTCAGAGCACCAAAAAAGGAGCCATAATTCAAACTCACTAGCAGAAGGAGGGGATGTGAACTCCTTTCCTATTTCTGCCTCCTGTCTTGTAAGAAAAACATAAATTTTGTGTGCAAGATCTTTTTTCCCCTTTAAATCTCCCTCTCCACCTTTTCTTTCAGTTTCTTAAGGGAAAAAAAGAAACAAATGGATACTTATACGTACTTATAACAGTCACATCAAACAAAATTAAAACAACAGAGAAGGCCTAGGAACCTACTGTGACCTACAGTATTTACACATGTATCCTTTGGTTCCCTACAGTTCTTTCTACAGGGATCAATGGCTTTTTACTCAGTATGGTACACTGCTCCTCCAAAGGGAAGATAGGAGGGAATTTACTAGAATTTCAATTAAGTAGAGGAGGTGGAGGGAAGAGCAGATGAGAATTAACACATTTCAGGTTGCTTTTATAGACTAATTCAGTAATCTGAATAATAAACTACTCAAAAGAAATGGATCCCCTTCTACCATTAACTTGTGCAGATAGTAAAACACATGTAAAATGTCCCATAAGGGTCTTACAAAAAAGAAAAAAATCCCTGCAGCATCTTCCTCTGATACCAGGATGAAAGGCAGTAGCACATTCTGGTGAATATTGCTAATAAAATCACAGAAGTTTATTAATATTTAATCCATTATACTCTGAAAATGCAAAATATTGCACTAATGTAACTGAGGCTAATTTGAAGGCTACTTATTATTAACGCACATATTTTTTCTTCTCAATTGCAAATTTCAAAAAAAAAAAAGTAATCTTTGCAGCAAGTAACTTGGATCTGACCACTGAAATCAACTGGATTTTACTACTATCTGAAGACATGAGGAGGCTGAGATAAACATAACATATTCTTATATGCAAGAAGAAAAAACGGCAATGTGCTTACATAAGGAACACACAGCCTTGGCTCCTAGATGTTTGTTTTCTATGCAGTCTAAGCTGTCTTCACCCAATATAAGATAATGAGGATTCTAAATAGTTGAAATGGCTCCCAGAATAAATAAATACCAATTTCTTAATCAAATTATTCATTCTGAATTACTAAACTGAAAAATTGCCTTGCTGCTATATCTAAAACTAACCTTTTGTTACATGGGTTTTTTTTGTGCTTATTCCAAGTGCCTTAGAAATGCTTCAAAAACACATTTAGCTTTGCTTAAAGGTGAGCCGCACTGTTTCCCCAGTCACACTAATTGATATTAATACATAACACTAACAAGGAATGATAGTGTAATCACATGTCATGACTGCAAATTAAAAAGACTGATGTCAACTGAGAAACTGAATTTTCTGTTTTGAATTATCTTACTTTAAGAACGGGCAATTTAATTTAAAACAAATACAAATAGAATTGTACTAAGTTTTTCAATGACACATTGTAATGCAAACTGTCAGGAAAACATAACTTATCAGGCAAGAATAATCCTTCTGGATGTCATAGCTGATTGTTTTAGTTAAGGCTTAATTTAAATGTTTTAAGGTGTATATAAAAGTCCCTGACAAATTTTTACCTCTCAAACTGTTTTTCTCCAGGTGGAAATGACTGAGCATTGTAAAAAGCCCAGATTAAGAAAATTTAGCAAAATCAGAATAAGATACTGCAGAACAGTTACTAAGAAATATCTGTTACAGTCTGAAATATTCAACCTGATCCACTTCTTTGCACTTTTTTGATACAAATTTTTGCACTTCAGGGAGATGCTGCAGAAATTACCTAGGAAGTGTGCAGAGCAGGGAGGTGGAATTTTATTGGTTAAGGACTTTTATTAATGTATGTACACCTATTGCCTGATACAACATTTCACCTTATTATAAATAAAATTTCATTATG
Source organism: Motacilla alba alba (assembly GCF_015832195.1). Taxonomy (NCBI): domain Eukaryota; kingdom Metazoa; phylum Chordata; class Aves; order Passeriformes; family Motacillidae; genus Motacilla; species Motacilla alba. Next base: position 59,160,743 of record NC_052046.1, on the reverse strand, counting down.
CCAACTTTATATTGTCTCCTTAGACACTGGTTTATTTGAGTTGTTTTTTGAAAATATGTAAAAGCCACTTATATAATGAGTTGATCACAATACACCTCAAAGCTTCATATTTGAAGCATTCTTTTGCTGTATCAACCAACATGAATACCATATTTTGCTTTCTTCTTCGTTTCTGTCTACCTGGGCTACTGAGATTAATAGAAACAAAGAGAATAAATATTTAAAGGAAAGACACCTACTTGACTGCATGGTTCTGGCTGAGATTTCTGCTGTTGAGGCACCCAGGCCTTGAGGAGACCGTGCAGCTAGGCGGAACAAGTACAGGCTGTTTGGCCTTAAGCCTTGCAGACGATACGATGTAGTAGGTTCAGTGGAAACCCGTTGCTAAATGTAGATAGTAAGAGAATGTCTTGGTTAGTATTCAGAGACTCTGATTTCCCTATTGCCTGTATGCTTTTTTACCGGGATAAAAACAAAGAGAAAAAATAAAACTCAAGAAAATAAAGCAGAACAAAACCACACTAAACAAAACCAAAACCAAATAAATTTCTTTTGACAAACATTAATAAACTATTTTTTAAAGTCAACAGCTTAACAGGTGAAACTCAGAGCCACAAACAAAGCTTGACTGTTCGAGGAACAAATAGCTACATACAAAGTATGAAAGGCTTTTCAGACAATACCACAAGAAGGAAGCCTTACCTAAACTGTCTTTTAAGTCAGTGATTTTATAGTGTAAGTTATCTTGTTTAACCTTGTAGTTAAATTTGTATTCAAATAATTAAAAGCAAATTCCTCCACAGGATAACTTACTAAGCAGCAGCCTGCATTCCATTTGGAAGTGAAATACAGACCTGGCCCTCTTACAGAAAGTAAACTTATGAATTCACAGTGTATGTGTGAAGCTGCCATAAACACAAGCTCTAGTGAAGCATCAGCAAGGACTTGAGGATGCAGAAGAAACCAATGAGGCTGACTATCTCCTGTGCCCTTCTGAGAATCCTGACTTCTTTTATTCCTCTGTGACACCTGTGAATATGGCATTTTCCTTACCAGATGAACAGTTTATTTTTAAGTTTATGGCACAAAAATGACGTCCACAAACTGAAAATTTTTTATGAAGTAATGGTACAGAAAAAGCCTATTGCAGATCTTAATCTTTAGAAAGAACCTCCTGTTTTCTTCTCAATTATTACTGAAAGATCAGAAAAGGTCAGGAATTCTCTTACACAGTGGCACAGAGAAACAAAAATTATTAAAGGCTGGAAATAGATTTCAAAGTTCAGGTGTAAGTTCCAAAAAGGCTTAATGGGTCCATAAAGTGTCCTCAAATATTTCTGCTTCCAAGCCTTTACAGACAAACAGGCTCAGAGACATATTCAATGTGTGAAACTGGATGGAATTTCTGTGGAGGATTCATTGCCATCTACAGCAAAATTCCACTGGCTGGTAACCATTGACAACATTTTCTGCTGTTTACACACACACTTTCAGTCTGTCACTAGGCTAACTGTTGAGCTTAACAAACCTAAATATCAAGCCATTTCTACTAAAAAGAGTTACAAAAATATGAAATTTAAACCATTGCCACACTTTATGTCCAGCTTATTAAAAATGACTTAAAAGATGTAAAATATTGCCACTTACTTCCTCCCCATGCTCCCCATCTTTGTAAACCAGTTCGTAGCTGGAAATGGTATCAGACCGTGGAGGTGTCCAGGAAAGCAGTATGCTCGTTTCAGACTCAGGTTCTGCTTTGAAGTTCAGTGGTTGACCAGGCACTAAAGAAAAGTTGAGCAGTGAAGCCAATTATTTATTTGGATACTTCAATATTTTCAAATCTTTTAAAATGTTTTCCGATTATGGCAAGCAATATTACTTGTATTTCTCTTACTGAACTTAAACAAATTGATTCACAGTACTATGAAACAAAATTATCTAAGCACAGAAAAAGTAAAATGATACATTTAATTCCCCTTTTAAAAATTATCAAGGATTTCAAATAAATGCTTTTGCAGTGTACATAAAGCAAACAGAGCTGAAATGCAATTGAAGAGATGCCTGGTGATGAATACCAGCAATCTAATAACCTATGTGTGAAATGGCAAATATATACACCTATATATTTGTGCGTGCACTAGAAAAAGCTAACGGAACATATTATTAGCTGAAATAGTCTAGAATAAAGTGTTAAAACTAGTACTTGCATTTCCAGACATGATTTTTTTTTCTCAGTTCATAAATGAAAGACAGTAAACACATCCTGGTCTTTAAGAAGACACCTACACACAAAACCCAGCTTGTTAAACCTGAGGTGGTTATAACCTAGTGAAGAGATATTCAGATAATTTCTCATTAAGTGAAATTTTTCCACCCTTTAATGACTGGTATATTTAAGAATATAGTTGAATTTCTAGTGACAGCACTTTATAATTGCAAGAAGCAAAATTCATTTTTGACTGCATTAGCTAATAACATTCTCTGTTGCTGTATCTTGTGCAATAGTCACAGAAATTATCCACACTAAATGTTATCCTAATTTACTTCTTCGAATGTGAAGCAAATGATAAGGTTGACTGTGAAAAGACAGAAAGCGTAACTATATCATTGGATTGTGTACAATAGTTTTGGCACCCAAGTTCTAAAACATTACGTTCAGTTAATACTGCCTTAGATAAGGCATGAAACAGTTTTCCACAGCATTTCTAGCTATTCAAGAATAAAATGTGACATGATCTCATTTTTTCAGGGGAAAAATAAAAAGATGTACTTCTCAGCACACACTGAGAACAGGTATGGGAAGTAGGATGTGACAATTGTGATGGTTTCACAAACATTTATCAGGGAAGAATTCTATGATAGCATTACAAGTATGTTCTTTTAGTACAGTAAAAGATCTAAAAACTTCAGACAGTAAACTGTTAAAATAATTTGGTATTTTTATTTTTATCTTCCCCAGACTTCTGCAGAATATCAATTTGAGTAGAACACTGCCTTTGTGTATTCTGGTGCAGATTTGATATCTAACTTTCCACAAACAGAACCTTTATACATGAGGTGTATGTTCTTCCAGCTCCTGGGTGGACTTCATTTTTTTTTAATGAGTGAGTGAGAGTAAAAGGAGACCAACTCTTTTACAGGAATAAAAAGGGACGGGACTAATTAGATGTTTTTCTAAAAGGTGTCTGGTCTAAAAAGAGACCACTGCCTGGGTCCTGCAAAATGCAAAGAGGAAATGATCCCAAAGCATGGGGAACCATTTGAGGAAACATCAACTAAGTATTTGCGACAGATTCTAATTTTGCAAGGAGAGGCGGCAGTGCTGGCGATGGTCCAGATGGGAGAATGAATGGCTCCCAACAGCACTCCCAGCAGTGACAGAAGGAATGGAAGAGATGCAGCCAGGCTCTTCACAGAGTGTGGCAGGTGAGAGGCAGCAGCACAAGCTGAAAACACGAGAGGCTCAGAACAGCGCAGAAATGCAGCCAGGGCCCAAGGAGGTTGGACCATGCCAGCCCTGGGGTGGTTTACACATGAAGTGGGTGAAGCCCTAAGAAACTCAGTCTGACCCCAGAGTGAGCCTGCTCTGGGCAGTGGCTGTGGCTGGACACCTCCTCAGATAGTCATCCTGCCAGACTGAATTGTCCTGTAATACTATGATCTGTACTTAATATATGGATACATGAATTGCAGAACACAGCCAGGCAGCAATAGTAAATGATCAGTCAAGTGACTCATATGAAAGCTGGTACCATCTGTTATGATAAATATGGCAGCAGATGGAGAACTAAGGGGATTTCCTGACTCTCTACATGTTTTAAGACCCTCATTCTCCAAGTATTCCTTTTAGAAAAACCCAAACCCTTTGTCATTTTAGGTCTGCAATTCTCAATCATTTTACAATACAAGGTGATTGGCTAATTGGACTTTTCCAAATGCTGTTTGTCAAAATAATATCCTGCTTTAAAATTTAGTCTCCCCCTGGATTTTTTAACCACAGTTAGATAACTCGGATGCTGTGAACACTGACAGAAGAAAAAGGTGACAGGGAAGTCTGCATTGCTCCAAACAGATAAGAGGACAAAAAAGAAAACAAAACCAAAATAACAGAAACTGAACACACTTTATTGCCAACAAACTCTAGTATGAACCCTGTACCAAAGTAAAACTCAATGAATTCAATAAGAAACCAGCTTTGCAAAGGAAAATAGATTGATCAAGAGAATTTACAATCAGTAGGGAATCTAAAGGGACCAACAGTTTATGCTTCTGATTTCTCTGAAAGAGGCATGAAAGTCTACAGAGGAACACTTACAACTGAAGAGCTACTGCACTTCAGAGTTTTTGCTTTGTAAACAATATATGTAATTTTTGAAAAAACAAGTCGTAATAGAATATAATTAAAAATAAAATGGGTAACATACAAAATAAATTTGTGCACTGTGTAACATACAAAATAATATGTGCACTGTGTTCTCCCTGTCTCTGCTACGACTAAAATAATCTCTTTGAATGAGTCTGAAGATACCTGAGGTTTGCAGTATCAAACAAAGAACCACAGCACTCAAAATAATTAACTACTATACATTTCAGATTTTTAAAAAACATAGTATATTATGTGAAAAGATGTCATCCAGAAATCACTTTCTTCAAATATTATCACTAACTAACATAGTGGGAGCCCAGAGAAGAAAATAAACGTGTCAGTCAGTCTTAAAGACAGAGTCTACCTGGTCCTGTCTGAATGACTAAAGAACACAGTGAAGAGATAAATTATCAGTGTGTGAAGCTAAGATCCTCAATACTGAACTCATCTCGTTAGCATTTAAATGAAGTAAAATAGAGACTACAACACTTAACGAAAGTTACCTATGCATTGATAGTAGGGGAGTTATTCAAAAGCTGAAATAGTCTTTCCTACCCGACCAGTAATGTCCCTTGAGGGAAGTTTTAAAATTTAAGTCAGTTAAAAAGCTATCCCGTACCCCACCTCAGTATCAATACATGTAGGTATCTTAAAGGGGGATGCCACAAGGACAATGGCAGACTCTTTCCAGTGGTGCCCAGAGAGAGGATGATGAAGTGGCCATATATTAAACCACAACAAATTTCTCCTCAACCTGAGAAGAGCTTCTTTATATTGAAGATGGCAGAGTACTGGAACAGGCTGCCCAGGGAGGTTGTGGTGTTTCCCTCCCTGGGGACATTCAAAACCCACCTGGACGTGTTCCTTGGTCACCTGCTCCACGTGACCCTGCCTTGGCAGAGGAGTTGGACTGGATGATCTCCAGAGGTCCCTTTCAACCCTAAATTTCTCCCACCTACTTTTTTGCTTTTTAAGTTTCTAGGTACATGCTCTCAACACTTTTCATGCGGAAGTCCATTTCATTAAATGCTGCAAAAGACACTAGGCTATGACTGTGGAGTTTCAGAGATATCAGATCTCCCCATTCATGTGTTCATGAAAAAAATTTAAATGTCTGGTAAAGTAGCTAGCTTGCTACAACACAGAACAGTACTTCCTTGCTACCAACTCTTTCTCTGAACTTCTAATCTTTTTTTACCATAAAAACTCCATAAACATTAATTCAGTTGAATCTAAGGCTCCATTTATGCGCCCTGCAAGTCAGATACTTGAGCTTCTCATTATTGTCCTTTTTCCTGTGTTCCAAGCATTACCCTTTAATAATTATAATAAACCTCAGTCTTCAAATAAAGGAGAATCCTTCATTTAAAACTAAAATGTTTCATGTTTTTGGGTTTTTCCACAGAAACATATGCAAACAGGTAGACATTCATTTCCTTGAATATTTATTCATTTTTTTCCCCTATCTCTTTTTCAAGTAACCCACTATCCAATAGATGTTGTGTACTCTCTCCTGTCTTTCTATCTAAGCTCAGATGAGAAAGAAAAAAAAAAAAACCAAAAACAGGAACAAGAACAAGAGCAAGAACAAGAACAGAAACAAAACCAAAACCAAAAGAAGTATATTCTAAAATGTGGTAAGTCAATTAACCTACATAATAGACCAGCCCTGACTCCATCCTCAACAGAATCTAATCCTTTGGCCCAAAATGCGGACTCCAGACTTTCTTAACTTTTGGAACTGGTTTCCTTTTACTCAAAAGGCTCAGCTCCACAGCTCTTTTCTGATTACAGTATCTGCTAAAAAAGGGTCTTTTTACCATAAAGAAAGCACTGCTGAAAACAACTGGGCAATATGACATGGCTTTGCCTTCACATGCTTAAGAAAAATACTGAACAGTGAAACTGAATTTTTTGGGGTTTTTTTTCAGTGTCTGGTTGTCTGAAAACTATATCCTTCTCTTCCCCTCAAACTACCAGTCAATATTTTAATTAAAAATCTAAATGTCACTACCAGCAGAGTTTCAGCTGATCTGAAAAGAAAGAAGCCATTCATACACCCATTTCAAAAGAATAATTATGCTATACTAAAAAACAAAAATTCCTCTGAACTGTGTTTTTAAGAACAAATTATTCATTTTTATAATCTCTCTCCAAAGATCAGAATACACTTAAGGCAGGAAAACTCTGAACCATCTAATAGAGCCTGTAAGTCACACATGTCAGCAAGATTTTCTTTTATATATGCTCTAATATGCCCAAAGTGAGGGTTAAGCTAAATATATATATAATGGCAGACTTATTTACTTAAAATAAAATCAACCAAACGTAATCAGCATTCCATTCCTACTCTAACTCTTTAAAATGTTTCCACTAAATCCATTTTCCTCGTCCTTAAATGGCACTTCGTATTCGCTTTAATATTTGGAATGTGTTTCATATTGAGAGATTTTAACTAAAACAATCATATTCAGATGTACATAAAAGCAAATCGGGAACTGAAGGGCAAGGAGGGCATTTTTTTCTATGATGTTAACTGAAGAGAAACTACTGGATAGATAGATGGCAAATTCTAATTTTTAACCATACCCTGAACTGGACAACTTCACTAGACTTTTGTATTTTCTATCTCTTTTACAACTGAAAACATTTGTATTTCAAGTAAAAGTATCAGTGCTTAAACATGCTTCCTGTATGCCCCATTCTTTGTTTTCTTTAATTTTTTTTTAACATAGTCACAATTAAACACTGAAATAATGTATTGAGAAATACTCCAGCACTGTTAATGTTGTTGTAATTTCTTCAGATTGCAACAGTAATCAGAAACAGATGGACATGCTTACTTCTCTGAAGTGACCTCAGAAAGCAATGTAACTTGGGCTAGTCCAGCTGAGCCTCAGTGCTCATTTTTTTGATTCCCTCATCCTTCACTGGGGAAGCACTGTCAGACACTTGCTAATCTAAGAGGTTTACAGTTATGAGTGAAAACCCAGATAAGGAGCTCACTAAATCTTCTTCTGGAAAAGCCTTATGCATGTGGATGCAATCAGAAGTCAGTTGTCAATATAAAAACTAGATCTCTGAAAATGGTTGTAAATGCCAAAATTAAATTGTGGTGTATATATTGACATTTGCATGTGCAAATTTTGTCACTTCTTAGCTGAGATACTGCAAAAGGTGACATCTAGATCTTTGTGCAACACAACACCTAGAATGATTCCAGGACAACACATCAGTTTCTGTCTTTATTAAATGCATGTTGTTAAAATGCAGAAGAAAAAACTGGATGAAAACTGTCTACAGTTATACTTTAGAGATCTGTTTTTAAGAATTTGAGGGATGCTAAATTCTGCAACAGGAAACTTTCCTGTACTAAAAAAATTCAAGTACTATTATATATTTCTAGGAAATCACTGGCCTACAGTAATACTTCATACAGTTTTCTCTAAACTGCTAGACAAAAGGACCTTTTATTTCTTATTGCTACAATAAAACACTTTGTGCAGTGTAACTCGACCAGAGCTTCTCCCTTTAGATTTCATAAAAACTTTTCTGCCACGTTTTTTACTGTGCTTGCTTGTCCTTTACTAGTAAAACTAATTCATGGACCTAAAAGTTCTTGAACAGAAACAAAACAACCTAACTGCAAACATAAACCAAGAAAACAGTGACCCTGTGGTATGCATTTTGTTGGGGCAGCTTTGATTTGACTTATAAATCCAAAGTGTACAAACCTGCTTGCTTGAATGTACGCAAAGGTTTGTTGTATTTAATTCTCTCATGTTTTCTGTGTTCTCAGAATCTTACCTATTTCAATACATATGCAGTACACATACCCTTTAAGGTTCCAAAAGCAGTATTTCCTAGAGTGATACAGCGCAGGAGAACTGCATGTTGCGTAAAGAAAACCCACCAAAACCAACAAGTAACATCTCAAAAAAAAAGCTATGAAGAATTACTGACAAGTAGGTTTAGTGCACAGAGCACTGCCAAACAAAAGCTGTAAGATTTGGCCACCTCTAAGATGAAGGTCTCCCTGAGATTTCAGTTGCACTACAGATATAGTTCTTGACACTGATGAAAAACAAAGTATGTTGGGGTAATTTCCACTCTGCAAAGATAACCTGCACTGTGGAATTGAGAAAGGTTATCTGCAAAGACTGCCGGAATAAACTGGCTACATTTGAGGGCTAGTTTTTTTGCAACATTTTAAACAGAAAGTCTCTCTCACAAATTTTGCTCATTGCTAGCTTACCTCCTGTTTGAGTGATGACTTGAATGTCACTAGAAAGTGGTCCATCCCCAACGGAAGTAAAAGCAAGAACCTTCACAGAGTATGTTTTCTGGGGTACAAGATTCCCAATAGTGGTAATATGGCTGTCAGCCACGTTGTGCTTCATCCAGCTGTTGACATGTTGAGTGGGGTCCATGGTGTAATAAACTCTGTAACCTTGTATTTGCCCATTAGGTTCCTCAGGTTCTTCCCACTGTACCAGAATGGTGGTGGAGCTCAGCATACGGGCCTGTACATTGCGTGGTGCACTTGAAGGTGCTTGTTCTGAAGTCCTCGTAGACACAGGCTCGCTGGGTGGCCCTCGCCCAATGTTATTTACAGCAACAACCCGAAATTCATACTCGGAATACGGGCTTAGGCCAGCCACGCTGTAACGTGTTGTGGCCACCCCATCAATTTCTTTATATGGCTCCTCTGAGTTTTTGGGTTTGTGTTGGATTATGTAGTACGAAACTGGCTCAGGGTTTCCAGAATCCCAAGTCAATGTTATGCTAGTTGCTGTGCTTTCTGTCACCACAGGTGTTCCAGGAGGTTTGGGTAAGGCTAAATACACATAACAAAAAATGCAGTTAGCACTATGTAACAGTAGACATTCTTTATTAGAATAAAAAGCTTACAAACAATAACTAAGAACAAAACAAAAATAAACGGGAAGATGAAACGGAAAGAAGGAGTAATCTTTTCAGAGCAAGCTTTTGTCAACTATAATTTCCTCCAAAATCTATTGGAAAATCTTCAAGTTCTGTCCAATGCAGTTCATTTGTCATGAATTAATGATACTGACTTCTGTAATAAATCTGTATCCATATGCAGAAGAGGAATCTTACAGAAAGGCAAGTCACAATTACAACTGAATTTTAAAATATTTTTTTAATATCTTGTTTCAAATTACTCAGTGGATATGATACTTGGACACCCAGCAATTCTAAAAATAAAATGACTGGTTCTTAAAGGTTCCTGCTGTTGATAAACGAACACAACATTTCAAGATAATTTCTTTAACTGAAAGGAAGGCTGGGAGCTAGACAGAGAAGAATAAAGGAAAATTATGACTAACTTATTTTAATAAATATTAATTGTTCAATTAGTGATTATTAGTGCTGTCTGAACCTGTATTTTGTCTTATGTTAGTGAGCGGTTAGAAGATTTACCCTCTTGATTTAGGAGGGCAAATGGCATTTAGACCTTTCAGTGTAATGTTTGCTCAGAATGAATGAAACAAAAGACAGAACTGTTTCCAAATAAATATGCTTGAGATATACCTTTGACAGTTATCTGCGCTATTGCTTCTATAACACCAAGGGTAGACATAGCAACGCAAGTATAGTTTGCAGATTGTCTGACATCATTTAGCTCAAGGACGTTTCTCCCTATTGGCATATCATCCTCAGGTGTCAAATCTTCTGCTCCTAGCATCCATTTCACATATGGCATTGGTGATCCCACCGCAACACAGGTGATATTTACACTCCCTCCAGGCATGATCTCATGATTTGTTGGGGGTATAGAGAATCTCGGTGGAACCCGTCGAACTGGAACAAAACACAAAAAAAAGGTAATAACATATACAAAAAAAGAAACTTGAGTCTTGCATAAGGACAGCATGCAGTGTACAGACACAATTTATTATTTTAGCGTTTATTCCGGTCTGCCAGAAAATATATATAAGAGAAATAAGAGACTAAACAAGAATTTTGTCTGCACACAATACGATTTATTCTGTATTTATTTGAGGATATTATTAGGCACATTCATACAAAGGCTGACTCAGACCTACGAGGGCCCCACATGTAACTAACTACGTACTAACAATACACAAACACCATGCAAAAGATACACACGCACACGTGCACACACACACACAGGCGCACATATATATATGCATTTTTTTATGCCGATACATATATATATGCACAGAAGAAAACTGGAAGGTCAACAGCATGCTTGAGTTGATCACCAACTTCAATGCTGCATGCT